>NC_086225.1:58959170-59259170 GCF_035770615.1 Melospiza melodia melodia
GTTCGCATTTTAATTCTGTTGCGGTGGCTTTTATTAGCGTGAGTGTGTACTGTTTGTTTCGGGGGGCTTGGGGAAGCGTCCTGTCGTTCACAGCAGCGGGTTTTTAATCTCGATAATTGCATGTGTGTTTATCGTCTTCCAGGGCTTTTATTTGTTTGGTTTGTTTGATTGTAGTGTATGTTTTATGGTTACGGGTAATTTGGGGGACATTGTTTATGGTTACGTTTGTCTTTAGTCTTTGTGTTTGTTTCTAGGTGGTATTTTTATTTTGATAGCTTGAGGCACTATGGGTTTATTCAGTTGGGAATAAGTTTTTTGTTGCAGATTTCAGTTTATTTGGTTTTTGGTATTATTCTTGTTGTTGGTTTCTTTATTTTCTTTTTTTGGTGGTTGTTGTTGTTGTCTTTTAATGTATTTGAGTATTGTTTATCAGGGTTTATTTTGGGAACGTGGGTATTTATATGGTGGGTTTTTAAAGTATTTATTTATTTGGGTAGTTAATTTCTTAGTTTTTAGTGGTTGAGATGTTTTTCCATTTTGTTAATTAGTTCAGGTTTAAAGTTATTTTTACAGAGGATTGTTTATTCTTTGAGTTAGTGTAGAGGTAGAATTGCGTTGGTTTTTTCTTTTTTAGTAACGTTCAGGGTCAGTGGCACTGTCTTGAGTTGAGTAGATTGGTTTGACTTTTTTTTAGTACTTTTTGTAATTTGCTGTGTGTGTTTCTAGAGGATTTTCTTTTATTTTGGTTCCATTTTTCTGTCGTGATGAGAATTGTTATTGAAAAGAGTGTTCTTTGTTTTTTCGCTGACACTTGTTTGGCTGTTGGAGGTATCTTGATGTTTTTGGAAGACATTGGTGGGAATTTGATGCTGTTTGTTTCGTCATTTCATTTAGGAATTGGATTTTAAATATGCAATTATGACTCTAACTATATTGAAACAAAAGAAATAGATGTGTAGCAATGGGAATGAGCCAATTTTATTTTTATATATTCGGTCAATTTTTAAAATTTAACATGTAACATGAGTCATGATATGTTACAATAAGTTATTCTAATTTTAATAGAGTATTGTGTATGTTTTTAGATTTATGAATAGAGAATACAAATGTAAATACAACCCAAACAAAAATACAAGTATATAAATGTATTGCAACTATATGCAGATATCTAAAAAAATAACATTAAATTGTAAATGTAAAATAACATAAATTGATACAATATATAATACAAGTGATACTGCATATATTTTATGAAAAATATTATAGGAAATGGATATAAAATAGATATAAATACGGATGTGATCTATCTATCTATCTATATCTATCATTTGTTGTATATTATGACAAATACAAATATAAAAAAACATTTAGGTAGTTTAAAATAATGGATGGTTTTGTTTTTTCTTTGCCAAAGCAGGGGTTTTCGTGTAAAAATTACAAATACAAATAATATAAAGGTAGAAATATGAGTATAGAAGTATATCATAAACACATTAAAGGTTTATATAAAAATTAGAAATATAAGGAAAAATAAGTTGTAGCAGTAGATGTGGTAAATAATTTAAAAAATATTTCCCGTATATTTTTTGAATAAGGTGCATACTATATATAGTTATTAATATAATACATCAATATAAACGATAAATATATATAAAATATCAACTATCTATAAGAAGGAATAAAAGCTCTATGTCACGTGCAGCAGTAGAAAATGTCAGGCTCCCAGGGAATAAATAGTTTTCTTTAAATCATTTTCGTTTTGGAGTTTTTTTTTTTTCCTCTCGGGTAGCCTGCAAGTTTCTACTGCTGCTTTTTTATTCTAAAGGTGGAAAGGTAAACCAAGATTAGAAATATAACAAAGGGGAAGGGAAAGGAAAGGGAAAGGGAAAAGGGAAGGGAAGTGGTGAAAAACAGAGTGAAAAAAGTAAAAAGAGTTGGAGGGAAAAAGAGAGGGCATTGGGGAGGAGCGGTGCTGCCTCAGGTCCTTCCCCGCCCGGGGGCGAAGGACCCGTTTGATGCCCTGGAGGGACTGCAGCTGCCGGTGGCTCCCGGGGGACGGAGCGGTGGCTGTCATCGCGAGACTACAACTCCCGGCAGGCCGTGCTACGGACGCGGCGTGTGACGCAACGGCACACGCGGCACATGAGTGGCTGGCGTGCCAGGCGGCCGCGCGGGGCTGTGCGCGCGCAGCTGCCGGCGCCTCTCCCGCGCGGGACAGCGACGCTGGAGGGGCGCAGCCTCCGTCTGGCCGCCCGCGCGGAGCTGAGCAGCGCGGAAGGAGCGTCCGCCCGGTTCCTCGGCCGCACTCAGCGGTGCCGGGGGCGGGGGCGCTGCCGCCCGCCGATGGCGGAGGGCGAGGCGGTGCTTTGCTGCCGCGGGCCGGGAGCTGCGGGAGCCGCCCCGGGCGAGCGGCGCCGGGCGCTGCCGCGGTCCCGGTGGGGCGGCCGCCCTCGGGCTGGCGGAGGCGCCGGAGGAGCCCCCGAGCTGCAGCCGTCTCCCTCGGGCTGCTGCCGGTGCTGCGGGCGGAGGCGGCTCCGCCGCGTGTTGGGCGCTGCGAGCAGGGAGCGCTGCGGTATCGCCGGCATGGCGGGGCTGCTGCCTGCGTTAGTGCCCGTGGCTCTTTGTGCCGTGACAGCGGATGGAGCGGCGCTGGGCGGTAAAGCCAGAGATGGCCGGGAGAATGCCCAGCGCAGGGAGCGGGCGGGCTGTGTGCTTCGGATGGCACAGGTGCGAGCTGCAAAGCCACCCCCCCTTCCGCCCCTGCCCTCCCGAGCCCCAGGGAAAATGCTTTCCAGCATTGTCGAGCTTCTGAAAGACAAAACTTGTGATTTGACACTTGCATCCAGAAAAGGTTTCTGTCTAGATTAGCAAATGCCTCAATTGTTCTTGGTTACATCCCATGACCGGTTTCAGGCAGCGACTTTATAATGCTTTTAGGATTTTCTTGTACAATGGTGAGAAAATAGGCAGGTCTGATAGTGGTTTCACTTTTTTTTCTACTTCACGTTCCATAAGATTCTTTTATGCAAGCACTTGTTTTAAAATTCTACTGTAAGCGTTTATGGTTCACTTTTTTTTTCTTTGCAGCACCCGTGACATTTTTTCCCCTCTAAATCGGGAGTAAATATAGCTGAGTAAAATTACCTTGATTTTCTTCCTTCTTTTTTAACTGAATTGTTTTTATTAAAAATCCTATTTGAATATGTAGAAAAAGTGGGGATGTCTTGTAATATATCCTAGCTTTTCTTGTTTACAGGATACTCAGAAAATATGTCTCCCTTAGAGTCCCACAGAAACGTTCTCAGTGCGATCTCTATCAAGGTATGTATTTACAAGTAAGTGGTCTCTTTAGATATTTGCCTGTGAATGACCTTTTCCTGTAATTCAGAGCTTGCGTTCTGTGGGTTTTATGATAAAGCTGTAAAACATGTCAAAATGGTTTTGCAAGTCTTAATCGTTGAAGGCAGCAAGAAGTGGATTTAGAGCCTGTTCTTGAGCAGACAAAGGGAAAAAGTGTGGCTTTGATGCTGAACTTGTCATTTTTCATTTGACTTGTCTTGCATTATTTAAGAGTAGAGAGAACTAGAAAAAGAGAGAAATAGAATTGATTATTGAGCACTCCTCAAATGCTCACCATGATTCAGTGTAGAGCCAAAGGGAAGGGTGATGGAACAGAGCTCTGTGCTTTGGAAGGAAATAAATTTAAAGCTGACCTCCTCACAGAGTCTCACTAACTTCTGTGGTTTTAAAATACAAGATAAGTTTAGGAAGTGTTGGAAGTTAGTGTTTTGGGAAAGAAATGGCAGTTCCACAGAACATTCCATTGAACAGAGGCTCTGGGAACGATTCATGTTGTAAGTGCTGTCACTGCAGTCAGTTGGTGGTTCAGCCTTGAAACGTGCACTTGGCCTTCTGTAAAGCACTGTTTTGTTTGCCTTTCAGTGCTATGAGTCTTGATCAATTGGAGAAGAGCCCAAGAGAAATTTTTCATCCCTTGATATAAAAGGTAGGAAGTGACTTTTTTTGGTTTGGTTCTTTTTCTTTATTATTTTCTGGAAATAAAAGTAATTAAGTATAGGTACTACTGGTTTGTTTCTTCCAGTAGCAGGTGATAACAATAGCAGTAGTACTAGTAAAAATAATAATAGAAATAATAATAATAGTAATGTAATACTACGTAAACTGTCTTTATCCATTGGACTGGCCATTTCAAATCAGAACTTCTAAACACAAATCAAACCATCATCCTTGTAGAATCTTTCACAGCAGCGGGCTAAAGATCCTGGTTTTGTTGACAGGATTTATTGGTTCTGGAAGAACAAGAGGGAAGTACAAGCCTAACTACTTCTAGCTCACAGAGCCGTCCAGTGAACCCAGCTTTGTGTTTTGGTGGGCTTGTGATGACTTTGAAATCAATTGCTCATTCCAGTAAAAAAAATTCATGTTTTTTTGAACGTGACAGCAGAAATAACTTTAGGCACCAACTGAATAATAATAGATCACCAGTTTAAGTTAAAAATTCATGCTATACTATCAAAATTTAAAGGTAAATTATTATGTGTTAGGTGATGGTATAAAGTGTATGTTCTAATGTGTAATGCAAAGATACATACGTACCTGAAAGTCCTTAGAGGAAACAAATTTTTATGTCTGCTGTTTGATTGTTTACCATACGATATTTGGTTTCATTTCCCAGGGATCGGTGAATTTTAACTTTGGAGTCCCCTATGCTAAGGATGCTCAGCTTACAGGTGATGAAATGTTCAGTAATGGTGAGTTTTTCACCTTCTCTTTAATTGCTATGCTGATCTGAATAAGAAAAAAAAAAAACAAAAGCAAGAGAAAAAAAAGGATGGTTTATTATTTTTTACGCTTTTATGTTTGTTTCCTCAGTATTTGCTGCAGCTCTGCTTACCCAAGCTTTGGGTTCCTTCTGTCCCACTGGGAGTTGCCCAATTTGGTTGCATCTGGTGAAATTCACCCTGAGACCTTACAGAACCAGCTCCAACTACGTGAGAGCCATTTGCAGTTCTCTCCAGATGCCTGGAGAATGGGCGACGTTTCTGAGGATCCGGCGAGCGTGCTTCTATCAAAACTCAGTCTGAAATTCCTGGGGAAAACCCTTCTGTGTCCTGAAGGGTTCAAACTCTGGTGAGGATCCAGTTATCAGGTGCTCACCTGGATGGTTCCAGCTCCCAAAGGTAACACTTGTACTCTTGCCCTGTAGTTTACATCTATTGTATTTTTGTTATTTTCAAGATTTTTTGTCTTTGCAAAATATTGTGCATTTCACTCTTTGGAACCTCTCAGATGGTTCTTTGGTGCAGCACCACCCCGTGGGACACTTGGCTGCTGTCCTGAAGGGGTTGGTGGCTAGAATTGTAAATCCTGGAGAGTTTGTGAGTCTTCTGTCCCCAGGGAGGTGTCGTGCTTTGTTTACTTTTGTTCTGTTGGTTAGGCGCTGCTTCTCGTTGCAAGTATGAATTTCAAACTGCCCTGTTCTTATTTTAACTGTTTTCCTGGTTCTCTCCCTACGGCAGGGAAAGACTCTCGTATCCTTGTCGTCGGGCTCAGTGCTGTCCAAGAAGATACGGGGACTAAAAAAATCATAAGAAGCAAAATATGACTGCAGGGAAAAGAAGCTGGAGAGAACAGAAGGTGATATTGTTATCCTTACCCTGTATTAGAGACATCCGCTGTGCTTTGATGCTGGCAGCTGCCAGGGGCTTGTTAGCTCTTTGTAGGCAGGTGTAGGTGTTCACTTGTAGGTTTTTTCTCTGGACAAGGCAATTCAAACTTTGCTCAGCTGATATTTGCAGATTACTCTCTAGCACAGTCCAGCATGACATTTCTGAATGTTGTAAAAATACCATGTTACTTGGAAATTGCTAATGAAGAGAAGCTTTAGGGGAAAATAAGATTTCAGGGTTGGAAGATGTGAGAAGAATTGTGTGGGGATGTTAGACTGAAGTAAAGCACTCTTGAAGCTGGACTGGCACGCTGGCAGGTCCCCTATTAAACAGTAGTGCTGAGATTAGCCTGGGGGTTGCCCATTGTTTCTGTAGAAATCAATGTTTCCTGGTCTTGAGAGGTAAGCTGCTTTGAAAAGCTGGAAGGTGCAGCATGCTGACAATCCCCGTGCTTTGGATTAAAAGTAGATTTCAGAAGGGTCCTAGGCTTTTGTCTTTTCCTAGAAGTCGATGTAATCCTATCGAGGAGTTTTTAGTTCTGTGTTGCCATGTCATCCGTCAGAGCCCTGTTGTACTAATCTTCATACAAGTACAAAACAAAAAATCAGACCCTGTCCCAAGCACTTAGAGGCCAGAACACGATTTCCTCGGGCTGCCGTTTGCGTGCCATCGGTACTCACCACGAATTGAGCCCTGTGGCTCTGACAGAGCCCCTGGATGCTGACGGAAGGGGGCTGGTCACAGACCCTGGAGGTGCCTGTCCCCCAGGGAGGGAGAGGACGAGGCAGTGTGGCCTGCAGGGAGGGTGTCGTCCCCAGAGAGCAGCCGGCGACTCCATGCCTGCCCGGGGCTGCGGGTGCCCCCTCGGGGTGGACGCCTGCCCTCAGGTTTCCCTCTGGGCACCCGGGGAGGGAACCAGGTCCATCCGTGTGGCAGCTGCAGGGCCTGCAGGCTCTGGGCCCTGGAGCCGAGTGAGCCTGAGCTGCTGCACGCTTGCTGTGAGCTTTGGGGTGAGCGTGCATCACTGCAGGCCTGGGATGGATTGAAATGCGCTGAGGAAAGCAGAGGGAGGGAGGGAGGGGGGGAAATGCTCTGTTAACATGTGCCAATTCTTCTGTCAGACTCATCACGGCGGGACAGCGTGAAGACTGAAAGTGTAAGAAGATGTGGAGGGAAAGAGAGAATCTGACAGGAGCATCGGACGCACGAGTGCAGGAATTTTGCTTTTTTGCTTGGATGTAAACTCAGGCATTGAAAGGAATTTGGGAGTGAGAAGGGACATTTCAGAAGGAGAAGAAGCAAAAGAAGTTGTTGTTGTTGTTACAGTCCTGGCAAAATCTTTTGTTCTAGCTAATAAAAGAAGTTAGTTTAAAAAACAAAAAGGAAAAAATGTAGTGGTTTTTTTTTTCCTTCACTATGATATTCATTGGTGGTATATGGTGTGTTGTTTCATTTCTTGGTAGTATTAAGTCTGTGTAAATTGTTTTTTGAGTGAAGCTGACACTCTGGATGGGTTGGTTTGTATTTGAGGCAGGATTAATTTCAATAGGATTCTTTCATAGATTTCTGATGGGTATTACTGGGATTTTGGTTTTGTTTGCTGTATGTATAAACATAGAGCTTTGGTAGGGCCAGCTGGGCTGCTGGAGTTTTGGGTGTGAATTTATTAGATGGCTTTTGTTAGATGCAGTTTTTAATTTTTGAAATGTTTTTCAATGTAGTGGTTTTAAGGTGGTTTTTAAGAATTCATTGTATTGTTTTCTGTTGTTTGTAGTTGGTGTATGATAAGGGATGTGGTGTGACTTCTTGAAGGCTATGGTTTTGGTGTTCCTATGTTCTGATTTCTTTCTGGTTGGATAGGTTTTTTTATTTTTATTTTTTGGGACAGGGGCATTTATATGGTGGGTTTTTATAGGCAATACATTTTTTAATTTAGGTAGTGATATTTTTTAGTATTTTAATGGTTTAGGTTTTTTATTTTCATGGTGTTTTTTTTTAAATTTTTTCAAAGAACTTTTATAGATTATAAGTTATTATTTGTGCATTAGCAAAAAGGTAGAGCTTTGGGGACTTTTTTTAGTAATGTTTAGGGTCAGTTGTACAGTTTTGAGTCTAGTGAGTTGGTTTGATTTAATTTTTATTGGGTGTTTGTTTTTATTAGCAGTTGTGTCATTTTCAAGGTGTATTTGATTTTTTTGGGGTTTTTGAGATACTGGTTTAGGAGGAAGTTTATGATGAGCATGTGCGGAGGTTTTGGGCTACTTTATAGTGGGATTTAAAATTTGTTTACAGTTAGGTTTATTTGAGTTTTTATTAGGGTTCAGTGTTGTGGGATGTTTGTTCCGTTAGTAACAGAAATAGGTTTTGTTTTGAGGTGCTGCGATGGGATGGGCGTGTGCTGCGTGCCGGCGCTGACAAAGGTACAGTATTGTTGTGGCTCTGGTGCGTCGGGTTAATGAACTGACATGGTTTAATGTAGAGATGAAAATAGAAATAAATATAAATTTAAAAATAAATATAAAATTAGAGTGGTAAACATAAATATAGATAACAGATACATACATAGAACTATAATATATGGTATGTAATTGGAACATATTATCACATAGGTAAATAATAGTCTGTTTTATATATATATATATACACAAAGATATATAAATATAGATTGTAGATATAAAAATATTTAAATAGAGTTAAAGTAAATTGTGGTTTTTTTTAGGTTATAGGCTGGGGTTTTTAAATAAATGATAGACATAAAATATAAATTCAGATATACAAATATATATAGAAATACAAATATCTATACATATTTAATTTAAATAAATATAAGTAAAAAAATTATATATAATACAGAAAATATATATCTATGATTATATTAGAAGGTATTCTCTCTAATATATATAATATCTATGAATAGAATAAATAAAACTATCCATATAAATATCATCATAATTTTGAAAAATAAATTTACTTCCTAAATTTTAAATCTGGTTCAAATAAAGGGGTGTCCTTGGTTTTTATTTGGTTAGAGGCAGGAGTTTTATTTTAAATAATATAAGTAATATAGAAATATGGATCTTAAGATAGAAATATATAATGAATATATAAAGAGAAATTACTAAACTATGACTATAAATTTAAAGTTAAATATATGTAAGTAATATGAAGAGTTGTAGTATAGAATATAAATAACATTATATGGCAATATAAATTATAAATGGGAATATAAATATAAAAATATGTAAATATAGTTTAAGAGAAAGGGAATGTTTTGGCTTTTATTTAAGTAGAGGCAGGGGTTTTTTTTTGAATATTATAAGTGTTCCACAAGTAAAAATCTTGACGCAGAAATATTTAATCAATATAAAAAACATGAATAAAAATATATGAAAAATATAAATACGTACTCGCATCGGATGTAATATAGAATATAAATTTATTTATAAATTGACATTGGTAAAGATAAATGCATAAGTAAGCAATAGGCATTAAAATACATTAATTATATATTAGATATATTATATATATATTATATATTAATATACAGTAATTTATTATATTGCATTATATATACATTATATATTATATATATTATATAAATTAATATACATTATAAATATGAATATAAAAATTGAACATGAGGATAAAATCTATTTAAATATTGTTTAAAGCAAAGGTTTGGCTTTTTTATTCTTGTGTTAGAGGCAGGGTTTTTATTTTAAATAATATGAATGTAGATATTATTGTTATATATTTCTAAATATTGAGATATACAATCAAGATATAAATATATAACCACAAAATCTAAATAAATACAAATAATAGGAAGAGATGTAATGAAGACTACAAATAACAGTATACATAAGTATACATTTTAAATGTAAATGTGAATATGAACCTGAAAAATAGAATTTAAAAAAATATTTAAGTACAGTTTTGAAGAAAGGGTTTCTTTTTGGCTTTAATGTGGATGGAGGCAAAGGTTTTATTTTAAATAATCCAAGTGTTACAGAAGTAAAAATAGTAACAGAAATACATACTTACTATGTAAAAATATTTATAAAAATATACAAATAAATTAAAGTTTTAGGGATATATGCAATATGGAATAGAAATGTATTTATAAAAAGAAATGTATAAATGGACAGTGTACATCAATATACATTGTAAATAGAAATGTGAATATTAATATGAAAAAATATTTTAAAAAATATTTAATTATTTTTTTAATTTTTTTTTTTTTTTTGTGTTGTGTTTTGTTTGGTTTTGTTTTGTCTTTTATCCTATTAGATTAGAGGCAGAAGTTTTTTTTCCCTCTTCCCGGTTGTTTTGGGGCATTTATTTCAGAGCAGTTTTCGGCGGGGGTCGCCCCTGTTCTTTTTTGCCGCCTTCGCTGCCGCAGCCCCGAGGCGCGCTGCGCCCCCGGCTGGGGCGGGCGGCAGTGCTGCCGCCTTGTGGGCAGAGCGCGGTACTGCAGGCGTGCAGCGAGCGGCCGCCAGCTTGGGAGTGGCGCGTGGGCGATGTCGCGGAGTTTTGGTTGACCTTCTCAAGATGGCGGCGAAAAGGGCGGGAAAGTGGAGGACCGGGTGGGTGTTTAACTGCACTGCCTGCACGGAATACCGACGTCATGGCGGCCCCGACGGATTTTTCTGTGGCGTTTCATGTGTACCCGAGACATGCTGTGGGCTCAGCGGCGCCGCGGGCGGGCGTATTTTGGCGGGTTTGTGAGAGGCATCTGGGTAAACGCCTCGCTGTGCCGGGGTCCTCTCACGTCGGCTTTCCCGCCCTGAGGGAGGCGAGCCGGGCCGAATTGTTCCGAAGAGCCGAAGAGCCGAGTGTGGCCGGAAACAGCCGAGTTTCCCCGCAGAGCCCAGTGTGGCCGGAAACAGCCGAGTTTCACCGAAGAGCCCACTGTGGCCGCAAACAGCCGACTGCAACCCAAGAGCCGAGTGTGGCCGAAAACAGCCCAGTTTACACCAAGAGCCGATCATAGCCGACTGCAACCGATAGCCGACTGTAGCCGACTTAAGCCGCATTTAGACAATGTGCCGAATACGACCGAGTTTAGCCGAACCGTGCGCAGTTCAGCCGAAGAGCCGAACTGAAACGAGTTTAGACCAAGAGCCGAAGCAAGCCCAATTCAGCCGAGTTTCATTCAACAGAACCGAACGACGCCGCAGCGCTCTGCATGCAGTGCGCCTGTGCAGACGGCAGGGGGCGCTGTGCCTGCAGTGCGCCGGTGCACGCGGCAGGGATCGCTGTGCCTGCAGTGCGCCGGTGCACGCGGCAGGGGGCGCTGTGCCTGCAGTGCGCCGGTGCACACGGCAGGGGGCGCTGTATAAAGTATAAAATATCAACTATCGATAAGAAGGGATAAAAGCTCTCTGTCAAGTGCAGCTGTAGAAAATTTCAGGCTCCCAGGGAATAAATCGTTTTCTTTAAATCATTTTCGTTTTGGAGTTTTTTTTACTCCCAGGTAGCCTGAAAGTTACTACTGCTGCTTTTTTATTCTAAAGCTAGAAAGGAAAACCAAGATTAGAAATGCAGGGAAAGAAAGAAAGTAAGAAAAAGAAAAAAAGAAAATAAGGAAAGGAAATGAAAGGAAGAAAGAAGGAAGGACAGGAAGGAAGGGAGGAAAGAAGGAAGACAGACAAAAAAAACCCAAAAACCAAGATGGCAAGGAGAAACCTAGGGAAAAAAAATAAAAAGAAAAGAAAAAAGAAACCAACAAAAAACAAAGCCACAGAAAATACCTCGGGATGGGCGAGAAACACCCCCCCTCCCTGAAAAATCCAAGATGGGCAAGAAAAATCCCAGAAATACCACAGAAAAAAAAAACAGGGGGAAAAAAAAAAAACTGAAAAAAAAAAAAAAACAAGGGGGGCAAGGAAAAACCAGAAAAAACACCAAGATGGGCAAGAAGAAACGAAGAAAAAAACCCAAGAAGTGCCAGAAAAAAAAAAATCAAGGAACAAGGCAAGAAAGAGAGGCAATAAAGGCCACAAAAAATTCAAGAAAAAACCCAAGAAATGCCAGAAAAAGGTACGAAAATGGTTCTGCCAGGTGCGATCAAGGTGAGCGGGTTCAGATTCAGGTCCAGGAGATGAACAAGTGTCAGATTAGTTTGGGGCACTGCTGTGCAATGCAGCCGTGACAGGATTTATGTTTAAATATAGTTTAAATAAATTGGGGATTGTTTGGCTTTTATTGGGGTATAGGCTGGAGATTTCATAAAAAATATAAAACTAGAAATCCAAATATATCATCTATATGTCGATATCAATAAATATTTAATATATATAAATATAAGTAAAAGAAATCTATTGTGTCAAAAGAATATACCTATTATTAAATAAAAAGGTATTCTCTCCAATATATATAATATCTATAAATATAACAAATGAAAATTACAAATATAGATGTGAATAGAATTTTGACAAACAAAATTATTTTTAAAATTTTAAATGTGTTTTAAATAAAGGGGTGTCTTTGCTTTTTATTTGGTTAGAGGCAGGGGTTTTATTTTAAATAATATAAGTACTATAGAAATGTAAATGGACATACAGAAATATGTAATAAATATATAGAGATATAAAGATATAATACCAAACTATGAAGAGAAATAGAAATCTATGTAAGTAACATGAAGAGATGCAATATATAATATAATTTTTATTATACAGTAATATAAATTCTAAATATGAATGCGAATATAAATATGAAAAATATATGATGGGGGCTCGGAGCAGCCCAGGTGTGAGTGTGAGGATGATGGGGGCTCGGAGCAGCCCAGGTGTGAGTGTGAGGCTGATGAGGGGCCGGCTCCTGCCGGGGCGAGGCTGTTTTAGGGGGAGGCTTTGCCTCAGCTCCCTTTTGCATGGAGCTGCTGAGTGGAGGGGTTTATGGGGCGCTCCCGGCGCTGTCTCATGGAAGGACTGCGGGAGCTTCCCACAGGGTCGGGGGCAACGCCTGGATCCGCGCTTGGGTACGTGGAGCATCGCTTAAAGGAGGCGCCGAGGGACGAATCTTTGTGCCGGGGAGCAGCAGCCGAACAGGTGAGCCCGTGTGGGTTCGGAGCGGGGAATTTTCTCCTTCCCCTTTGCAATTTCATCTTGCCAGTCCCTCCCCGGTTCCCCAGGAACAAAAATGGAGCTTATGAAGACAAAAGGAATTAAGGAGAAGGAAGCAGCTCCTCTTCTTTTATTGTCTGCGTTTGACCTGAGGGGATCCCTCTTGACTTGTGGTTTGAAGGGTGTTGATTGCAGGAAAAGCTGCCTTTTCCAGGCTGTTAGGGGTATCCCGGGGGTGACAGGGAATCCCTGCGTTCTATTCTAAGGGGAATGGGAAAAGTATTCTTGTGGTATTCTGGGTTTGATTTGAAGGCAGCCACCCCATTTTCACCACCCTCGGGTTTAAATGGAGGGGGCAGCCCTTGTGTCCCTCCTTTTCAAGGGTTTGAATGGAGAAATCGCCCTTCGAAATCGCCCTTTCCCATCAGTCGAAGGCTTTCATTTGGGGAGCGCCCCTTCTTTTCTGCTCTCCTAGGGGGTGAAATTGGAGGGGAGAACACATTTCTTTGCCCTTGTTGAAGTGAGGTGCGCCCCGTCTGCGGTTTCGGGGTTGGCTTGCGGGAAGCCGCAGCTCCGGCAGCGTTTGCAGGGCTGCAATGGGGCTGTGCCGCTGCATTGGAGGGCGCTGCCCGTGCCCGCGGCCCGGCGCGGAACGTTCCCGCTCGGGAGCGCTGCTGGCACGGCCCGGGCAGCTGCCGGGGCGCACGGGGGATTCGGCGCGGCCGGGCCGGCCGAGGGCGGCAGTGGCGGAGCCGCGCCGGTGCGAGCCGTGCGGAGCCGAGCGGAGCCGGGCCGGGCCGGCCAAGGGCGGCAGAGGCGGCGCGGGCGCTGCTGCGCCGGCCCGGGCGGTGCCGGCCGCTCCGTCCGCTCCGGGCGCGGGGCTCGGGCGCCGCCGGTAGCCCCGGGCCCGGTGCCGGCCCCGCCGGGCAGGGGCAGCGGGCGGGGCTCCCCGGGACGGCGCCGGCCCCGCGCGCCGGAGCGGCCGCCGCAGGAGCCGCTTTCCTGCCGGGAGCCGCCCTCCGTCCGGGGCCGGCAGCGAGCGCGGGGTTCGGCCGCTCCACGTTCGGCGGTGCCGTGGCTCGGAGGCGCTTTGGAGGCGGTGATGGCATCGCTGGGTTCGGTTTGCAGCGGGTGTCCGCTAAGGGATACGGTGTTCTTCCTGAGTGGGCACGGTTCTCGGTGCCGGTAGGGCTGATAAAGGTTTGTTTTGGATTGGGTTTTGTAGTCGGATTTTTTTTTTTTTTTCCGGGTATTATGTTTAGAAGGGCGCGCAATGTTTTTTACGGGTCGTAGCGCGAAGCAGCGGTTCGCATTTTAATTCTGTTGCGGTGGCTTTTATTAGCGTGAGTGTGTAGTGTTTGTTTTGGGGGGCTTGCGGTAGCGTCCTGTCGTTCATAGCAGCGGGTTTTTAATCTTTATAATTGCATGTGTGTTTATCGTCTTCCAGGGCTTTTATTTGTTTGGTTTGTTTGATTGTAGTGTATGTTTTATGGTTCCGGGTAATTTGGGGGACATTGTTTATGGTTACGTTTGTCTTTAGTCTTTGTGTTTGTTTCTAGGTGGTATTTTTATTTTGATAGCTTGAGGCACTATGGGTTTATTCAGTTGGGAATAATTTTTTGGTTGCAGATTTAAGTTTATCTGGTTTTTGGTATTATTCTTGTTGTTGGTTTCTTTATTTCCTTTTTTTGTTGTTGTTGTCTTTTAATGTATTTGAGTATTGTTTATCAGGGGTTTTTTTGGGAACATGGGTATTTATATGGTGGGTTTTTAAAGTATTTATTTATTTGGGTAGTTAATTTCTTAGTTTTTAGTGGTTGAGATGTTTTTCCATTTTGTTAATTAGTTCAGGTTTTAAAGTTATTTTTACAGAGGATTGTTTATTCCTTGAGTTAGTGTAGAGGTAGAATTTTGTTGGGTTTTTTTTTAGTAACGTCGTTCAGGGTGAGTGGCACTGGCTTGAGTTGAGTAGATTGGTTTGACTTTTTTTTAGTACTTTTTGTAATTTGCTGTGTGTGTTTCTATAGGATTTTCTTTTATTTTGGTTCCATTTTTCTGTCCTGATGAGAATTGTTATTGAAAAGAGTGTTCTTTGTTTTTTCGCTGACACTTGTTTGGCTGTTGGAGGTATCTTGATGTTTTTGGAAGACATTGGTGGGAATTTGATGCTGTTTGTTTCGTCATTTCATTTAGGAATTGGATTTTAAATATGCAATTATGACTCTAACTATATTGAAACAAAAGAAATAGATGTGTAGCAATGGGAATGAGCCAATTTTATTTTTATATTTTCGGTCAATTTTAAAAATTTAACATGTAACATAAGTCATTATATGTTACAATAAGTTGTTCTAATTTTAATAGAGTATTGTGTATGTTTTTAGATATATGAATACAGAATATAAATGTAAATACAACCCAAACAAAAATACAAATATATAAATGTATTGCAACTATATGCAGACAGATAAAAAATTAATATTAAACTGTAAATGTAAAATAACATAAATTGATACAATATATAATACAAGTAATACTGCATATATTTTATGAAAACTATTATAGGAAATGGATATAAAATAGATATAAATACGGATGTGATATATCTATCTATCTATCTATATCTATCATTTGTTGTATATTATGATAAATACAAATATAAAAAAACATTTAGGTAGTTTAAAATAATGGATGGTTTTGTTTTTTCTTTGCCAAAGCAGGGGTTTTCGTGTAAAAATTACAAATACAAATAATATAAAGGTAGAAATATGAGTATAGAAGTATATCATAAACACATTAAAGATTTATAGAAAAATTAGAAATATAAGGAAAAATAAGTTGTAGCAGTAGATATGGTAAATAATTTAAAAAATAATTGCCGTATATTTTTTGAATAAGGTGCATATTATATATAGTTACTAATATAATACATCAATATAAACGATAAATATATATAAAATATCAACTATCTATAAGAAGGAATAAAAGCTCTATGTCACGTGCAGCAGTAGAAAATGTCAGGCTCCCAGGGAATAAATAGTTTTCTTTAAATCATTTTCGTTTTGGAGTTTTTTTTTTTTACTCTCGGGTAGCCTGAAAGTTTCTACTGCTGCTTTTTTATTCTAAAGGTGGAAAGGTAAACCAAGATTAGAAATACAAGAAAGGGGAAGGGAAGGGAAAGGAAAGGAAAGGGAAAGGGAAAGGGAAAAGGGAAGGGAAGCGAAGTGGTGAAAAACAGAGTGAAAAAAAGTAAAAAGAGTTGGAGGGAAAAAGAGAGGGCATTGGGGAGGAGCGGTGCTGCCTCAGGTCCTTCCCCGCCCTGGGGCGAAGGACCCGTTTGATGCCCTGGAGGGACTGCAGCTGCCGGTGGCTCCCGGGGGACGGAGCGGTGGCTGTCATCGCGAGACTCCAACTCCCGGCAGGCCGTGCTGCCGGCGCGGCGTGTGACGCAACGGCTGACGCGGCACATGAGTGGCTGGCGTGCCAGGCGGCCGCGCGGGGCTGTGCGCGCGCAGCTGCCGGCGCCTCTCCCGCGCGGGACAGCGACGCTGGAGGGGCGCAGCCTCCGTCTGGCCGCCCGCGCGGAGCTGAGCAGCGCGGAAGGAGCGTCCGCCCGGTTCCTCGGCCGCACTCAGCGGTGCCGGGGGCGGGGGCGCTGCCGCCCGCCGATGGCGGAGGGCGAGGCGGTGCTTTGCTGCCGCGGGCCGGGAGCTGCGGGAGCCGCCCCGGGCGAGCGGCGCCGGGCGCTGCCGCGGTCCCGGTGGGGCGGCCGCCCTCGGGCTGGCGGAGGCGCCGGAGGAGCCCCCGAGCTGCAGCCGTCTCCCTCGGGCTGCTGCCGGTGCTGCGGGCGGAGGCGGCTCCGCCGCGTGTTGGGCGCTGCGAGCAGGGAGCGCTGCGGTATCGCCGGCATGGCGGGGCTGCTGCCTGCGTTAGTGCCCGTGGCTCTTTGTGCCGTGACAGCGGATGGAGCGGCGCTGGGCGGTAAAGCCAGAGATGGCCGGGAGAATGCCCAGCGCAGGGAGCGGGCGGGCTGTGTGCTTCGGATGGCACAGGTGCGAGCTGCAAAGCCACCCCCCCTTCCGCCCCTGCCCTCCCGAGCCCCAGGGAAAATGCTTTCCAGCATTGTCGAGCTTCTGAAAGACAAAACTTGTGATTTGACACTTGCATCCAGAAAAGGTTTCTGTCTAAATTAGCAAATGCCTCAATTGTTCTTGGTTACATCCCATGACCGGTTTCAGGCAGCGACTTTATAATGCTTTTAGGATTTTCTTGTACAATGGTGAGAAAACAGGCAGGTCTGATAGTGGTTTCACTTTTTTTTCTACTTCACGTTCCATAAGATTCTTTTATGCAAGGACTTGTTTTAAAATTCTACTGTAAGCGTTTATGGTTCACTTTTTTTTTCTTTGCAGCACCCGTGACTTTTTTTTCCCTCTAAATCGGGAGTAAATATAGCTGAGTAAAATTACCTTGATTTTCTTCCTTCTTTTTTAACTGAATTGTTTTTATTAAAAATCCTCTTTGAATATGTAGAAAAAGTGGGGATGTCTTGTAATATATCGTAGCTTTTCTTGTTTACAGGATACTCAGAAAATATGTCTCCCTTAGAGTCCCACAGAAACGTTCTCAGAGCGATCTTTATCAAGGTATGTATTTACAAGTAAGTGGTCTCTTTAGATATTTGCCTGTGAATGACCTTTTCCTGTAATTCAGAGCTTGCGTTCTGTGGGTTTTATGATAAAGCTGTAAAACATGTCAAAATGGTTTTGCAAGTCTTAATCGTTGAAGGCAGCAAGAAGTGGATTTAGAGCCTGTTCTTGAGCAGACAAAGGGAAAAAGTGTGGCTTTGATGCTGAACTTGTCATTTTTCATTTGACTTGTCTTGCATTATTTAAGAGTAGAGAGAACTAGAAAAAGAGAGAAATCGAATTGGTTCTTGAGCACTCCTCAAATGCTCACCATGATCCAGTGTAGAGCCGAAGGGAAGGGTGATGGAACAGAGCTCTGAGCTTTAGAAGGAAATAAATTTAAAGCTGACCTCCGCACAGAGTCTCACTAACTTCTGTGGTTTTAAAATACAAGATAAGTTTAGGAAGTGTTGGAAGTTAGTGTTTTGGGAAAGAAATGGCAGTTCCACAGAACATTCCATTGAACAGAGGCTCTGGGAACGATTCACGTTGTAAGTGCTGTCACTGCAGTCAGTTGGTGGTTCAGCCTTGAAACGTGCACTTGGCCTTCTATAAAGCGCTGTTTTGTTTGCCTTTCAGTGCTATGAGTCTTGATCAATTGGAGAAGAGCCCAAGAGAAATTTTTCATCCCTTGATATAAAAGGTAGGAAGTGACTTTTTTTGGTTTGGTTCTTTTTCTTTATTATTTTCTGGAAATAAAAGTAATTAAGTATAGGTACTACTGGTTTGTTTCTTCCAGTAGCAGGTGATAACAATAGCAGTAGTACTAGTAAAAATCATAATAGAAATAATAACAATAGTAATGTAATACTACTTAAACTGTCTTTATCCATTGGACTGGCCATTTCAAATCAGAACTTCTAAACACAAATCAAACCATCATCCTTGTAGAATCTTTCACAGCAGCGGGCTAAAGATGCTGGTTTTGTTGACAGCATTTATTGGTTCTGGAAGAACAAGAGGGAAGTACAAGCCTAACTCCTTCTAGCTCACAGACCCGTCCAGTGAAGCCAGCTTTGTGTTTTGGTGGGCTTGTGATGACTTTGAAATCAATTGCTCATTCCAGTAAAAAAAATTCATGTTTTTTTGAACGTGACAGCAGAAATAACTTTAGGCACCAACTGAATAATAATAGATCACCAGTTTAAGTTAAAAATGCATGCAATACTATCAAAATTTAAAGGTAAATTATTATGTATTAGGTGATGGTATAAAGTGTATGTTCTAATGTGTAATGCAAAGATACATACGTACCTGAAAGTCCTTAGAGGAAACAAATTTTTATGTCTGCTGTTTGATTGTTTACCATACGATATTTGGTTTCATTTCCCAGGGATCGGTGAATTTTAACTTTGGAGTCCCCTATGCTAAGGATGCTCAGCTTACAGGTGATGAAATGTTCAGTAATGGTGAGTTTTTCATCTTCTCTTTAATTGCTATGCTGATCTGAATAAGAAAAAAAAAACAAAAGCAAGAGAAAAAAAAAGGATGGTTTATTATTTTTTACGCTGTTATGTTTGTTTCCTCAGTATTTGCTGCAGCTCTGCTTACCCAAGCTTTGGGTTCCTTCTGTCCCACTGGGAGTTGCCCAATTTGGTTGCATCTGGTGAAATTCACCCTGAGACCTTACAGAACCAGCTCCAACTACGTGAGAGCCATTTGCAGTTCTCTCCAGACGCCTGGAGAATGGGCGACGTTTCTGAGGATCCGGCGAGCGTGCTTCTATCAAAACTCAGTCTGTGAAATTCCTGGGGAAAACCCTTCTGTGTCCTGAAGGGTTCAAACTCTGGTGAGGATCCAGTTATCAGGTGCTCACCTGGATGGTTCCAGCTCCCAAAGGTAACACTTGTACTCTTGCCCTGTAGTTTACATCTATTGTATTTTTGTTATTTTCAAGATTTTTTGTCTTTGCAAAATATTGTGCATTTCACTCTTTGGAACCTCTCAGATGGTTCTTTGGTGCAGCACCACCCCGTGGGACACTTGGCTGCTGTCCTGAAGGGGTTGGTGGCTAGAATTGTAAATCCTGGAGAGTTTGTGAGTCTTCTGTCCCCAGGGAGGTGTCGTGCTTTGTTTACTTTTGTTCTGTTGGTTAGGCGCTGCTTCTCGTTGCAAGTATGAATTTCAAACTGCCCTGTTCTTATTTTAACTGTTTTCCTGGTTCTCTCCCTACGGCAGGGAAAGACTCTCGTGTCCTTGTCGTCGGGCTCGGTGCTGTCCAAGAAGATACGGGGACTAAAAAAATCATAAGAAGCAAAATAGGACTGCAGGGAAAAGAAGCTGGAGAGAACAGAAGGTGATATTGTTATCCTTACCCTGTATTAGAGACATCCGCTGTGCTTTGATGCTGGCAGCTGCCAGGGGCTTGTTAGCTCTTTGTAGGCAGGTGTAGGTGTTCACTTGTAGGTTTTTTCTCTGGACAAGTCAATTCAAACTCTGCTAAGCTTATATTTGCAGATTACTCTCTAGCACAGTCCAGCATGACATTTCTGAATGTTGTAAAAATACCATGTTACTTGGAAATTGCTAATGAAGAGAAGCTTTAGGGGAAAATAAGATTTCAGGGTTGGAAGTTGTGAGAAGAATTTTGTGGGGATGTTAGACTGAAGTAAAGCACACTTGAAGCTGGACTGGCACGCTGGCAGGTCCCCTATTAAACAGTAGTGCTGAGATTAGCCTGGGGGTTGCCCATTGTTTCTGTAGAAATCAATGTTTCCTGGTCTTGAGAGGTAAGCTGCTTTGAAAAGCTGGAAGGTGCAGCATGCTGACAATCTCCGTGCTTTGGATTAAAAGTAGATTTCAGAAGGGTCCTAGGCTTTTGTCTTTTCCTAGAAGTCGATGTAATCCTGTCGAGGAGTTTTTAGTTCTGTGTTGCCATGTCATCCATCAGAGCCCTGTTGTACTAAGCTTCATACAAGTACAAAACAACAAATCAGACCCTGTCCCAAGCACTTAGAGGCCAGAACACGATTTCCTCGGGCTGCCATTTGTGTGCCATCGGTACTCACCACGAATTGAGCCCTGTGGCTCTGACAGAGCCCCTGGATGCTGACGGAAGGGGGCTGGTCACAGACCCTGGAGGTGCCTGTCCCCCAGGGAGGGAGAGGCCGAGGCAGTGTGGCCTGCAGGGAGGGTGTCGTCCCAAGAGAGCAGCCGGCGACTCCATGCCTGCCCGGGGCTGCGGGTGCCCCCTCGGGCTGGACGCCTGCCCTCAGGTTTCCCTCTGGGCACCCGGGGAGGGAACCAGGTCCATCCGTGTGGCAGCTGCAGGGCCTGCAGGCTCTGGGCCCTGGAGCCGAGTGAGCCTGAGCTGCTGCACGCTTGCTGTGAGCTTTGGGGTGAGCGTGCATCACCGCAGGCCTGGGATGGATTGAAATGCGCTGAGGAAAGCAGAGGGAGGGAGGGAGGGAGGGAAATGCTCTGTTAACATGTGCCAATTCTTCTGTCAGACTCATCACGGCGGGACAGCGTGAAGACTGAAAGTGTAAGAAGATGTGGAGGGAAAGAGAGAATCTGACAGGAGCATCGGACGGACGAGTGCACGAATTTTGCTTTTTTGCTTGGATGTAAACTCAGGCGTTGAAAGGAATTTGGGAGTGAGAAGGGACATTTCAGAAGGAGAAGAAGCAAAAGAAGTTGTTGTTACAGTCCTGGCAAAATCTTTTGTTCTAGCTAATAAAAGAAGTTAGTTTAAAAAACAAAAAGGAAAAAATGTAGTGGTTTTTTTTTTCCTTCACTATGATATTCATTGGTGGTACATGGTGTGTTGTTTCATTTCTTGGTATTATTAACTCTGTGTAAATTGTTTTTTGAGTGAAGCTGACTTTCTGGATGGGTTGGTTTGTATTTGAGGCAGGATTAATTTCAATAGGATTCTTTCCTAGATTTCTGATGGGTATTACTGGGATTTTGGTTTTGTTTACTGTATGTATGAACCTAGAGCTTTGGTAGGGCCAGCTGGGCTGCTGGAGTTTTGGGTGTGAATTTATTAGATGGCTTTTGTTAAATGCAGTTTTTAATTTTTGAAATGTTTTTCAATGTAGTGGTCTTAAGGTGGTTTTTAAGAATTCATTGTATTGTTTTCTGTTGTTTGTAGTTGGTGTATGGTGAGGGATGTGGTGTGACTTCTTGAAGGCTATGGTTTTGGTGTTCCTAAGTTCTGATTTCTTTGTGGTTGGATAGTTTTTTTTATTTTTATTTTTTGGGACAGGGGCATTTATATGGTGGGTTTTTATAGGCAATACATTTTTTAATTTAGGTAGTGATATTTTTTAGTATTTTAATGGTTTTGGTTTTTTATTTTCATGGTGTTTTTTTTTTTAATTTTTTCAAAGAACTTATAGATTATAGGTTATTATTTGTGCATTAGCAAAAAGGTAGAGCTTTGGGGACTTTTTTTAGTAATGTTTAGGGTCAGTTGTACAGTTTTGAGTCTAGTGAGTTGGTTTGATTTAATTTTTATTGGGTGTTTGTTTTTATTAGCAGTTGTGTCATTTTCAAGGTGTATTTGAGTTTTTTGGGGTTTTTGAGATACTGGTTTAGGAGGAAGTTTATGATGAGCATGTGCGGAGGTTTTGGGCTACTTTATAGTGGGATTTAAAATTTGTTTACAGTTAGGTTTATTTGAGTTTTTATTAGGGTTCAGTGTTGTGGGATGTTTGTTCCGTTAGTAATAGAAATAGGTTTTGTTTTGAGGTGCTGCGATGGGATGGGCGTGTGCTGCGTGCCGGCGCTGACAAAGGTACAGTATTGTTGTGGCTCTGGTGTGTCGGGTTAATGAACTTACATGGTTTAATATAGAGATGAAAATAGAAATAAATATAAATTTAAAAATAAATATAAAATTAGAGTGGTAAACATAAATATAGATAACAGATACATACATAGAACTATAATATATGGTATGTAATTGGAACATATTATCATATAGGTAAATGATAGTCTGTTTTTTATATATATATATACACAAAGATATATAAATATAGATTGTAGATATAAAAATATTTAAATGGAGTTAAAGTAAATTGGGGTTTTTTTTAGGTTATAGGCTGGGGTTTTTAAATAAATGATAGAAATACAATATAAATTCAGATATACAAATATATATAGAAATACAAATATCTATACATATTTAATTTAAATAAATATAAGTAAAAAATATATATATAATACAGAAAATATATATCTATGATTATATTAGAAGGTATTCTCTCTAATATATATAATATCTATGAATAGAATAAATAAAACTATCCATATAAATATCATTATAATTTTGAAAAATAAATTTACTTCCTAAATTTTAAATCTGGTTCAAATAAAGGGGTGTCCTTGGTTTTTATTTGGTTAGAGGCAGGAGTTTTATTTTAAATAATATAAGTAATATAGAAATGTGGATCTTAAGATAGAAAGATATAATGAATATATAAAGAGAAATTGCTAAACTATGCCTATAAATTTAAATATAAATATATGTAAGTAATATGAAGAGTTGTAGTATAGAATATAAATAACATTATATGGCAATATAAATTATAAATGGGAATATAAATATAAAAATATGTAAATATAGTTTAAGAGAAAGGGAATGTTTTGGCTTTTATTTAAGTAGAGGCAGGGTTTTTATTTTGAATATTATAAGTGTTCCAGAAGTAAAAATCTTGACGCAGAAATATTTAATCAATATAAAAAACATGAATAAAAATATATAAAAAATATAAATACCTACTCGCATCGGATGTAATATAGAATATAAATTTATTTATAAATTGACATTGGTAAAGATAAATGCATAAGTAAGCAATATACATTAATATACATTATAAATACAAACATGAATATAAAAATTGAACACGAGGATAAAATCTATTTAAATATTGTTTAAAACAAAGGTTGGGCTTTTTTATTCTTGTGTTAGAGGCAGGGTTTTTATTTTAAATCATATGAATGTAGTTAGTATTGTTATATACTTCTAAATATTGAGATATACAATCAAGATATAAATATATTATATAACCACAAAATATAAATAAATACAAATAATAGGAAGAGATGTAATGAAGAATACAAATAACAGTATACATAAGTATACATTTTAAATGTAAATGTGAATATGAACCTGAAAAATAGAATTTAAAAAAATATTTAAGTAGAGTTTTGAAGAAAGGGGTTCTTTTTGGCTTTAATGTGGATGGAGGCAAAGGTTTTATTTTAAATAATCCAAGTGTTACAGAAGTAAAAATAGTAACAGAAATACATACTTACTATGTAAAAATAATTATAAAAATATACAAATAAATTAAAGTTTTAGGGATATATGCAATATGGAATAGAAATGTATTTATAAAAAGAAATGTATAAATGGACAGTGTACATCAATATACATTGTAAATAGAAATGTGAATATTAATATGAAAAAATATTTTAAAAAATATTTAATTATTTTTTTAATTTTTTTTTTTTTTTGTGTTGTGTTTTGTTTGGTTTTGTTTTGTCTTTTATCCTATTAGATTAGAGGCAGAAGTTTTTTTTCCCTCTTCCCGGTTGTTTTGGGGCATGTATTTCAGAGCAGTTTTCGGCGGGGGTCGCCCCTGTTCTTTTTTGCCGCCTTCGCTGCCGCAGCCCCGAGGCGCGCTGCGCCCCCGGCTGGGGCGGGCGGCAGTGCTGCCGCCTTGTGGGCAGAGCGCGGTACTGCAGGCGTGCAGCGAGGGGCGGCCAGCTTGGGAGTGGCGCGTGGGCGATGTCGCGGAGTTTTGGTTGACCTTCTCAAGATGGCGGCGAAAAGGGCGGGAAAGTGGAGGACCGGGTGGGTGTTTAACTGCACTGCCTGCACGGAATACCGACGTCATGGCGGCCCCGACGGATTTTTCTGTGGCGTTTCATGTGTACCCGAGACATGCTGTGGGCTCAGCGGCGCCGCGGGCGGGCGTATTTTGGCGGGTTTGTGAGAGGCATCTGGGTAAACGCCTCGCTGTGCCGGGGTCCTCTCACGTCGGCTTTCCCGCCCTGAGGGAGCCGAGCCGGGCCGAATAGTTCCGAAGAGCCGAAGAGCCGAGTGTGGCCGGAAACAGCCGAGTTTCCCCGAAGAGCCGAGTGTGGCCGGAAACAGCCGAGTTTCCCCGAAGAGCCGAGTGTGGCCGAAAAGAGCCGAGTTTCACCGAAGAGCCCAGTGTGGCCGCAAACAGCCGACTGCAACCCAAGAGCCCAGTGCGGCCGAAAACAGCCCAGTTTACACCAAGAGCCGACAATAGCCGACTGCAACCGATAGCCGACTTGAGCCGCATTTAGACAATGTGCCGAATACGACCGAGTTTAGCCGAACCGTGCGCAGTTCAGCCGAAGAGCCGAACTGAAACGAGTTTAGACCAAGAGCCGAAGCAAGCCCAATTCAGCCGAGTTTCATTCAACAGAACCGAACGACGCCGCAGCGCTCTGCATGCAGTGCGCCTGTGCAGACGGCAGGGGGCGCTGTGCCTGCAGTGCGCCGGTGCAGACGGCAGGGATCGCTGTGCCTGCAGTGCGCCGGTGCACACGGCAGGGGGCGCTGTATAAAGTATAAAATATCAACTATCGATAAGAAGGGATAAAAGCTCTCTGTCAAGTGCAGCTGTAGAAAATTTCAGGCTCCCAGGGAATAAATCGTTTTCTTTAAATCATTTTCGTTTTGGAGTTTTTTTTTTACTCCCAGGTAGCCTGAAAGTTACTACTGCTGCTTTTTTATTCTAAAGCTAGAAAGGAAAACCAAGATTAGAAATGCAGGGAAAGAAAGAAAGTAAGAAAAAGAAAAAAAGAAAATAAGGAAAGGAAATGAAAGGAAGAAAGAAGGAAGGACAGGAAGGAAGGGAGGAAAGAAGGAAGACAGACAAAAAAAACCCAAAAACCAAGATGGCAAGGAGAAACCTAGGGAAAAAAAATAAAAAGAAAAGAAAAAAGAAACCAACAAAAAACAAAGCCACAGAAAATACCTCGGGATGGGCGAGAAACACCCCCCCTCCCTGAAAAATCCAAGATGGGCAAGAAAAATCCCAGAAATACCACAGAAAAAAAAACAGGGAAAAAAAAAAAAAAACTGAAAATAAAAACCAAGGGGGGCAAGGAAAAACCAGAAAAAACACCAAGATGGGCAAGAAGAAACGAAGAAAAAAACCCAAGAAGTGCCAGAAAAAAAAAATCAAGAAACAAGGCAAGAAAGAGAGGCAATAAAGGCCACAAAAAATTCAAGAAAAAACCCAAGAAATGCCAGAAAAAGGTACGAAAATGGTTCTGCCAGGTGCGATCAAGGTGAGCGGGTTCAGATTCAGGTCCAGGAGATGAACAAGTGTCAGATTAGTTTGGGGCACTGCTGTGCAATGCAGCCGTGACAGGATTTATGTTTAAATATAGTTTAAATAAATTGGGGATTGTTTGGCTTTTATTGGGGTATAGGCTGGAGATTTCATAAAAAATATAAAACTAGAAATCCCAATATATCATCTATATGTCGATATCAATAAATATTTAATATATATAAATATCAGTAAAAGAAATCTATTGTGTCAAAAGAATATACCTATTATTATATAAAAAGGTATTCTCTCCAATATACATAATATCTATAAATATAACAAATGAAAATTACAAATATAGATGTGAATAGAATTATGACAAACAAAATTATTTTTAAAATTTTAAATGTGTTTTAAATAAAGGGGTGTCTTTGCTTTTTATTTCGTTAGAGGCAGGGGTTTTATTTTAAATAATATAAGTACTATAGAAATGTAAATCGACATACAGAAATATATAATAAATATATAGAGATATAAAGATATAATACCAAACTATGAATAGAAATAGAAATCTATGTAAGTAACATGAAGAGATGCAATGTATAATATAATTTTTATTTTACAGTAATATAAATTCTAAATATAAATGCGAATATAAATATGAAAAATATATGATGGGGGCTCGGAGCAGCCCAGGTGTGAGCTGTAATGATGATGGGGGCTCGGAGCAGCCCAGGTGTGAGTGTGAGGCTGATGAGGGGCCGGCTCCTGCCGGGGCGCGGCTGTTTTAGGGGGAGGCTTTGCCTCAGCTCCCTTTTGCATGGAGCTGCTGAGTGGAGGGGTTTATGGGGCGCTCCCGGCGCTGTCTCATGGAAGGACTGCGAGAGCTTCCCACAGGGTCGGGGGCAACGCCTGGATCCGCGCTTGGGTACGTGGAGCATCGCTTAAAGGAGGCGCCGAGGGACGAATCTTTGTGCCGGGGAGCAGCAGCCGAACAGGTGAGCCCGTGTGGGTTCGGAGCGGGGAATTTTCTCCTTCCCCTTTGCAATTTCATCTTGCCAGTCCCTCCCCGGTTCCCCAGGAACAAAAATGGAGCTTATGAAGACAAAAGGAATTAAGGAGAAGGAAGCAGCTCCTCTTCTTTTATTGTCTGCGTTTGACCTGAGGGGATCCCTCTTGACTTGTGGTTTTAAAGGTGTTGATTGCAGGAAAAGCTGCCTTTTCCAGGCTGTTAGGGGTATCCCGGGGGTGACAGGGAATCCCTGCGTTCTATTCTAAGGGGAATGGGAAAAGTATTCTTGTGGTATTCTGGGTTTGATTTGAAGGCAGCCACCCCATTTTCACCACCCTCGGGTTTAAATGGAGGGGGCAGCCCTTGTGTCCCTCCTTTTGAAGGGTTTGAATGGAGAAATCGCCCTTCGAAATCGCCCTTTCCCATCACTCGAAGGCTTTCATTTGGGGAGCGCCCCTTCTTTTCTGCTCTCCTAGGGGGTGAAATTGGAGGGGAGAACACATTTCTTTGCCCTTGTTGAAGTGAGGTGCGCCCCATCTGCGGTTTCGGGGTTGGCTTGCGGGAAGCCGCAGCTCCGGCAGCGTTTGCAGGGCTGCAATGGGGCTGTGCCGCTGCATTGGAGGGCGCTGCCCGTGCCCGCGGCCCGGCCCGGAACGTTCCCGCTCGGGAGCGCTGCTGGCACGGCCCGGGCAGCTGCCGGGGCGCACGGGGGATTCGGCGCGGCCGGGCCGGCCGAGGGCGGCAGTGGCGGAGCCGCGCCGGTGCGAGCCGTGCGGAGCCGAGCGGAGCCGGGCCGGGCCGGCCGAGGGCGGCAGAGTCGGCGCGGGCGCTGCTGCGCCGGCCCGGGCGGTGCCGGCCGCTCCGTCCGCTCCGGGCGCGGGGCTCGGGCGCCGCCGGTAGCCCCGGGCCCGGTGCCGGCCCCGCCGGGCAGGGGCAGCGGGCGGGGCTCCCCGGGACGGCGCCGGCCCCGCGCGCCGGAGCGGCCGCCGCAGGAGCCGCTTTCCTGCCGGGAGCCGCGCTCCGTCCGGGGCCGGCAGCGAGCGCGGGGTTCGGCCGCTCCACGTTCGGCGGTGCCGTGGCTCGGAGGCGCTTTGGAGGCGTTGATGGCATCGCTGGGTTCGGTTTGCAGCGGGTGTCCGCTAAGGGATACGGTGTTCTTCCTGAGCGGCACGGTTCTCGGTGCCGGTAGGGATGATAAAGGTTCGTTTCGGATTGGGTTTTGTAGTCGGATATATATTTTTTTGCCGGGGTATTATGTTTAGAAGGGCGCGCAATGTTTTTTACGGGTCGTAGCGCGAAGCAGCGGTTCGCATTTTAATTCTGTTGCGGTGGCTTTTATTAGCGTGAGTGTGTAGTGTTTGTTTTGGGGGGCTTGGGGAAGCGTCCTGTCGTTCATAGCAGCGGGTTTTTAATCTTTATAATTGCATGTGTGTTTATCGTCTTCCAGGGCTTTTATTTGTTTGGTTTGTTTGATTGTAGTGTATGTTTTATGGTTCCGGGTAATTTGGGGGACATTGTTTATGGTTACGTTTGTCTTTAGTCTTTGTGTTTGTTTCTAGGTGGTATTTTTATTTTGATAGCTTGAGGCACTATGGGTTTATTCAGTTGGGAATAAGTTTTTTGTTGCAGATTTCAGTTTATTTGGTTTTTGGTATTATTCTTGTTGTTGGTTTCTTTATTTTCTTTTTTTGGTGGTTGTTGTTGCTGTCTTTTAATGTATTTGAGTATTGTTTATCAGGGTTTATTTTGGGAACGTGGGTATTTATATGGTGGGTTTTTAAAGTATTTATTTATTTGGGTAGTTAATTTCTTAGTTTTTAGTGGTTGAGATGTTTTTCCATTTTGTTAATTAGTTCAGGTTTAAAGTTATTTTTACAGAGGATTGTTTATTCTTTGAGTTAGTGTAGAGGTAGAATTGCGTTGGTTTTTTCTTTTTTAGTAACGTTCAGGGTCAGTGGCACTGTCTTGAGTTTAGTAGATTGGTTTGACTTTTTTTTAGTACTTTTTGTAATTTGCTGTGTGTGTTTCTAGAGGATTTTCTTTTATTTTGGTTCCATTTTTCTGTCCTGATGAGAATTGTTATTGAAAAGAGTGTTCTTTGTTTTTTCGCTGGCACTTGTTTGGCTGTTGGAGGTATCTTGATGTTTTTGGAAGATATTGGTGGGAATTTGATGCTGTTTGTTCTGTCATTTCATTTAGGAATTGGATTTTAAATATACAATTATGACTCTAACTATATTGAAACAAAAGAAATAGATGTGTAGCAATGGGAATGAGCCAATTTTATTTTTATATATTCGGTCAATTTTTAAAATTTAACATGTAACATGAGTCATTATATGTTACAATAAGTTATTCTAATTTTAATAGAGTATTGTGTATGTTTTTAGATATATGAATAGAGAATATAAATGTAAATACAACCCAAACAAAAATACAAATATATAAATGTATTGCAACTATATGCAGATATATAAAAAATTAATAATAAATTGTAAATATAAAATAACATAAATTGATACAATATATAATACAAGTGATACTGCATATATTTTATGAAAAATATTATAGGAAATGGATATAAAATAGATATAAATACGGATGTGATCTATCTATCTATCTATCTATATCTATCATTTGTTGTATATTATGATAAATACAACTATAAAAAAACATTTAGGTAGTTTAAAATAATGGATGGTTTTGTTTTTTCTTTGCCAAAGCAGGGGTTTTCGTGTAAAAATTACAAATACAAATAATATAAAGGGTGAAATATGAGTATAGAAATATATCATAAACACGTTAAAGATTTATATAAAAATTAGAAATATAAGGCAAAATAAGTTGTAGCAGTAGATATGGTAAATAATTTAAAAAATATTTCCCGTATATTTTTTGAATAAGGTGCATATTATATATAGTTATTAATATAATACATCAGTATAAACGATAAATATATATAAAATATCAACTATCTATAAGAAGGAATAAAAGCTCTATGTCACGTGCAGCAGTAGAAAATTTCAGGCTCCCAGGGAATAAATAGTTTTCTTTAAATCATTTTCGTTTTGGAGTTTTTTTTTTTTACTCTCGGGTAGCCTGAAAGTTTCTACTGCTGTTTTTTTATTCTAAAGGTGGAAAGGTAAACCAAGATTAGAAATATAACAAAGGGGAAGGGAAAGGAAAGGGAAAGGGAAAAGGGAAGGGAAGTGGTGAAAAACAGAGTGAAAAAAGTAAAAAGAGTTGGAGGGAAAAAGAGAGGGCATTGGGGAGGAGCGGTGCTGCCTCAGGTCCTTCCCCGCCCGGGGGCGAAGGACCCGTTTGATGCCCTGGAGGGACTGCAGCTGCCGGTGGCTCCCGGGGGACGGAGCGGTGGCTGTCAGCCCGAGACTCCAACTCCCGGCAGGCCGTGCTGCTGGCGCGGCGTGTGACGCAACGGCTATCGCGGCACATGAGTGGCTGCCAGCCCGAGACTCCAACTCCCGGCAGGCCCTGCTGCTGGCGCGGCATCTGACGCAACGGGCGACGCGGCCCGGCATTTTTCTCTAAATCGGCGGTAAATACAGCTGAGTAAAATTAGCTTGGTTTTCTTCCTTCTTTTTTAACTGAACTGTTTTTATTAAAAATCCTATTTGAATATGTGGAAAAAGTGGGGATGTCCTGTAATATATCGTCGCTGTTCTTGTTTACAGGGTACTGAGAAAATACGTCTCCCTTAGAGTCCCACGGAAAGGTTCTCAGTGCGCTCTCTATCAAGGTATGTATTTACAAATAAGTGATCCCTTTAGATATTTGCCTGTGTACCTTTTCCTGTAATTCAGAGCTTGCGTTCTGTGGGTTTTATGATAAACCTGTAAAACATGTAAAAATGGTTTTGCAAGTCTTAAAGCTTGAAGGCAGCAATAAGTGGATTTAGAGCCTGTTCTTGACCAGACAAAGAGAAAAAGTGTGACTTTGATGCTGAACTTGTCATTTTTCATTTGACTTGTCTTGAATGATTTAGGAATAGAGAGAACTAGAAAAAGAGAGAAATAGAGTTGATTATTGAGCACTCCTCAAATGCTCACCATGATTCAGTGTAGAGCCAAAGGGAAGGGTGATGGAACAGAGCTCTGTGCTTTGGAAGGAAATAAATTTAAACCTGACCTCCTCACAGAGTCTCACTAACTTCTTTTGTTTTAAAATACAAAATACGATTAGGAAATGTTGGAAGTTAGTGTTTTGGGAAAGAAACGGCAGTTCCACAGAACATTCCATTGAACAGAGGCTCTGGGAACGATTCATGTTGTAAGTGCTGTCACTGCAGTCAGTTGGTGGTTCAGCCTTGAAACGTGCACTTGGCCTTCTATAAAGCACTGTTTTGTTTGCCTTTCAGTGCTATGAGTCTTGATAAATTGGAGAAGAGCCCAAGAGAAATTTTTCATCCCTTGATATAAAAGGTAGGAAGTGACTTTTTTAGGTTTGGTTCTTTTTCTTTATTATTTTCTGGAAATAAAAGTAATTAAGTATAGGTACTACTGGTTTGTTTCTTCCAGTAGCAGGTGATAACAATAGCAGTAGTACTAGTAAAAATAATAATAGAAATAATAATAATAGTAATGTAATACTACGTAAACTGTTTTATCCATTGAACTGGCCATTTCAAATCAAAACTTCTAAACACAAATCAAACCATCATCCTTGTAGAATCTTTCACAGCAGCGGGCTAAAGATCCTGGTTTTGTTGACAGGATTTATTGGTTCTGGAAGAACAAGAGGGAAGTACAAGCCTAACTACTTCTAGCTCACAGAGCCGTCCAGTGAACCCAGCTTTGTGTTTTGGTGGGCTTGTGATGACTTTGAAATCAATTGCTCATTCCAGTAAAAAAAATTCATGTTTTTTTGAACGTGACAGCAGAAATAACTTTAGGCACCAACTGAATAATAATAGATCACCAGTTTAAGTTAAAAATTCATGCTATACTATCAAAATTTAAAGGTAAATTATTATGTGTTAGGTGATGGTATAAAGTGTATGTTCTAATGTGTAATGCAAAGATACATACGTACCTGAAAGTCCTTAGAGGAAACAAATTTTTATGTCTGCTGTTTGATTGTTTACCATACGATATTTGGTTTCATTTCCCAGGGATCGGTGAATTTTAACTTTGGAGTCCCCTATGCTAAGGATGCTCAGCTTACAGGTGATGAAATGTTCAGTAATGGTGAGTTTTTCACCTTCTCTTTAATTGCTATGCTGATCTGAATAAGAAAAAAAAAAAAACAAAAGCAAGAGAAAAAAAAGGATGGTTTATTATTTTTTACGCTGTTATGTTTGTTTCCTCAGTATTTGCTGCAGCTCTGCTTACCCAAGCTTTGGGTTCCTTCTGTCCCACTGGGAGTTGCCCAATTTGGTTGCATCTGGTGAAATTCACCCTGAGACCTTACAGAAGCAGCTCCAACTACGTGAGAGCCATTTGCAGTTCTCTCCAGACGCCTGGAGAATGGGCGACGTTTCTGAGGATCCGGCGAGCGTGCTTCTATCAAAACTCAGTCTGTGAAATTCCTGGGGAAAACCCTTCTGTGTCCTGAAGGGTTCAAACTCTGGTGAGGATCCAGTTATCAGGTGCTCACCTGGATGGTTCCAGCTCCCAAAGGTAACACTTGTACTCTTGCCCTGTAGTTTACATCTATTGTATTTTTGTTATTTTCAAGATTTTTTGTCTTTGCAAAATATTGTGCATTTCACTCTTTGGAACCTCTCAGATGGTTCTTTGGTGCAGCACCACCCCGTGGGACACTTGGCTGCTGTCCTGAAGGGGTTGGTGGCTAGAATTGTAAATCCTGGAGAGTTTGTGAGTCTTCTGTCCCCAGGAAGGTGTCGTGCTTTGTTTACTTTTGTTCTGTTGGTTAGGCGCTGCTTCTCGTTGCAAGTATGAATTTCAAACTGCCCTGTTCTTATTTTAACTGTTTTCCTGGTTCTCTCCCTACGGCAGGGAAAGACTCTCGTATCCTTGTCGTCGGGCTCAGTGCTGTCCAAGAAGATACAGAGACTAAAAAAATCATAAGAAGCAAAATATGACTGCAGGGAAAAGAAGCTGGAGAGAACAGAAGGTGATATTGTTATCCTTACCCTGTATTAGAGACATCCGCTGTGCTTTGATGCTGGCAGCTGCCAGGGGCTTGTTAGCTCTTTGTAGGCAGGTGTAGGTGTTCACTTGTAGGTTTTTTCTCTGGACAAGGCAATTCAAACTTTGCTCAGCTGATATTTGCAGATTACTCTCTAGCACAGTCCAGCATGACATTTTTGAATGTTGTAAAAATACCATGTTACTTGGAAATTGCTAATGAAGAGAAGCTTTAGGGGAAAATAAGATTTCAGGGTTGGAAGATGTGAGAAGAATTGTGTGGGGATGTTAGACTGAAGTAAAGCACTCTTGAAGCTGGACTGGCACGCTGGCAGGTCCCCTATTCAACAGTAGTGCTGAGATTAGCCTGGGGGTTGCCCATTGTTTCTGTAGAAATCAATGTTTCCTGGTCTTGAGAGGTAAGCTGCTTTGAAAAGCTGGAAGGTGCAGCATGCTGACAATCTCCGTGCTTTGGATTAAAAGTAGATTTCAGAAGGGTCCTAGGCTTTTGTCTTTTCCTAGAAGTCGATGTAATCCTGTCGAGGAGTTTTTAGTTCTGTGTTGCCATGTCATCCATCAGAGCCCTGTTGTACTAATCTTCATACAAGTACAAAACAAAAAATCAGACCCTGTCCCAAGCACTTAGAGGCCAGAACACGATTTCCTCGGGCTGCCGTTTGCGTGCCATCGGTACTCCCCACGAATTGAGCCCTGTGGCTCTGACAGAGCCCCTGGATGCTGACGGAAGGGGGCTGGTCACAGACCCTGGAGGTGCCTGTCCCCCAGGGAGGGAGAGGCCGAGGCAGTGTGGCCTGCAGGGAGGGTGTCGTCCCCAGAGAGCAGCCGGCGACTCCATGCCTGCCCGGGGCTGCGGGTGCCCCCTCGGGGTGGACGCCTGCCCTCAGGTTTCCCTCTGGGCACCCGGGGAGGGAACCAGGTCCATCCGTGTGGCAGCTGCAGGGCCTGCAGGCTCTGGGCCCTGGAGCCGAGTGAGCCTGAGCTGCTGCACGCTTGCTGTGAGCTTTGGGGTGAGCGTGCATCACTGCAGGCCTGGGATGGATTGAAATGCGCTGAGGAAAGCAGAGGGAGGGAGGGAGGGAGGGAAATGCTCTGTTAACATGTGCCAATTCTTCTGTCAGACTCATCACGGCGGGACAGCGTGAAGACTGAAAGTGTAAGAAGATGTGGAGGGAAAGAGAGAATCTGACAGGAGCATCGGACGCACGAGTGCAGGAATTTTGCTTTTTTGCTTGGATGTAAACTCAGGCGTTGAAAGGAATTTGGGAGTGAGAAGGGACATTTCAGAAGGAGAAGAAGCAAAAGAAGTTGTTGTTGTTGTTACAGTCCTGGCAAAATCTTTTGTTCTAGCTAATAAAAGAAGTTAGTTTAAAAAACAAAAAGGAAAAAATGTAGTGGTTTTTTTTTTTCCTTCACTATGATATTCATGGGTGGTATATGGTGTGTTGTTTCATTTCTTGGTAGTATTAAGTCTGTGTAAATTGTTTTTTGAGTGAAGCTGACACTCTGGATGGGTTGGTTTGTATTTGAGGCAGGATTAATTTCAATAGGATTCTTTCCTAGATTTCTGATGGGTATTACTGGGATTTTGGTTTTGTTTGCTGTATGTATAAACATAGAGCTTTGGTAGGGCCAGCTGGGCTGCTGGAGTTTTGGGTGTGAATTTATTAGATGGCTTTTGTTAGATGCAGTTTTTAATTTTTGAAATGTTTTTCAATGTAGTGGTTTTAAGGTGGTTTTTAAGAATTCATTGTATTGTTTTCTGTTGTTTGTAGTTGGTGTATGATAAGGGATGTGGTGTGACTTTTTGAACATTATGGTTTTGGTGTTCCTAAGTTCTGATTTCTTTGTGGTTCAATATTTTTTTTTATTTTTATTTTTTGGGACAGGGGCATTTATATGGTGGGTTTTTATAGGCAATATGTTTTTTAATTTAGGTAGTGATATTTTTTAATATTTTAATAGTTTAGGTTTTTTATTTTCATGGTTTTAATTATTTTTTTTAATTTTTTCAAATAACTTTTATAGATGACATGTTATTATTTGTGCATTAACATAAAGGTAGAGCTTTGGGGACTTTTTTTAGTAATGTTTAGGGTCAGTTGTGCAGTTTTGAGTCTAGTGCGTTGGTTTGATTTAATTTTTATTGGGTGTTTGTTTTTATTAGCAGTTGTGTCATTTTCAAGGTGTGTTTGAGTTTTTTGGGGTTTTTGAGATACTGGTTTAGGAGGAAGTTTATGATGAGCATGTGCGGAGGTTTTGGGCTACTTTATAGTGGGATTTAAAATTTATTTACAGTTAGGTTTATTTGAGTTTTTATTAGGGTTCAATGACGTTGTGGGATGCTTGTTCCATTAGTAACAGAAATAGGTTTTGTTTTGCTGTGCTGCGATGGGATGGGCGTGTGCTGCGTGCCGGCGCTGACAAAGGTACAGTATTGTTGTGGCTCTGGTGTGTCGGGTTAATGAACTTACATGGGTTAATATAGAGATGAAAATAGAAATAAATATAAATTTAAAAATAAATATAAAATTAGAGTGGTAAACATAAATATAGATAACAGATACATACATAAAACTATAATACATGGTATATAATTGTAACATGTTATCATATAGATAAATGATAGTCTATTATATATAGATATATATACACCAAGATATATAAATATAGATTGTAAATATAAAAATATTTAAATAGAGTTAAAGTAAATTGGGGGGTTTTATTAGGGTATAGGCTGGGGTTTTTAAATGATAGAAATAAAATATAAATTCAGATATACAAATATATATAGAAATACAAATATCTATACATATTTAATTTAAATAAATATAAGTAAAAAATATATATATAATACAGAAAATATATATCTATGATTATATTAGAAGGTATTCTCTCTAATATATATAATATCTATGAATAGAATAAATAAAAATATCCATATAAATATCATTATAATTTTGAAAAATAAATTTACTTCCTAAATTTTAAATCTGGTTCAAATAAAGGGGTGTCCTTGGTTTTTATTTGGTTAGAGGCAGGAGTTTTATTTTAAATAATATAAGTAATATAAGAAATATAAGTAATATAAGAAATGTGGATCTTAAGATAGAAAGATATAATGAATATATAAAGAGAAATTGCTAAACTATGCCTATAAATTTAAAGTTAAATATATGTAAGTAATATGAAGAGTTGTAGTATAGAATATAAATAACATTATATGGCAATATAAATTATAAATGGGAATATAAATATAAAAATATGTAAATATAGTTTAAGAGAAAGGGAATGTTTTGGCTTTTATTTAAGTAGAGGCAGGGTTTTTATTTTGAATATTATAAGTGTTCCAGAAGTAAAAATCTTGACGCAGAAATATTTAATCAATATAAAAAACATGAATAAAAATATATGAAAAATATAAATACCTACTCGCATCGGATGTAATATAGAATATAAATTTATTTATAAATTGACATTGGTAAAGATAAATGCATAAGTAAGCAATAGACATTAAAATACATTAATTATATATTATACATATTATATATATATAATATATATATATTAATATACAATAATTTATTATATTACATTATATATACATTATGTATTATATATATATATATTATATAAATTAATATACATTATAAATATGAATATAAAAATTGAACATGAGGATAAAATCTATTTAAATATTGTTTAAAACAAAGGTTGGGCTTTTTTATTCTTGTGTTAGAGGCAGGGTTTTTATTTTAAATAATATGAATGTAGATATTATTGTTATATATTTCTAAATATTGAGATATACAATCAAGATATAAATATATAACCGCAAAATATAAATAAATACAAATAATAGGAAGAGATGTAATGAAAAATACAAATAACAGTATACATAAGTATACATTTTAAATGTAAATGTGAATATGAACCTGAAAAATAGAATTAAAAAAAATATTTAAGTAGAGTTTTGAAGAAAGGGGTTCTTTTTGGCTTTAATGTGGATGGAGGCAAAGGTTTTATTTTAAATAATCCAAGTGTTACAGAAGTAAAATAATATACAGAAATACATACTTACTATGTAAAAATATTTATAAAAATATACAAATAAAGTTTTAGGGATATATGCAATATGGAATAGAAATGTATTCATAAAAAGAAATGTATAAATGGACAGTGTACATCAATATACATTGTAAATAGAAATGTGAATATTAATATGAAAAAATATTTTAAAAAATATTTAATTATTTTTTTAATTTTTTTTTTTTTGTGTGTTTTGTTTGGTTTTTTTTTGTCTTTTATCCTATTAGATTAGAGGCAGAAGTTTTTTTTCCCTCTTCCCGGTTGTTTTGGGGCATGTATTTCAGAGCAGTTTTCGGCGGGGGTCGCCCCTGTTCTTTTTTGCCGCCTTCGCTGCCGCAGCCCCGAGGCGCGCTGCGCCCCCGGCTGGGGCGGGCGGCAGTGCTGCCGCCTTGTGGGCAGAGCGCGGTACTGCAGGCGTGCAGCGAGAGGCGGCCAGCTTGGGAGTGGCGCGTGGGCGATGTCGCGGAGTTTTGGTTGACCTTCTCAGCATGGCGGCGAAAAGGGCGGGAAAGTGGAGGACCGGGTGGGTGTTTAACTGCACTGCCTGCACGGAATACCGACGTCATGGCGGCCCCGACGGATTTTTCTGTGGCGTTTCATGTGTGCCCGAGACATGCTGTGGGCTCAGCGGCGCCGCGGGCGGGCGTATTTTGGCGGGTTTGTGAGAGGCATCTGGGTAAACGCCTCGCTGTGCCGGGGTCCTCTCACGTCGGCTTTCCCGCCCTGAGGGAGCCGAGCCGGGCCGAATAGTTCCGAAGAGCCGAAGAGCCGAGTGTGGCCGGAAACAGCCGAGTTTCCCCGAAGAGCCGAGTGTGGCCCCAAACAGCCGACTGGAACCGAAGAGCCCAGTGCGGCCGGAAACGGCCCAGTTTACACCAAGAGCCGATGATAGCCGGCTGCAACCGATAGCCGACTGTAGCCGACTTGAGCCGCATTTAGACAATGTGCCGAATACGACCGAGTTTAGCCGAACTGAAACGAGTTTAGACCAAGAGCCGAAGCAAGCCGAATTCAGCCGAGTTTCATTCAACAGAACCGAACGACGCCGCAGCGCTCTGCATGCAGTGCGCCTGTGCAGACGGCAGGGGGCGCTGTGCCTGCAGTGCGCCGGTGCACGCGGCAGGGGGCGCTGTATAAAGTATAAAATATCAACTATCGATAAGAAGGGATAAAAGCTCTCTGTCAAGTGCAGCTGTAGAAAATTTCAGGCTCCCAGGGAATAAATCGTTTTCTTTAAATCATTTTCGTTTTGGAGTTTTTTTTACTCCCAGGTAGCCTGAAAGTTACTACTGCTGCTTTTTTATTCTAAAGCTAGAAAGGAAAACCAAGATTAGAAATGCAGGGAAAGAAAGAAAGAAAGTAAGTAAGAAAAAGAAAAAAAGGAAATAAGGAAAGGAAATGAAAGGAAGAAAGAAGGAAGGACAGGAAGGAAGGGAGGAAAGAAGGAAGACAGACAAAAAAAACCCAAAAACCAGGAGGGCAAGGAGAAACCTAGGGAAAAAAAATAAAAAGAAAAGAAAAAAGAAACCAACAAAAAACAAAGCCACAGAAAAAAACCTCGGGATGGGCGAGAAACACCCCCCCTCCCTGAAAAATCCAAGCTGGGCAAGAAACATCCCAGAAATAACACAAAAAAAAAAAAACAAAAAAAAAACAAAAAAACAAAACCAAAAAAAAAAAAAACAGGGGGAAAAAAAAAAAAAAACTGAAAAAAAAAACCAAGGGGGGCAAGGAAAAACCAGAAAAAACACCAAGATGGGCAAGAAGAAACGAAGAAAAAAACCCAAGAAGTGCCAGAAAAAAAAAATCAAGAAACAAGGCAAGAAAGAGAGGCAATAAAGGCCACAAAAAATTCAAGAAAAAACCCAAGACATGCCAGAAAAAGGTACGAAAATGGTTCTGCCAGGTGCGATCAAGGTGAGCGGGGTCAGATTCAGGTCCAGGAGATGAACAAGTGTCAGATTAGTTTGGGGCACTGCTGTGCAATGCAGCTGTGACAGGATTTATGTTTAAATATAGTTTAAATAAATTGGGGATTGTTTGGCTTTTATTGGGGTATAGGCTGGAGATTTCATAAAAAATATAAAACTAGAAATCCAAATATATCATCTATATGTCGATATCAATAAATATTTAATATATATAAATATCAGTAAAAGAAATCTATTGTGTCAAAAGAATATACCTATTATTATATAAAAAGGTATTCTCTCCAATATACATAATATCTATAAATATAACAAATGAAAATTACAAATATAGATGTGAATAGAATTATGACAAACAAAATTATTTTTAAAATTTTAAATGTGTTTTAAATAAAGGGGTGTCTTTGCTTTTTATTTCGTTAGAGGCAGGGGTTTTAATTTTAAATAATATAAGTACTATAGAAATGTAAATCGACATACAGAAATATATAATAAATATATAGAGATACAAAGATATAATGCCAAACTATGAATAGAAATCTATGTAAGTAACATGAAGAGATGCAATATATAATACAATTTTTATTATACAGTAATATAAATTCTAAATATAAATGCGAATATAATTGTGAAAAATATATGATGGGGGCTCGGAGCAGCCCAGGTGTGAGCTGTAATGATGATGGGGGCTCGGAGCAGCCCAGGTGTGAGCTGTAATGATGATGGGGGCTCGGAGCAGCCCAGGTGTGAGTGTGAGGATGATGGGGGCTCGGAGCAGCCCAGGTGTGAGTGTGAGGATGATGAGGGGCCGGCTCCTGCCGGGGCGAGGCTGTTTTAGGGGGAGGCTTTGCCTCAGCTCCCTTTTGCATGGAGCTGCTGAGTGGAGGGGCTTATGGGGCGCTCCCGGCGCTGTCTCATGGAAGGACTGCGAGAGCTTCCCACAGGGTCGGGGGCAACGCCTGGATCCGCGCTTGGGTACGTGGAGCATCGCTTAAAGGAGGCGCCGAGGGACGAATCTTTGTGCCGGGGAGCAGCGGCCGAACAGGTGAGCCCGTGTGGGTTCGGAGCGGGGAATTTTCTCCTTCCCCTTTGCAATTTCATCTTGCCAGTCCCTCCCCGGGTCCCCAGGAACAAAAATGGAGCTTATGAAGACAAAAGGAATTAAGGAGAAGGAAGCAGCTCCTCTTCTTTTATTGTCTGCGTTTGACCTGAGGGGATCCCTCTTGACTTGTGGTTTGAAGGGTGTTGATTGCAGGAAAAGCTGCCTTTTCCAGGCTGTTAGGGGTATCCCGGGGGTGACAGGGAATCCCTGCGTTCTATTCTAAGGGGAATGGGAAAAGTATTCTTGTGGTATTCTGGGTTTGATTTGAAGGCAGCCACCCCATTTTCACCACCCTCGGGTTTAAATGGAGGGGGCAGCCCTGGTGTCCCTCCTTTTCAAGGGTTTGAATGGAGGTCGAAATCGCCCTTTCCCATCAGTCGAAGGCTTTCATTTGGGGAGCGCCCCTTCTTTTCTGCTCTCCTAGGGGGTGAAATTGGAGGGGAGAACACATTTCTTTGCCCTTGTTGAAGTGAGGTGCGCCCCGTCTGCGGTTTCGGGGCTGGCTTGCGGGAAGCCGCAGCTCCGGCAGCGTTTGCAGGGCTGCAATGGGGCTGTGCCGCTGCATTGGAGGGCGCTGCCCGTGCCCGCGGCCCGGCGCGGAACGTTCCCGCTCGGGAGCGCTGCTGGCACGGCCCGGGCAGCTGCCGGGGCGCACGGGGGATTCGGCGCGGCCGGGCCGGCCGAGGGCGGCAGTGGCGGAGCCGCGCCGGTGCGAGCCGTGCGGAGCCGAGCGGAGCCGGGCCGGGCCGGCCAAGGGCGGCAGAGGCGGCGCGGGCGCTGCTGCGCCGGCCCGGGCGGTGCCGGCCGCTCCGTCCGCTCCGGGCGCGGGGCTCGGGCGCCGCCGGTAGCCCCGGGCCCGGTGCCGGCCCCGCCGGGCAGGGGCAGCGGGCGGGGCTCCCCGGGACGGCGCCGGCCCCGCGTGCCGGAGCGGCCGCCGCAGGAGCCGCTTTCCTGCCGGGAGCCGCGCTCCGTCCGGGGCCGGCAGCGAGCGCGGGGTTCGGCCGCTCCACGTTCGGCGGTGCCGTGGCTCGGAGGCGCTTTGGAGGCGTTGATGGCATCGCTGGGTTCGGTTTGCAGCGGGTGTCCGCTAAGGGATACGGTGTTCTTCCTGAGCGGCACGGTTCTCGGTGCCGGTAGGGATGATAAAGGTTCGTTTCGGATTGGGTTTTGTAGTCGGATATATATTTTTTTGCCGGGGTATTATGTTTAGAAGGGCGCGCAATGTTTTTTACGGGTCGTAGCGCGAAGCAGCGGTTCGCATTTTAATTCTGTTGCGGTGGCTTTTATTAGCGTGAGTGTGTAGTGTTTGTTTTGGGGGGCTTGGGGAAGCGTCCTGTCGTTCACAGCAGCGGGTTTTTAATCTCGATAATTGCATGTGTGTTTATCGTCTTCCAGGGCTTTTATTTGTTTGGTTTGTTTGATTGTAGTGTATGTTTTATGGTTCCGGGTAATTTGGGGGACATTGTTTATGGTTACGTTTGTCTTTAGTCTTTGTGTTTCTTTCTAGGTGGTATTTTTATTTTGATAGCTTGAGGCACTATGGGTTTATTCAGTTGGGAATAAGTTTTTTGTTGCAGATTTCAGTTTATTTGGTTTTTGGTATTATTCTTGTTGTTGGTTTCTTTATTTTCTTTTTTTGGTGGTTGTTGTTGTTGTCTTTTAATGTATTTGAGTATTGTTTATCAGGGTTTATTTTGGGAACGTGGGTATTTATATGGTGGGTTTTTAAAGTATTTATTTATTTGGGTAGTTAATTTCTTAGTTTTTAGTGGTTGAGATGTTTTTCCATTTTGTTAATTAGTTCAGGTTTAAAGTTATTTTTACAGAGGATTGTTTATTCTTTGAGTTAGTGTAGAGGTAGAATTGCGTTGGTTTTTTCTTTTTTAGTAACGTTCAGGGTCAGTGGCACTGTCTTGAGTTTAGTAGATTGGTTTGACTTTTTTTTAGTACTTTTTGTCATTTGCTGTGTGTGTTTCTAGAGGATTTTCTTTTATTTTGGTTCCATTTTTCTGTCGTGATGAGAATTGTTATTGAAAAGAGTGTTCTTTGTTTTTTCGCTGACACTTGTTTGGCTGTTGGAGGTATCTTGATGTTTTTGGAAGATATTGGTGGGAATTTGATGGTGTTTGTTCTGTCATTTCATTTAGGAATTGGATTTTAAATATACAATTATGACTCTAACTATATTGAAACAAAAGAAATAGATGTGTAGCAATGGGAATGAGCCAATTTTATTTTTATATATTCGGTCAATTTTTAAAATTTAACATGTAACATGAGTCATTATATGTTACAATAAGTTATTCTAATTTTAATAGAGTATTGTGTATGTTTTTAGATATATGAATAGAGAATATAAATGTAAATACAACCCAAACAAAAATACAAATATATAAATGTATTGCAACTATATGCAGATATATAAAAAATTAATAATAAATTGTAAATATAAAATAACATAAATTGATACAATATATAATACAAGTGATACTGCATATATTTTATGAAAAATATTATAGGAAATGGATATAAAATAGATATAAATACGGATGTGATCTATCTATCTATCTATATCTATCATTTGTTGTATATTATGATAAATACAACTATAAAAAAACATTTAGGTAGTTTAAAATAATGGATGGTTTTGTTTTTTCTTTGCCAAAGCAGGGGTTTTCGTGTAAAAATTACAAATACAAATAATATAAAGGGTGAAATATGAGTATAGAAATATATCATAAACACGTTAAAGATTTATATAAAAATTAGAAATATAAGGCAAAATAAGTTGTAGCAGTAGATATGGTAAATAATTTAAAAAATATTTCCCGTATATTTTTTGAATAAGGTGCATATTATATATAGTTATTAATATAATACATCAATATAAACGATAAATATATATAAAATATCAACTATCTATAAGAAGGAATAAAAGCTCTATGTCACGTGCAGCAGTAGAAAATTTCAGGCTCCCAGGGAATAAATAGTTTTCTTTAAATCATTTTCGTTTTGGAGTTTTTTTTTTTTACTCTCGGGTAGCCTGAAAGTTTCTACTGCTGCTTTTTTATTCTAAAGGTGGAAAGGTAAACCAAGATTAGAAATATAACAAAGGGGAAGGGAAAGGAAAGGGAAAGGGAAAAGGGAAGGGAAGTGGTGAAAAACAGAGTGAAAAAAGTAAAAACAGTTGGAGGGAAAAAGAGAGGGCGTTGGGGAGGAGCGGTGCTGCCTCAGGTCCTTCCCCGCCCGGGGGCGAAGGACCCGTTTGATGCCCTGGAGGGACTGCAGCTGCCGGTGGCTCCCGGGGGACGGAGCCGTGGCTGTCAGCCCGAGACTCCAACTCCCGGCAGGCCGTGCTGCTGGCGCGGCGTGTGACGCAACGGCTATCGCGGCACATGAGTGGCTGCCAGCCCGAGACTCCAACTCCCGGCAGGCCCTGCTGCTGGCGCGGCATGTGACGCAACGGGCGACGCGGCCCGGCATTTTTCTCTAAATCGGCAGTAAATACAGCTGAGTAAAATTAGCTTGGTTTTCTTCCTTCTTTTGTAACTGAACTGTTTTTATTAAAAATCCTATTTGAATATGTGGAAAAAGTGGGGATGTCCTGTAATATATCGTCGCTGTTCTTGTTTACAGGGTACTGAGAAAATACGTCTCCCTTAGAGTCCCACGGAAAGGTTCTCAGTGCGCTCTCTATCAAGGTATGTATTTACGAATAAGTGATCCCTTTAGATATTTTCCTGTGTACCTTTTCCTGTAATTCAGAGCTTGCGTTCTGTGGGTTTTATGATAAACCTGTAAAACATGTAAAAATGGTTTTGCAAGTCTTAAAGCTTGAAGGCAGCAATAAGTGGATTTAGAGCCTGTTCTTGACCAGACAAAGAGAAAAAGTGTGACTTTGATGCTGAACTTGTCATTTTTCATTTGACTTGTCTTGAATGATTTAGGAATAGAGAGAACTAGAAAAAGAGAGAAATAGAATTGATTATTGAGCACTCCTCAAATGCTCACCATGATTCAGTGTAGAGCCAAAGGGAAGGGTGATGGAACAGAGCTCTGTGCTTTGGAAGGAAATAAATTTAAACCTGACCTCCTCACAGAGTCTCACTAACTTCTTTTGTTTTAAAATACAAAATACGATTAGGAAGTGTTGGAAGTTAGTGTTTTGGGAAAGAAACGGCAGTTCCACAGAACATTCCATTGAACAGAGGCTCTGGGAACGATTCATGTTGTAAGTGCTGTCACTGCAGTCAGTTGGTGGTTCAGCCTTGAAACGTGCACTTGGCCTTCTATAAAGCACTGTTTTGTTTGCCTTTCAGTGCTATGAGTCTTGATAAATTGGAGAAGAGCCCAAGAGAAATTTTTCATCCCTTGATATAAAAGGTAGGAAGTGACTTTTTTAGGTTTGGTTCTTTTTCTTTATTATTTTCTGGAAATAAAAGTAATTAAGTATAGGTACTACTGGTTTGTTTCTTCCAGTAGCAGGTGATAACAATAGCAGTAGTACTAGTAAAAATAATAATAGAAATAATAATAATAGTAATGTAATACTACGTAAACTGTCTTTATCCATTGAACTGGCCATTTCAAATCAAAACTTCTAAACACAAATCAAACCATCATCCTTGTAGAATCTTTCACAGCAGCGGGCTAAAGATCCTGGTTTTGTTGACAGGATTTATTGGTTCTGGAAGAACAAGAGGGAAGTACAAGCCTAACTACTTCTAGCTCACAGAGCCGTCCAGTGAACCCAGCTTTGTGTTTTGGTGGGCTTGTGATGACTTTGAAATCAATTGCTCATTCCAGTAAAAAAAATTCATGTTTTTTTGAACGTGACAGCAGAAATAACTTTAGGCACCAACTGAATAATGATAGATCACCAGTTTAAGTTAAAAATGCATGCTATACTATCAAAATGTAAAGGTAAATTATTATGTGTTAGGTGATGGTATAAAGTGTATGTTCTAATGTGTAATGCAAAGATACATACGTACCTGAAAGTCCTTAGAGGAAACAAATTTTTATGTCTGCTGTTTGATTGTTTACCATACGATATTTGGTTTCATTTCCCAGGGATCGGTGAATTTTAACTTTGGAGTCCCCTATGCTAAGGATGCTCAGCTTACAGGTGATGAAATGTTCAGTAATGGTGAGTTTTTCACCTTCTCTTTAATTGCTATGCTGATCTGAATAAGAAAAAAAAAAAAAAACAAAAGCAAGAGAAAAAAAAGGATGGTTTATTATTTTTTACGCTGTTATGTTTGTTTCCTCAGTATTTGCTGCAGCTCTGCTTACCCAAGCTTTGGGTTCCTTCTGTCCCACTGGGAGTTGCCCAATTTGGTTGCATCTGGTGAAATTCACCCTGAGACCTTACAGAACCAGCTCCAACTACGTGAGAGCCATTTGCAGTTCTCTCCAGATGCCTGGAGAATGGGCGACGTTTCTGAGGATCCGGCGAGCGTGCTTCTATCAAAACTCAGTCTGTGAAATTCCTGGGGAAAACCCTTCTGTGTCCTGAAGGGTTCAAACTCTGGTGAGGATCCAGTTATCAGGTGCTCACCTGGATGGTTCCAGCTCCCAAAGGTAACACTTGTACTCTTGCCCTGTAGTTTACATCTATTGTATTTTTGTTATTTTCAAGATTTTTTGTCTTTGCAAAATATTGTGCATTTCACTCTTTGGAACCTCTCAGATGGTTCTTTGGTGCAGCACCACCCCGTGGGACACTTGGCTGCTGTCCTGAAGGGGTTGGTGGCTAGAATTGTAAATCCTGGAGAGTTTGTGAGTCTTCTGTCCCCAGGGAGGTGTCGTGCTTTGTTTACTTTTGTTCTGTTGGTTAGGCGCTGCTTCTCGTTGCAAGTACGAATTTCAAACTGCCCTGTTCTTATTTTAACTGTTTTCCTGGTTCTCTCCCTACGGCAGGGAAAGACTCTCGTATCCTTGTCGTCGGGCTCAGTGCTGTCCAAGAAGATACAGAGACTAAAAAAATCATAAGAAGCAAAATATGACTGCAGGGAAAAGAAGCTGGAGAGAACAGAAGGTGATATTGTTATCCTTACCCTGTATTAGAGACATCCGCTGTGCTTTGATGCTGGCAGCTGCCAGGGGCTTGTTAGCTCTTTGTAGGCAGGTGTAGGTGTTCACTTGTAGGTTTTTTCTCTGGACAAGGCAATTCAAACTTTGCTCAGCTGATATTTGCAGATTACTCTCTAGCACAGTCCAGCATGACATTTCTGAATGTTGTAAAAATACCATGTTACTTGGAAATTGCTAATGAAGAGAAGCTTTAGGGGAAAATAAGATTTCAGGGTTGGAAGATGTGAGAAGAATTGTGTGGGGATGTTAGACTGAAGTAAAGCACTCTTGAAGCTGGACTGGCACGCTGGCAGGTCCCCTATTCAACAGTAGTGCTGAGATTAGCCTGGGGGTTGCCCATTGTTTCTGTAGAAATCAATGTTTCCTGGTCTTGAGAGGTAAGCTGCTTTGAAAAGCTGGAAGGTGCAGCATGCTGACAATCTCCGTGCTTTGGATTAAAAGTAGATTTCAGAAGGGCCCTAGGCTTTTGTCTTTTCCTAGAAGTCGATGTAATCCTGTCGAGGAGTTTTTAGTTCTGTGTTGCCATGTCATCCATCAGAGCCCTGTTGTACTAATCTTCATACAAGTACAAAACAAAAAATCAGACCCTGTCCCAAGCACTTAGAGGCCAGAACACGATTTCCTCGGGCTGCCATTTGCGTGCCATCGGTACTCACCACGAATTGAGCCCTGTGGCTCTGACAGAGCCCCTGGATGCTGACGGAAGGGGGCTGGTCACAGACCCTGGAGGTGCCTGTCCCCCAGGGAGGGAGAGGCCGAGGCAGTGTGGCCTGCAGGGAGGGTGTCGTCCCCAGAGAGCAGCCGGCGACTCCATGCCTGCCCGGGGCTGCGGGTGCCCCCTCGGGGTGGACGCCTGCCCTCAGGTTTCCCTCTGGGCACCCGGGGAGGGAACCAGGTCCATCCGTGTGGCAGCTGCAGGGCCTGCAGGCTCTGGGCCCTGGAGCCGAGTGAGCCTGAGCTGCTGCACGCTTGCTGTGAGCTTTGGGGTGAGCGTGCATCACTGCAGGCCTGGGATGGATTGAAATGCGCTGAGGAAAGCAGAGGGAGGGAGGGAGGGAGGGAGGGAAATGCTCTGTTAACATGTGCCAATTCTTCTGTCAGACTCATCACGGCGGGACAGCGTGAAGACTGAAAGTGTAAGAAGATGTGGAGGGAAAGAGAGAATCTGACAGGAGCATCGGACGCACGAGTGCAGGAATTTTGCTTTTTTGCTTGGATGTAAACTCAGGCGTTGAAAGGAATTTGGGAGTGAGAAGGGACATTTCAGAAGGAGAAGAAGCAAAAGAAGTTGTTGTTGTTGTTACAGTCCTGGCAAAATCTTTTGTTCTAGCTAATAAAAGAAGTTAGTTTAAAAAACAAAAAGGAAAAAATGTAGTGGTTTTTTTTTTTCCTTCACTATGATATTCATGGGTGGTATATGGTGTGTTGTTTCATTTCTTGGTAGTATTAAGTCTGTGTAAATTGTTTTTTGAGTGAAGCTGACACTCTGGATGGGTTGGTTTGTATTTGAGGCAGGATTAATTTCAATAGGATTCTTTCCTAGATTTCTGATGGGTATTACTGGGATTTTGGTTTTGTTTGCTGTATGTATAAACATAGAGCTTTGGTAGGGCCAGCTGGGCTGCTGGAGTTTTGGGTGTGAATTTATTAGATGGCTTTTGTTAGATGCAGTTTTTAATTTTTGAAATGTTTTTCAATGTAGTGGTTTTAAGGTGGTTTTTAAGAATTCATTGTATTGTTTTCTGTTGTTTGTAGTTGGTGTATGATAAGGGATGTGGTGTGACTTTTTGAACATTATGGTTTTGGTGTTCCTAAGTTCTGATTTCTTTGTGGTTCAATATTTTTTTTTATTTTTATTTTTTGGGACAGGGGCATTTATATGGTGGGTTTTTATAGGCAATATGTTTTTTAATTTAGGTAGTGATATTTTTTAATATTTTAATAGTTTAGGTTTTTTATTTTCATGGTTTTAATTATTTTTTTTAATTTTTTCAAATAACTTTTATAGATGACATGTTATTATTTGTGCATTAACATAAAGGTAGAGCTTTGGGGACTTTTTTTAGTAATGTTTAGGGTCAGTTGTGCAGTTTTGAGTCTAGTGCGTTGGTTTGATTTAATTTTTATTGGGTGTTTGTTTTTATTGGCAGTTGTGTCATTTTCAAGGTGTGTTTGAGTTTTTTGGGGTTTTTGAGATACTGGTTTAGGAGGAAGTTTATGATGAGCATGTGCGGAGGTTTTGGGCTACTTTATAGTGGGATTTAAAATTTATTTACAGTTAGGTTTATTTGAGTTTTTATTAGGGTTCAATGACGTTGTGGGATGTTTGTTCCATTAGTAACAGAAATAGGTTTTGTTTTGCTGTGCTGCGATGGGATGGGCGTGTGCTGCGTGCCGGCGCTGACAAAGGTACAGTATTGTTGTGGCTCTGGTGTGTCGGGTTAATGAACTTACATGGGTTAATATAGAGATGAAAATAGAAATAAATATAAATTTAAAAATAAATATAAAATTAGAGTGGTAAACATAAATATAGATAACAGATACATACATAAAACTATAATACATGGTATATAATTGTAACATGTTATCATATAGATAAATGATAGTCTATTATATATAGATATATATACACCAAGATATATAAATATAGATTGTAAATATAAAAATATTTAAATAGAGTTAAAGTAAATTGGGGGGTTTTATTAGGGTATAGGCTGGGGTTTTTAAATGATAGAAATAAAATATAAATTCAGATATACAAATATATATAGAAATACAAATATCTATACATATTTAATTTAAATAAATATAAGTAAAAAATATATATATAATACAGAAAATATATATCTATGATTATATTAGAAGGTATTCTCTCTAATATATATAATATCTATGAATAGAATAAATAAAAATATCCATATAAATATCATTATAATTTTGAAAAATAAATTTACTTCCTAAATTTTAAATCTGGTTCAAATAAAGGGGTGTCCTTGGTTTTTATTTGGTTAGAGGCAGGAGTTTTATTTTAAATAATATAAGTAATATAGAAATGTGGATCTTAAGATAGAAAGATATAATGAATATATAAAGAGAAATTGCTAAACTATGCCTATAAATTTAAAGTTAAATATATGTAAGTAATATGAAGAGTTGTAGTATAGAATATAAATAACATTATATGGCAATATAAATTATAAATGGGAATATAAATATAAAAATATGTAAATATAGTTTAAGAGAAAGGGAATGTTTTGGCTTTTATTTAAGTAGAGGCAGGGTTTTTATTTTGAATATTATAAGTGTTCCAGAAGTAAAAATCTTGACGCAGAAATATTTAATCAATATAAAAAACATGAATAAAAATATATGAAAAATATAAATACCTACTCGCATCGGATGTAATATAGAATATAAATTTATTTATAAATTGACATTGGTAAAGATAAATGCATAAGTAAGCAATAGACATTAAAATACATTAATTATATATTATACATATTATATATATATAATATATATATATTAATATACAATAATTTATTATATTACATTATATATACATTATATATTATATATATATTATATAAATTAATATACATTATAAATATGAATATAAAAATTGAACATGAGGATAAAATCTATTTAAATATTGTTTAAAACAAAGGTTGGGCTTTTTTATTCTTGTGTTAGAGGCAGGGTTTTTATTTTAAATAATATGAATGTAGATATTATTGTTATATATTTCTAAATATTGAGATATACAATCAAGATATAAATATATAACCGCAAAATATAAATAAATACAAATAATAGGAAGAGATGTAATGAAAAATACAAATAACAGTATACATAAGTATACATTTTAAATGTAAATGTGAATATGAACCTGAAAAATAGAATTAAAAAAAATATTTAAGTAGAGTTTTGAAGAAAGGGGTTCTTTTTGGCTTTAATGTGGATGGAGGCAAAGGTTTTATTTTAAATAATCCAAGTGTTACAGAAGTAAAATAATATACAGAAATACATACTTACTATGTAAAAATATTTATAAAAATATACAAATAAAGTTTTAGGGATATATGCAATATGGAATAGAAATGTATTCATAAAAAGAAATGTATAAATGGACAGTGTACATCAATATACATTGTAAATAGAAATGTGAATATTAATATGAAAAAATATTTTAAAAATATTTAATTATTTTTTTAATTTTTTTTTTTGTGTGTTTTGTTTGGTTTTGTTTTGTCTTTTATCCTATTAGATTAGAGGCAGAAGTTTTTTTTCCCTCTTCCCGGTTGTTTTGGGGCATGTATTTCAGAGCAGTTTTCGGCGGGGGTCGTCCCTGTTCTTTTTTGCCGCCTTCGCTGCCGCAGCCCCGAGGCGCGCTGCGCCCCCGGCTGGGGCGGGCGGCAGTGCTGCCGCCTTGTGGGCAGAGCGCGGTACTGCAGGCGTGCAGCGAGAGGCGGCCAGCTTGGGAGTGGCGCGTGGGCGATGTCGCGGAGTTTTGGTTGACCTTCTCAAGATGGCGGCGAAAAGGGCGGGAAAGTGGAGGACCGGGTGGGTGTTTAACTGCACTGCCTGCACGGAATACCGACGTCATGGCGGCCCCGACGGATTTTTCTGTGGCGTTTCATGTGTATCCGAGACATGCTGTGGGCTCAGCGGCGCCGCGGGCGGGCGTATTTTGGCGGGTTTGTGAGAGGCATCTGGGTAAACGCCTCGCTGTGCCGGGGTCCTCTCACGTCGGCTTTCCCGCCCTGTGGGAGCCGAGCCGGGCCGAATAGTTCCGAAGAGCCGAAGAGCCGAGTGTGGCCGGAAACAGCCGAGTTTCCCCGAAGAGCCCAGTGTGGCCCCAAACAGCCGACTGCAACCCAAGAGCCCAGTGCGGCCGAAAACAGCCCAGTTTACACCAAGAGCCGATCATAGCCGACTGCAACCGATAGCCGACTGTAGCCGACTTGAGCCGCATTTAGACAATGTGCCGAATACGACCGAGTTTAGCCGAACCGTGCGCAGTTCAGCCGAAGAGCCGAACTGAAAGGAGTTTAGACCAAGAGCCGAAGCAAGCCCAATTCAGCCGAGTTTCATTCAACAGAACCGAACGACGCCGCAGCGCTCTGCATGCAGTGCGCCTGTGCAGACGGCAGGGGGCGCTGTGCCTGCAGTGCGCCGGTGCAGACGGCAGGGATCGCTGTGCCTGCAGTGCGCCGGTGCACGCGGCAGGGGGCGCTGTATAAAGTATAAATTATCAACTATCGATAAGAAGGGATAAAAGCTCTCTGTCAAGTGCAGCTGTAGAAAATTTCAGGCTCCCAGGGAATAAATCGTTTTCTTTAAATCATTTTCGTTTTGGAGTTTTTTTTACTCCCAGGTAGCCTGAAAGTTACTACTGCTGCTTTTTTATTCTAAAGCTAGAAAGGAAAACCAAGATTAGAAATGCAGGGAAAGAAAGAAAGTAAGAAAAAGAAAAAAAGAAAATAAGGAAAGGAAATGAAAGGAAGAAAGAAGGAAGGACAGGAAGGAAGGGAGGAAAGAAGGAAGACAGACAAAAAAACCCAAAAACCAAGAGGGCAAGGAGAAACCTAGGGAAAAAAAAAAATAAAAAGACCAGAAAAAAGAAACCAACAAAAAACAAAGCCAGAGAAAATACCTCGGGATGGGCGAGAAACACCCCCCCTCCCTGAAAAATCCAAGATGGGCAAGAAAAATCCCAGAAATACCACAGAAAAAAAAAAACAGGGGGAAAAAAAAAAAACTGAAAAAAAAAAAAACCAAGGGGGGCAAGGAAAACCAGAAAAAACACCAAGATGGGCAAGAAGAAACGAAGAAAAAAACCCAAGAAGTGCCAGAAAAAAAAAAATCAAGGAACAAGGCAAGAAAGAGAGGCAATAAAGGCCACAAAAAATTCAAGAAAAAACCCAAGAAATGCCAGAAAAATGTACGAAAATGGTTCTGCCAGGTGCGATCAAGGTGAGCGGGTTCAGATTCAGGTGCAGGAGATGAACAAGTGTCAGATTAGTTTGGGGCACTGCTGTGCAATGCAGCCGTGACAGGATTTATGTTTAAATATAGTTTAAATAAATTGGGGATTGTTTGGCTTTTATTGGGGTATAGGCTGGAGATTTCATAAAAAATATAAAACTAGAAATCCAAATATATCATCTATATGTCGATATCAATAAATATTTAATATATATAAATATCAGTAAAAGAAATCTATTGTGTCAAAAGAATATACCTATTATTAAATAAAAAGGTATTCTCTCCAATATATATAATATCTATAAATATAACAAATGAAAATTACAAATATAGATGTGAATAGAATTATGACAAACAAAATTATTTTTAAAATTTTAAATGTGTTTTAAATAAAGGGGTGTCTTTGCTTTTTATTTGGTTAGAGGCAGGGGTTTTATTTTAAATAATATAAGTACTATAGAAATGTAAATCGACATACAGAAATATATAATAAATATATAGAGATATAAAGATATAATACCAAACTATGAATAGAAATAGAAATCTATGTAAGTAACATGAAGAGATGCAATATATAATATAATTTTTATTATACAGTAATATAAATTCTAAATATAAAGGCGAATATAAATATGAAAAATATATGATGGGGGCTCGGAGCAGCCCAGGTGTGAGTGTGAGGATGATGAGGGCTCGGAGCAGCCCAGGTGTGAGTGTGAGGATGATGGGGGCTCGGAGCAGCCCAGGTGTGAGTGTGAGGATGATGAGGGGCCGGCTCCTGCCGGGGCGAGGCTGTTTTAGGGGGAGGCTTTGCCTCAGCTCCCTTTTGCATGGAGCTGCTGAGTGGAGGGGTTTATGGGGCGCTCCCGGCGCTGTCTCATGGAAGGACTGCGAGAGCTTCCCACAGGGTCGGGGGCAACGCCTGGAGCCGCGCTTGGGTACGTGGAGCATCGCTTAAAGGAGGCGCCGAGGGACGAATCTTTGTGCCGGGGAGCAGCAGCCGAACAGGTGAGCCCGTGTGGGTTCGGAGCGGGGAATTTTCTCCTTCCCCTTTGCAATTTCATCTTGCCAGTCCCTCCCCGGTTCCCCAGGAACAAAAATGGAGCTTATGAAGACAAAAGGAATTAAGGAGAAGGAAGCAGCTCCTCTTCTTTTATTGTCTGCGTTTGACCTGAGGGGATCCCTCTTGACTTGTGGTTTGAAGGGTGTTGATTGCAGGAAAAGCTGCCTTTTCCAGGCTGTTAGGGGTATCCCGGGGGTGACAGGGAATCCCTGCGTTCTATTCTAAGGGGAATGGGAAAAGTATTCTTGTGGTATTCTGGGGTTGATTTGAAGGCAGCCACCCCATTTTCACCACCCTCGGGTTTAAATGGAGGGGGCAGCCCTTGTGTCCCTCCTTTTGAAGGGTTTGAATGGAGAAATCGCCCTTCGAAATCGCCCTTTCCCATCAGTCGAAGGCTTTCATTTGGGGAGCGCCCCTTCTTTTCTGCTCTCCTAGGGGGTGAAATTGGAGGGAGAACACATTTCTTTGCCCTTGTTGAAGTGAGGTGCGCCCCGTCTGCGGTTTCGGGGCTGGCTTGCGGGAAGCCGCAGCTCCGGCAGCGTTTGCAGGGCTGCAATGGGGCTGTGCCGCTGCATTGGAGGGCGCTGCCCGTGCCCGCGGCCCGGCCCGGAACGTTCCCGCTCGGGAGCGCTGCTGGCACGGCCCGGGCAGCTGCCGGGGCGCACGGGGGATTCGGCGCGGCCGGGCCGGCCGAGGGCGGCAGTGGCGGAGCCGCGCCGGTGCGAGCCGTGCGGAGCCGAGCGGAGCCGGGCCGGGCCGGCCGAGGGCGGCAGAGGCGGCGCGGGCGCTGCTGCGCCGGCCCGGGCGGTGCCGGCCGCTCCGTCCGCTCCGGGCGCGGGGCTCGGGCGCCGCCGGTAGCCCCGGGCCCGGTGCCGGCCCCGCCGGGCAGGGGCAGCGGGCGGGGCTCCCCGGGACGGCGCCGGCCCCGCGTGCCGGAGCGGCCGCCGCAGGAGCCGCTTTCCTGCCGGGAGCCGCGCTCCGTCCGGGGCCGGCAGCGAGCGCGGGGTTCGGCCGCTCCACGTTCGGCGGTGCCGTGGCTCGGAGGCGCTTTGGAGGCGGTGATGGCATCGCTGGGTTCGGTTTGCAGCGGGTGTCCGCTAAGGGATACGGTGTTCTTCCTGAGTGGGCACGGTTCTCGGTGCCGGTAGGGATGATAATGGTTTGTTTTGGATTGGGTTTTGTAGTCGGATTTTTTTTTTTTTTTTTTTTTTTTTTCCGGGTATTATGTTTAGAAGGGCGCGCAATGGTTTTTACGGGTCGTAGCGCGAAGCAGCGGTTCGGATTTTAATTCTGTTGCGGTGGCTTTTATTAGCGTGAGTGTGTAGTGTTTGTTTTGGGGGGCTTGAGGTAGCGTCCTGTCGTTCATAGCAGCGGGTTTTTAATCTTTATAATTGCATGTGTGTTTATCGTCTTCCAGGGCTTTTATTTGTTTGGTTTATTTGATTGTAGTGTATGTTTTATGGTTCCGGGTAATTTGGGGGACATTGTTTATGGTTACGTTTGTCTTTAGTCTTTGTGTTTGTTTCTAGGTGGTATTTTTATTTTGATAGCTTGAGGCACTATGGGTTTATTCAGTTGGGAATAATTTTTTGGTTGCAGATTTAAGTTTATCTGGTTTTTGGTATTATTCTTGTTGTTGGTTTCTTTATTTTCTTCTTGTTGTTGTTGTTGTCTTTTAATGTATTTGAGTATTGTTTATCAGGGTTTTTTTTGGGAACATGGGTATTTATATGGTGGGTTTTTAAAGTATTTATTTATTTGGGTAGTTAATTTCTTAGTTTTTAGTGGTTGAGATGTTTTTCCATTTTGTTAATTAGTTCAGGTTTTAAAGTTATTTTTACAGAGGATTGTTTATTCTTTGAGTTAGTGTAGAGGTAGAATTTTGTTGGGTTTTTTTTTAGTAAGGTCGTTCAGGGTGAGTGGCACTGGCTTGAGTTTAGTAGATTGGTTTGACTTTTTTTTAGTACTTTTTGTAATTTGCTGTGTGTGTTTCTATAGGATTTTCTTTTATTTTGGTTCCATTTTTCTGTCCTGATGAGAATTGTTATTGAAAAGAGTGTTCTTTGTTTTTTCGCTGACACTTGTTTGGCTGTTGGAGGTATCTTGATGTTTTTGGAAGACATTGGTGGGAATTTGATGCTGTTTGTTTCGTCATTTCATTTAGGAATTGGATTTTAAATATGCAATTATGACTCTATATTGAAACAAAAGAAATAGATGTGTAGCAATGGGAATGAGCCAATTTTATTTTTATATATTCGGTCAATTTTTAAAATTTAACATGTAACATAAGTCATTATATGTTACAATAAGTTATTCTAATTTTAATAGAGTATTGTGTATGTTTTTAGATTTATGAATAGAGAATATAAATGTAAATACAACCCAAACAAAAATACAAATATATAAATGTATTGCAACTATATGCAGATATCTAAAAAATTAATATTAAATTGTAAATGTAAAACAACATAAATTGATACAATATATAATACAAGTGATACTGCATATATTTTATGAAAAGTATTATAGGAAATGGATATAAAATAGATATAAATACGGATGTGATCTATCTATCTATCTATATCTATCATTTGTTGTATATTATGACAAATACAACTATAAAAAAGCATTTAGGTAGTTTAAAATAATGGATGGTTTTGTTTTTTCTTTGCCAAAGCAGGGGTTTTCGTGTAAAAATTACAAATACAAATAATATAAAGGTAGAAATATGAGTATAGAAGTATATCATAAACACATTAAAGATTTATATAAAAATTAGAAATATAAGGAAAAATAAGTTGTAGCAGTAGATATGGTAAATAATTTAAAAAATATTTCCCGTATATTTTTTGAATAGGTGCATACTATATATAGTTACTAATATAATACATCAATATGAACGATAAATATATATAAAATATCAACTATATATAAGAAGGAATAAAAGCTCTATGTCACGTGCAGCAGTAGAAAATGTCAGGCTCCCAGGGAAAAAATAGTTTTCTTTAATTCATTTTCGTTTTGGAGTTTTTTTTTTTTCCTCTCGGGTAGCCTGCAAGTTTCTACTGCTGCTTTTTTATTCTAAAGGTGGAAAGGTAAACCAAGATTAGAAATACAAGAAAGGGGAAGGGAAGGGAAAGGAAAGGAAAGGAAAGGAAAGGAAAGGAAAAAGGAAAGGAAAGGAAAAGGGAAGGGAAGTGGTGAAAAACAGAGTGAAAAAAGTAAAAAGAGTTGGAGGGAAAAAGAGAGGGCATTGGGGAGGAGCGGTGCTGCCTCAGGTCCTTCCCCGCCCGGGGGCGAAGGACCCGTTTGATGCCCAGGAGGGACTGCAGCTGCCGGTGGCGGGGGACGGAGCGGTGGCTGTCAGCCCGAGACTCCAACTCCCGGCAGGCCGTGCTGCCGGCGCGGCGTGTGACGCAACGGCTGACGCGGCACATGAGTGGCTGGCGTGCCAGGCGGCCGCGCGGGGCTGTGCGCGCGCAGCTGCCGGCGCCTCTCCCGCGCGGGACAGCGACGCTGGAGGGGCGCAGCCTCCGTCTGGCCGCCCGCGCGGAGCTGAGCAGCGCGGAAGGAGCGTCCGCCCGGTTCCTCGGCCTCCCTCAGCGGTGCCGGGGGCGGGGGCGCTGCCGCCCGCCGATGGCGGAGGGCGAGGCGGTGCTTTGCTGCCGGGAGCTGCGGGAGCCGCCCCGGGCGAGCGGCGCCGGGCGCTGCCGCGGTCCCGGTGGGGCGGCCGCCCTCGGGCTGGCGGAGGCGCCGGAGGAGCCCCCGAGCTGCAGCCGTCTCCCTCGGGCTGCTGCCGGTGCTGCGGGCGGAGGCGGCTCCGCCGCGTGTTGGGCGCTGCGAGCAGGGAGCGCTGCGGTATCGCCGGCATGGCGGGGCTGCTGCCTGCGTTAGTGCCCGTGGCTCTTTGTGCCGTGACAGCGGATGGAGCGGCGCTGGGCGGTAAAGCCAGAGATGGCCGGGAGAATGCCCAGCGCAGGGAGCGGGCGGGCTGTGTGCTTCGGATGGCACAGGTGCGAGCTGCAAAGCCACCCCCCCTTCCGCCCCTGCCCTCCCGAGCCCCAGGGAAAATGCTTTCCAGCATTGTCGAGCTTCTGAAAGACAAAACTTGTGATTTGACACTTGCATCCAGAAAAGGTTTCTGTCTAGATTAGCAAATGCCTCAATTGTTCTTGGTTACATCCCATGACCGGTTTCAGGCAGCGACTTTATAATGCTTTTAGGATTTTCTTGTAGAATGGTGAGAAAACAGGCAGGTCTGATAGTGGTTTCACTTTTTTTTCTACTTCACATTCCATAAGATTCTTTTATGCAAGCACTTGTTTTAAAATTCTACTGTAAGCGTTTATGGTTCACTTTTTTTTTCTTTGCAGCACCCGTGACTTTTTTTTCCCTCTAAATCGGGAGTAAATATAGCTGAGTAAAATTACCTTGATTTTCTTCCTTCTTTTTTAACTGAATTGTTTTTATTAAAAATGCTATTTGAATATGTAGAAAAAGCGGGGATGTCTTGTAATATATCGTCGCTGTTCTTGTTTACAGGATACTCAGAAAATATGTCTCCCTTAGAGTCCCACAGAAACGTTCTCAGTGCGATCTCTATCAAGGTATGTATTTACAAGTAAGTGGTCTCTTTAGATATTTGCCTGTGAATTACCTTTTCCTGTAATTCAGAGCTTGCGTTCTGTGGGTTTTATGATAAAGCTGTAAAACATGTCAAAATGGTTTTGCAAGTCTTAATCGTTGAAGGCAGCAAGAAGTGGATTTAGAGCCTGTTCTTGAGCAGATAAAGGGGAAAAAGTGTGGCTTTGATGCTGAACTTGTCATTTTTCATTTGACTTGTCTTGCATTATTTAAGAGTAGAGAGAACTAGAAAAAGAGAGAAATCGAATTGGTTCTTGAGCACTCCTCAAATGCTCACCATGATCCAGTGTAGAGCCGAAGGGAAGGGTGATGGAACAGAGCTCTGTGCTTTGGAAGGAAATAAATTTAAACCTGACCTCCTCACAGAGTCTCACTAACTTCTTTTGTTTTAAAATACAAAATACGATTAGGAAGTGTTGGAAGTTAGTGTTTTGGGAAAGAAACGGCAGTTCCACAGAACATTCCATTGAACAGAGGCTCTGGGAACGATTCACGTTGTAAGTGCTGTCACTGCAATCAGTTGGTGGTTCAGCCTTGAAACGTGCACTTGGCCTTCTATAAAGCACTGTTTTGTTTGCCTTTCAGTGCTATGAGTCTTGATCAATTGGAGAAGAGCCCAAGAGAAATTTTTCATCCCTTGATATAAAAGGTAGGAAGTGACTTTTTTAGGTTTGGTTCTTTTTCTTTATTATTTTCTGGAAATAAAAGTAATTAAGTATAGGTACTACTGGTTTGTTTCTTCCAGTAGCAGGTGATAACAATAGCAGTAGTACTAGTAAAAATAATAATAGAAATAATAATAATAGTAATGTAATACTACGTAAACTGTCTTTATCCATTGAACTGGCCATTTCAAATCAAAACTTCTAAACACAAATCAAACCATCATCCTTGTAGAATCTTTCACAGCAGCGGGCTAAAGATCCTGGTTTTGTTGACAGGATTTATTGGTTCTGGAAGAACAAGAGGGAAGTACAAGCCTAACTACTTCTAGCTCACAGAGCCGTCCAGTGAAGCCAGCTTTGTGTTTTGGTGGGCTTGTGATGACTTTGAAATCAATTGCTCATTCCAGTAAAAAAAATTCATGTTTTTTTGAACGTGACAGCAGAAATAACTTTAGGCACCAACTGAATAATAAGAGATCACCAGTTTAAGTTAAAAATTCATGCTATACTATCAAAATTTAAAGGTAAATTATTATGTGTTAGGTGATGGTATAAAGTGTATGTTCTAATGTGTAATGCAAAGATACATACGTCCCTGAAAGTCCTTAGAGGAAACAAATTTTTATGTCTGCTGTTTGATTGTTTACCATACGATATTTGGTTTCATTTCCCAGGGATCGGTGAATTTTAACTTTGGAGTCCCCTATGCTAAGGATGCTCAGCTTACAGGTGATGAAATGTTCAGTAATGGTGAGTTTTTCACCTTCTCTTTAATTGCTATGCTGATCTGAATAAGAAAAAAAAAAAAACAAAAGCAAGAGAAAAAAAAGGATGGTTTATTATTTTTTACGCTGTTATGTTTGTTTCCTCAGTATTTGCTGCAGCTCTGCTTACCCAAGCTTTGGTTCCTTCTGTCCCACTGGGAGTTGCCCAATTTGGTTGCATCTGGTGAAATTCACCCTGAGACCTTACAGAAGCAGCTCCAACTACGTGAGAGCCATTTGCAGTTCTCTCCAGACGCCTGGAGAATGGGCGACGTTTCTGAGGATCTGGCGAGCGTGCTTCTATCAAAACTCAGTCTGTGAAATTCCTGGGGAAAACCCTTCTGTGTCCTGAAGGGTTCAAACTCTGGTGAGGATCCAGTTATCAGGTGCTCACCTGGATGGTTCCAGCTCCCAAAGGTAACACTTGTACTCTTGCCCTGTAGTTTACATCTATTGTATTTTTGTTATTTTCAAGATTTTTTGTCTTTGCAAAATATTGTGCATTTCACTCTTTGGAACCTCTCAGATGGTTCTTTGGTGCAGCACCACCCCGTGGGACACTTGGCTGCTGTCCTGAAGGGGTTGGTGGCTAGAATTGTAAATCCTGGAGAGTTTATAAGTCTTCTGTCCCCAGGGAGGTGTCGTGCTTTGTTTACTTTTGTTCTGTTGGTTAGGCGCTGCTTCTCGTTGCAAGTATGAATTTCAAACTGCCCTGTTCTTATTTTAACTGTTTTCCTGGTTCTCTCCCTACGGCAGGGAAAGACTCTCGTATCCTTGTCGTCGGGCTCAGTGCTGTCCAAGAAGATACAGAGACTAAAAAAATCATAAGAAGCAAAATATGACTGCAGGGAAAAGAAGCTGGAGAGAACAGAAGGTGATATTGTTATCCTTACCCTGTATTAGAGACATCCGCTGTGCTTTGATGCTGGCAGCTGCCAGGGGCTTGTTAGCTCTTTGTAGGCAGGTGTAGGTGTTCATTTGTAGGTTTTTTCTCTGGACAAGGCAATTCAAACTTTGCTCAGCTGATATTTGCAGATTACTCTCTAGCACAGTCCAGCATGACATTTTTGAATGTTGTAAAAATACCATGTTACTTGGAAATTGCTAATGAAGAGAAGCTTTAGGGGAAAATAAGATTTCAGGGTTGGAAGATGTGAGAAGAATTGTGTGGGGATGTTAGACTGAAGTAAAGCACTCTTGAAGCTGGACTGGCACGCTGGCAGGTCCCCTATTAAACAGTAGTGCTGAGATTAGCCTGGGGGTTGCCCATTGTTTCTGTAGAAATCAATGTTTCCTGGTCTTCAGCGGGAAGCTGCTTTGAAAAGCTGGAAGGTGCAGCATGCTGACAATCTCCGTGCTTTGGATTAAAAGTAGATTTCAGAAGGGTCCTAGGCTTTTGTCTTTTCCTAGAAGTCGATGTAATCCTGTCGAGGAGTTTTTAGTTCTGTGTTGCCATGTCATCCATCAGAGCCCTGTTGTACTAATCTTCATACAAGTACAAAACAAAAAATCAGACCCTGTCCCAAGCACTTAGAGGCCAGAACACGATTTCCTCGGGCTGCCGTTTGTGTGCCATCGGTACTCCCCACGAATTGAGCCCTGTGGCTCTGACAGAGCCCCTGGATGCTGACGGAAGGGGGCTGGTCACAGACCCTGGAGGTGCCTGTCCCCCAGGGAGGGAGAGGCCGAGGCAGTGTGGCCTGCAGGGAGGGTCTCGTCCCCAGAGAGCAGCCGGCGACTCCATGCCTGCCCGGGGCTGCGGGTGCCCCCTCGGGGTGGACGCCTGCCCTCAGGTTTCCCTCTGGGCACCCGGGGAGGGAACCAGGTCCATCCGTGCGGCAGCTGCAGGGCCTGCAGGCTCTGGGCCCTGGAGCCGAGTGAGCCTGAGCTGCTGCATGCTTGCTGTGAGCTTTGGGGTGAGCGTGCATCACTGCAGGCCTGGGATGGATTGAAATGCGCTGAGGAAAGCAGAGGGAGGGAGGGAGGGAGGGAAATGCTCTGTTAACATGTGCCAATTCTTCTGTCAGACTCATCACGGCGGGACAGCGTGAAGACTGAAAGTGTAAGAAGATGTGGAGGGAAAGAGAGAATCTGACAGGAGCATCGGACGCACGAGTGCAGGAATTTTGCTTTTTTGCTTGGATGTAAACTCAGGCGTTGAAAGGAATTTGGGAGTGAGAAGGGACATTTCAGAAGGAGAAGAAGCAAAAGAAGTTGTTGTTGTTGTTACAGTCCTGGCAAAATCTTTTGTTCTAGCTAATAAAAGAAGTTAGTTTAAAAAACAAAAAGGAAAAAATGTAGTGGTATTTTTTTTTTCCTTCACTATGATATTCATTGGTGGTATATGGTGTGTTGTTTCATTTCTTGGTAGTATTAAGTCTGTGTAAATTGTTTTTTGAGTGAAGCTGACACTCTGGATGGGTTGGTTTGTATTTGAGGCAGGATTAATTTCAATAGGATTCTTTCCTAGATTTCTGATGGGTATTACTGGGATTTTGGTTTTGTTTGCTGTATGTATAAACATAGAGCTTTGGTAGGGCCAGCTGGGCTGCTGGAGTTTTGGGTGTGAATTTATTAGATGGCTTTTGTTAGATGCAGTTTTTAATTTTTGAAATGTTTTTCAATGTAGTGGTTTTAAGGTGGTTTTTAAGAATTCATTGTATTGTTTTCTGTTGTTTGTAGTTGGTGTATGATAAGGGATGTGGTGTGACTTTTTGAACATTATGGTTTTGGTGTTCCTAAGTTCTGATTTCTTTGTGGTTCAATATTTTTTTTTATTTTTATTTTTTGGGACAGGGGCATTTATATGGTGGGTTTTTATAGGCAATATGTTTTTTAATTTAGGTAGTGATATTTTTTAATATTTTAATAGTTTAGGTTTTTTATTTTCATGGTTTTAATTATTTTTTTTAATTTTTTCAAAGAACTTTTATAGATGACATGTTATTATTTGTGCATTAACATAAAGGTAGAGCTTTGGGGACTTTTTTTAGTAATGTTTAGGGTCAGTTGTGCAGTTTTGAGTCTAGTGCGTTGGTTTGATTTAATTTTTATTGGGTGTTTGTTTTTATTGGCAGTTGTGTCATTTTCAAGGTGTGTTTGAGTTTTTTGGGGTTTTTGAGATACTGGTTTAGGAGGAAGTTTATGATGAGCATGTGCGGAGGTTTTGGGCTACTTTATAGTGGGATTTAAAATTTATTTACAGTTAGGTTTATTTGAGTTTTTATTAGGGTTCAATGACGTTGTGGGATGTTTGTTCCATTAGTAACAGAAATAGGTTTTGTTTTGCTGTGCTGCGATGGGATGGGCGTGTGCTGCGTGCCGGCGCTGACAAAGGTACAGTATTGTTGTGGCTCTGGTGTGTCGGGTTAATGAACTTACATGGGTTAATATAGAGATGAAAATAGAAATAAATATAAATTTAAAAATAAATATAAAATTAGAGTGGTAAACATAAATATAGATAACAGATACATACATAAAACTATAATACATGGTATATAATTGTAACATGTTATCATATAGATAAATGATAGTCTATTATATATAGATATATATACACCAAGATATATAAATATAGATTGTAAATATAAAAATATTTAAATAGAGTTAAAGTAAATTGGGGGGTTTTATTAGGGTATAGGCTGGGGTTTTTAAATGATAGAAATAAAATATAAATTCAGATATACAAATATATATAGAAATACAAATATCTATACATATTTAATTTAAATAAATATAAGTAAAAAATATATATATAATACAGAAAATATATATCTATGATTATATTAGAAGGTATTCTCTCTAATATATATAATATCTATGAATAGAATAAATAAAAATATCCATATAAATATCATTATAATTTTGAAAAATAAATTTACTTCCTAAATTTTAAATCTGGTTCAAATAAAGGGGTGTCCTTGGTTTTTATTTGGTTAGAGGCAGGAGTTTTATTTTAAATTATATAAGTAATATAGAAATGTGGATCTTAAGATAGAAAGATATAATAAATATATGAAGAGAAATTGCTAAACTATGCCTATAAATTTAAATATAAATATATGTAAGTAATATGAAGAGTTGTAGTATAGAATATAAATAACATTATATGGCAATATAAATTATAAATGGGAATATAAATATAAAAATATGTAAATATAGTTTAAGAGAAAGGGAATGTTTTGGCTTTTATTTAAGTAGAGGCAGGGTTTTTATTTTGAATATTATAAGTGTTCCAGAAGTAAAAATCTTGACGCAGAAATATTTAATCAATATAAAAAACATGAATAAAAATATATGAAAAATATAAATACCTACTCGCATCGGATGTAATATAGAATATAAATTTATTTATAAATTGACATTGGTAAAGATAAATGCATAAGTAAGCAATAGACATTAAAATACATTAATTATATATTATACATATTATATATATATATTATATATATATTAATATACAATAATTTATTATATTACATTATATATACATTATATATTATATATATAAATATATATATTATATAAATTAATATACATTATAAATATGAATATAAAAATTGAACATGAGGATAAAATCTATTTAAATATTGTTTAAAACAAAGGTTGGGCTTTTTTATTCTTGTGTTAGAGGCAGGGTTTTTATTTTAAATAATATGAATGTAGATATTATTGTTATATATTTCTAAATATTGAGATATACAATCAAGATATAAATATATAACCGCAAAATATAAATAAATACAAATAATAGGAAGAGATGTAATGAAGAATGCAAATAACAGTATACATAAGTATACATTTTAAATGTAAATGTGAATATGAACCTGAAAAATAGAATTAAAAAAAATATTTAAGTAGAGTTTTGAAGAAAGGGGTTCTTTTTGGCTTTAATGTGGATGGAGGCAAAGGTTTTATTTTAAATAATCCAAGTGTTACAGAAGTAAAATAATATACAGAAATACATACTTACTATGTAAAAATATTTATAAAAATATACAAATAAAGTTTTAGGGATATATGCAATATGGAATAGAAATGTATTCATAAAAAGAAATGTATAAATGGACAGTGTACATCAATATACATTGTAAATAGAAATGTGAATATTAATATGAAAAAATATTTAAAAAAATATTTAATTATTTTTTTAATTTTTTTTTTTTTTTTTTGTGTTGTGTTTTGTTTGGTTTTGTTTTGTCTTTTATCCTATTAGATTAGAGGCAGAAGTTTTTTTTCCCTCTTCCCGGTTGTTTTGGGGCATTTATTTCAGAGCAGTTTTCGGCGGGGGTCGCCCCTGTTCTTTTTTGCCGCCTTCGCTGCCGCAGCCCCGAGGCGCGCTGCGCCCCCGGCTGGGGCGGGCGGCAGTGCTGCCGCCTTGTGGGCAGAGCGCGGTACTGCAGGCGTCCAGCGAGAGGCCGCCAGCTTGGGAGTGGCGCGTGGGCGATGTCGCGGAGTTTTGGTTGACCTTCTCAAGATGGCGGCTAAAAGGGCGGGAAAGTGGAGGACCGGGTGGGTGTTTAACTGCACTGCCTGCACGGAATACCGACGTCATGGCGGCCCCGACGGATTTTTCTGTGGCGTTTCATGTGTACCCGAGACATGCTGTGGGCTCAGCGGCGCCGCGGGCGGGCGTATTTCGGCGGGTTTGTGAGAGGCATCTGGGTAAACGCCTCGCTGTGCCGGGGTCCTCTCACGTCGGCTTTCCCGCCCTGAGGGAGCCGAGCCGGGCCGAATAGTTCCGAAGAGCCGAAGAGCCGAGTGTGGCCGAAAACAGCCGAGTTTCCCCGAAGAGCCCAGTGTGGCCCCAAACAGCCGAGTTTCCCCGAAGAGCCCAGTGTGGCCGCAAACAGCCGACTGCAACCCAAGAGCCCAGTGCGGCCGAAAACAGCCCAGTTTACACGAAGAGCCGATCATAGCCGACTGCAACCGATAGCCGACTGTAGCCGACTTGAGCCGCATTTAGACAATGTGCCGAATACGACCGAGTTTAGCCGAACTGAAACGAGTTTAGACCAAGAGCCGAAGCAAGCCCAATTCAGCCGAGTTTCATTCAACAGAACCGAACGACGCCGCAGCGCTCTGCATGCAGTGCGCCTGTGCAGACGGCAGGGGACGCTGTGCCTGCAGTGCGCCGGTGCAGACGGCAGGGATCGCTGTGCCTGCAGTGCGCCGGTGCACACGGCAGGGGGCGCTGTATAAAGTATAAAATATCAACTATCGATAAGAAGGGATAAAAGCTCTCTGTCAAGTGCAGCTGTAGAAAATTTCAGGCTCCCAGGGAATAAATCGTTTTCTTTAAATCATTTTCGTTTTGGAGTTTTTTTTACTCCCAGGTAGCCTGAAAGTTACTACTGCTGCTTTTTTATTCTAAAGCTAGAAAGGAAAACCAAGATTAGAAATGCAGGGAAAGAAAGAAAGAAAGTAAGTAAGAAAAAGAAAAAAAGGAAATAAGGAAAGGAAATTAAAGGAAGAAAGAAGGAAGGACAGGAAGGAAGGGAGGAAAGAAGGAAGACAGACAAAAAAAACCCAAAAACCAGGAGGGCAAGGAGAAACCTAGGGAAAAAAAATAAAAAGAAAAGAAAAAAGAAACCAACAAAAAACAAAGCCACAGAAAAAAACCTCGGGATGGGCGAGAAACACCCCCCCTCCCTGAAAAATCCAAGCTGGGCAAGAAACATCCCAGAAATACCACAAAAAAAAAAAAAAAAAAAAAAAAAAAACAAAAAAAAAACAGGGGAAAAAAAAAAAAAAACTGAAAAAACAAAAACCAAGGGGGGCAAGGAAAAACCAGAAAAAACACCAAGATGGGCAAGAAGAAACGAAGAAAAAAACTCAAGAAGTACCAGAAAAAAAAAAAATCAAGAAACAAGGCAAGAAAGAGAGGCAATAAAGGCCACAAAAAATTCAAGAAAAAACCCAAGACATGCCAGAAAAAGGTACGAAAATGGTTCTGCCAGGTGCGATCAAGGTGAGCGGGGTCAGATTCAGGTCCAGGAGATGAACAAGTGTCAGATTAGTTTGGGGCACTGCTGTGCAATGCAGCTGTGACAGGATTTATGTTTAAATATAGTTTAAATAAATTGGGGATTGTTTGGCTTTTATTGGGGTATAGGCTGGAGATTTCATAAAAAATATAAAACTAGAAATCCAAATATATCATCTATATGTCGATATCAATAAATATTTAATATATATAAATATCAGTAAAAGAAATCTATTGTGTCAAAAGAATATACCTATTATTATATAAAAAGGTATTCTCTCCAATATACATAATATCTATAAATATAACAAATGAAAATTACAAATATAGATGTGAATAGAATTATGACAAACAAAATTATTTTTAAAATTTTAAATGTGTTTTAAATAAAGGGGTGTCTTTGCTTTTTATTTCGTTAGAGGCAGGGGTTTTAATTTTAAATAATATAAGTACTATAGAAATGTAAATCGACATACAGAAATATATAATAAATATATAGAGATACAAAGATATAATGCCAAACTATGAATAGAAATCTATGTAAGTAACATGAAGAGATGCAATATATAATACAATTTTTATTATACAGTAATATAAATTCTAAATATAAATGCGAATATAATTGTGAAAAATATATGATGGGGGCTCGGAGCAGCCCAGGTGTGAGCTGTAATGATGATGGGGGCTCAGATCAGCACCAGGTGTGAGTGTGAGGATGATGGAGGCTCGGAGCAGCCCAGGTGTGAGTGTGAGGATGATGGGGGCTCGGAGCAGCCCAGGTGTGAGTGTGAGGATGATGAGGGGCCGGCTCCTGCCGGGGCGAGGCTGTTTTAGGGGGAGGCTTTGCCTCAGCTCCCTTTTGCATGGAGCTGCTGAGTGGAGGGGTTTATGGGGCGCTCCCGGCGCTGTCTCATGGAAGGACTGCGAGAGCTTCCCACAGGGTCGGGGGCAACGCCTGGATCCGCGCTTGGGTACGTGGAGCATCGCTTAAAGGAGGCGCCGAGGGACGAATCTTTGTGCCGGGGAGCAGCGGCCGAACAGGTGAGCCCGTGTGGGTTCGGAGCGGGGAATTTTCTCCTTCCCCTTTGCAATTTCATCTTGCCAGTCCCTCCCCGGGTCCCCAGGAACAAAAATGGAGCTTATGAAGACAAAAGGAATTAAGGAGAAGGAAGCAGCTCCTCTTCTTTTATTGTCTGCGTTTGACCTGAGGGGATTCCTCTTGACTTGTGGTTTGAAGGGTGTTGATTGCAGGAAAAGCTGCCTTTTCCAGGCTGTTAGGGGTATCCCGGGGGTGACAGGGAATCCCTGCGTTCTATTCTAAGGGGAATGGGAAAAGTATTCTTGTGGTATTCTGGGTTTGATTTGAAGGCAGCCACCCCATTTGCACCACCCTCGGGTTTAAATGGAGGGGGCAGCCCTGGTGTCCCTCCTTTTCAAGGGTTTGAATGGAGGTCGAAATCGCCCTTTCCCATCAGTCAAAGGCTTTCATTTGGGGAGCGCCCCTTCTTTTCTGCTCTCCTAGGGGGTGAAATTGGAGGGGAGAACACATTTCTTTGCCCTTGTTGAAGTGAGGTGCGCCCCATCTGCGGTTTCGGGGTTGGCTTGCGGGAAGCCGCAGCTCCGGCAGCGTTTGCAGGGCTGCAATGGGGCTGTGCCGCTGCATTGGAGGGCGCTGCCCGTGCCCGCGGCCCGGCCCGGAACGTTCCCGCTCGGGAGCGCTGCTGGCACGGCCCGGGCAGCTGCCGGGGCGCACGGGGGATTCGGCGCGGCCGGGCCGGCCGAGGGCGGCAGTGGCGGAGCCGCGCCGGTGCGAGCCGTGCGGAGCCGAGCGGAGCCGGGCCGGGCCGGCCGAGGGCGGCAGAGGCGGCGCGGGCGCTGCTGCGCCGGCCCGGGCGGTGCCGGCCGCTCCGTCCGCTCCGGGCGCGGGGCTCGGGCGCCGCCGGTAGCCCCGGGCCCGGTGCCGGCCCCGCCGGGCAGGGGCAGCGGGCGGGGCTCCCCGGGACGGCGCCGGCCCCGCGTGCCGGAGCGGCCGCCGCAGGAGCCGCTTTCCTGCCGGGAGCCGCGCTCCGTCCGGGGCCGGCAGCGAGCGCGGGGTTCGGCCGCTCCAAGTTCGGCGGTGCCGTGGCTCGGAGGCGCTTTGGAGGCGTTGATGGCATCGCTGGGTTCGGTTTGCAGCGGGTGTCCGCTAAGGGATACGGTGTTCTTCCTGAGCGGCACGGTTCTCGGTGCCGGTAGGGATGATAAAGGTTCGTTTCGGATTGGGTTTTGTAGTCGGATATATATTTTTTTGCCGGGGTATTATGTTTAGAAGGGCGCGCAATGTTTTTTACGGGTCGTAGCGCGAAGCAGCGGTTCGCATTTTAATTCTGTTGCGGTGGCTTTTATTAGCGTGAGTGTGTAGTGTTTGTTTTGGGGGGCTTGGGGAAGCGTCCTGTCGTTCATAGCAGCGGGTTTTTAATCTCGATAATTGCATGTGTGTTTATCGTCTTCCAGGGCTTTTATTTGTTTGGTTTGTTTGATTGTAGTGTATGTTTTATGGTTACGGGTAATTTGGGGGACATTGTTTATGGTTACGTTTGTCTTTAGTCTTTGTGTTTCTTTCTAGGTGGTATTTTTATTTTGATAGCTTGAGGCACTATGGGTTTATTCAGTTGGGAATAAGTTTTTTGTTGCAGATTTCAGTTTATTTGGTTTTTGGTATTATTCTTGTTGTTGGTTTCTTTATTTTCTTTTTTTGGTGGTTGTTGTTGTTGTCTTTTAATGTATTTGAGTATTGTTTATCAGGGTTTATTTTGGGAACGTGGGTATTTATATGGTGGGTTTTTAAAGTATTTATTTATTTGGGTAGTTAATTTCTTAGTTTTTAGTGGTTGAGATGTTTTTCCATTTTGTTAATTAGTTCAGGTTTAAAGTTATTTTTACAGAGGATTGTTTATTCTTTGAGTTAGTGTAGAGGTAGAATTGCGTTGGTTTTTTCTTTTTTAGTAACGTTCAGGGTCAGTGGCACTGTCTTGAGTTTAGTAGATTGGTTTGACTTTTTTTTAGTACTTTTTGTCATTTGCTGTGTGTGTTTCTAGAGGATTTTCTTTTATTTTGGTTCCATTTTTCTGTCGTGATGAGAATTGTTATTGAAAAGAGTGTTCTTTGTTTTTTCGCTGACACTTGTTTGGCTGTTGGAGGTATCTTGATGTTTTTGGAAGATATTGGTGGGAATTTGATGCTGTTTGTTCTGTCATTTCATTTAGGAATTGGATTTTAAATATACAATTATGACTCTAACTATATTGAAACAAAAGAAATAGATGTGTAGCAATGGGAATGAGCCAATTTTATTTTTATATATTCGGTCAATTTTTAAAATTTAACATGTAACATGAGTCATTATATGTTACAATAAGTTATTCTAATTTTAATAGAGTATTGTGTATGTTTTTAGATATATGAATAGAGAATATAAATGTAAATACAACCCAAACAAAAATACAAATATATAAATGTATTGCAACTATATGCAGATATATAAAAAATTAATAATAAATTGTAAATATAAAATAACATAAATTGATACAATATATAATACAAGTGATACTGCATATATTTTATGAAAAATATTATAGGAAATGGATATAAAATAGATATAAATACGGATGTGATCTATCTATCTATATCTATCATTTGTTGTATATTATGATAAATACAACTATAAAAAACATTTAGGTAGTTTAAAATAATGGATGGTTTTGTTTTTTCTTTGCCAAAGCAGGGGTTTTCGTGTAAAAATTACAAATACAAATAATATAAAGGGTGAAATATGAGTATAGAAATATATCATAAACACGTTAAAGATTTATATAAAAATTAGAAATATAAGGAAAAATAAGTTGTAGCAGTAGATATGGTAAATAATTTAAAAAATATTTCCCGTATATTTTTTGAATAAGGTGCATATTATATATAGTTATTAATATAATACATCAATATAAACGATAAATATATATAAAATATCAACTATCTATAAGAAGGAATAAAAGCTCTATGTCACGTGCAGCAGTAGAAAATTTCAGGCTCCCAGGGAATAAATAGTTTTCTTTAAATCATTTTCGTTTTGTAGTTTTTTTTTTTTACTCTCGGGTAGCCTGAAAGTTTCTACTGCTGCTTTTTTATTCTAAAGGTGGAAAGGTAAACCAAGATTAGAAATATAACAAAGGGGAAGGGAAAGGAAAGGGAAAGGGAAAAGGGAAGGGAAGTGGTGAAAAACAGAGTGAAAAAAGTAAAAAGAGTTGGAGGGAAAAAGAGAGGGCATTGGGGAGGAGCGGTGCTGCCTCAGGTCCTTCCCCGCCCGGGGGCGAAGGACCCGTTTGATGCCCTGGAGGGACTGCAGCTGCCGGTGGCTCCCGGGGGACGGAGCGGTGGCTGTCAGCCCGAGACTCCAACTCCCGGCAGGCCGTGCTGCTGGCGCGGCGTGTGACGCAACGGCTATCGCGGCACATGAGTGGCTGCCAGCCCGAGACTCCAACTCCCGGCAGGCCCTGCTGCTGGCGCGGCATGTGACGCAACGGGCGACGCGGCCCGGCATTTTTCTCTAAATCGGCAGTAAATACAGCTGAGTAAAATTAGCTTGGTTTTCTTCCTTCTTTTGTAACTGAACTGTTTTTATTAAAAATCCTATTTGAATATGTGGAAAAAGTGGGGATGTCCTGTAATAGATCGTCGCTGTTCTTGTTTACAGGGTACTGAGAAAATACGTCTCCCTTAGAGTCCCACGGAAAGGTTCTCAGTGCGCTCTCTATCAAGGTATGTATTTACAAATAAGTGATCCCTTTAGATATTTGCCTGTGTACCTTTTCCTGTAATTCAGAGCTTGCGTTCTGTGGGTTTTATGATAAACCTGTAAAACATGTAAAAATGGTTTTGCAAGTCTTAAAGCTTGAAGGCAGCAATAAGTGGATTTAGAGCCTGTTCTTGACCAGACAAAGAGAAAAAGTGTGACTTTGATGCTGAACTTGTCATTTTTCATTTGACTTGTCTTGAATGATTTAGGAATAGAGAGAACTAGAAAAAGAGAGAAATAGAATTGATTATTGAGCACTCCTCAAATGCTCACCATGATTCAGTGTAGAGCCAAAGGGAAGGGTGATGGAACAGAGCTCTGTGCTTTGGAAGGAAATAAATTTAAAGCTGACCTCCTCACAGAGTCTCACTAACTTCTTTTGTTTTAAAATACAAAATACGATTAGGAAGTGTTGGAAGTTAGTGTTTTGGGAAAGAAACGGCAGTTCCACAGAACATTCCATTGAACAGAGGCTCTGGGAACGATTCATGTTGTAAGTGCTGTCACTGCAGTCAGTTGGTGGTTCAGCCTTGAAACGTGCACTTGGCCTTCTATAAAGCACTGTTTTGTTTGCCTTTCAGTGCTATGAGTCTTGATAAATTGGAGAAGAGCCCAAGAGAAATTTTTCATCCCTTGATATAAAAGGTAGGAAGTGACTTTTTTAGGTTTGGTTCTTTTTCTTTATTATTTTCTGGAAATAAAAGTAATTAAGTATAGGTACTACTGGTTTGTTTCTTCCAGTAGCAGGTGATAACAATAGCAGTAGTACTAGTAAAAATAATAATAGAAATAATAATAATAGTAATGTAATACTACGTAAACTGTCTTTATCCATTGAACTGGCCATTTCAAATCAAAACTTCTAAACACAAATCAAACCATCATCCTTGTAGAATCTTTCACAGCAGCGGGCTAAAGATCCTGGTTTTGTTGACAGGATTTATTGGTTCTGGAAGAACAAGAGGGAAGTACAAGCCTAACTACTTCTAGCTCACAGAGCCGTCCAGTGAACCCAGCTTTGTGTTTTGGTGGGCTTGTGATGACTTTGAAATCAATTGCTCATTCCAGTAAAAAAAATTCATGTTTTTTTGAACGGGACAGCAGAAATAACTTTAGGCACCAACTGAATAATAATAGATCACCAGTTTAAGTTAAAAATTCATGCTATACTATCAAAATTTAAAGGTAAATTATTATGTGTTAGGTGATGGTATAAAGTGTATGTTCTAATGTGTAATGCAAAGATACATACGTACCTGAAAGTCCTTAGAGGAAACAAATTTTTATGTCTGCTGTTTGATTGTTTACCATACGATATTTGGTTTCATTTCCCAGGGATCGGTGAATTTTAACTTTGGAGTCCCCTATGCTAAGGATGCTCAGCTTACAGGTGATGAAATGTTCAGTAATGGTGAGTTTTTCACCTTCTCTTTAATTGCTATGCTGATCTGAATAAGAAAAAAAAAAAAAAACAAAAGCAAGAGAAAAAAAAGGATGGTTTATTATTTTTTACGCTGTTATGTTTGTTTCCTCAGTATTTGCTGCAGCTCTGCTTACCCAAGCTTTGGGTTCCTTCTGTCCCACTGGGAGTTGCCCAATTTGGTTGCATCTGGTGAAATTCACCCTGAGACCTTACAGAACCAGCTCCAACTACGTGAGAGCCATTTGCAGTTCTCTCCAGACGCCTGGAGAATGGGCGACGTTTCTGAGGATCCGGCGAGCGTGCTTCTATCAAAACTCAGTCTGTGAAATTCCTGGGGAAAACCCTTCTGTGTCCTGAAGGGTTCAAACTCTGGTGAGGATCCAGTTATCAGGTGCTCACCTGGATGGTTCCAGCTCCCAAAGGTAACACTTGTACTCTTGCCCTGTAGTTTACATCTATTGTATTTTTGTTATTTTCAAGATTTTTTGTCTTTGCAAAATATTGTGCATTTCACTCTTTGGAACCTCTCAGATGGTTCTTTGGTGCAGCACCACCCCGTGGGACACTTGGCTGCTGTCCTGAAGGGGTTGGTGGCTAGAATTGTAAATCCTGGAGAGTTTATAAGTCTTCTGTCCCCAGGGAGGTGTCGTGCTTTGTTTACTTTTGTTCTGTTGGTTAGGCGCTGCTTCTCGTTGCAAGTATGAATTTCAAACTGCCCTGTTCTTATTTTAACTGTTTTCCTGGTTCTCTCCCTACGGCAGGGAAAGACTCTCATATCCTTGTCGTCGGGCTCAGTGCTGTCCAAGAAGATACAGAGACTAAAAAAATCATAAGAAGCAAAATATGACTGCAGGGAAAAGAAGCTGGAGAGAACAGAAGGTGATATTGTTATCCTTACCCTGTATTAGAGACATCCGCTGTGCTTTGATGCTGGCAGCTGCCAGGGGCTTGTTAGCTCTTTGTAGGCAGGTGTAGGTGTTCACTTGTAGGTTTTTTCTCTGGACAAGGCAATTCAAACTTTGCTCAGCTGATATTTGCAGATTACTCTCTAGCACAGTCCAGCATGACATTTCTGAATGTTGTAAAAATACCATGTTACTTGGAAATTGCTAATGAAGAGAAGCTTTAGGGGAAAATAAGATTTCAGGGTTGGAAGATGTGAGAAGAATTGTGTGGGGATGTTAGACTGAAGTAAAGCACTCTTGAAGCTGGACTGGCACGCTGGCAGGTCCCCTATTAAACAGTAGTGCTGAGATTAGCCTGGGGGTTGCCCATTGTTTCTGTAGAAATCAATGTTTCCTGGTCTTGTGAGGTAAGCTGCTTTGAAAAGCTGGAAGGTGCAGCATGCTGACAATCTCCGTGCTTTGGATTAAAAGTAGATTTCAGAAGGGTCCTAGGCTTTTGTCTTTTCCTAGAAGTCGATGTAATCCTGTCGAGGAGTTTTTAGTTCTGTGTTGCCATGTCATCCATCAGAGCCCTGTTGTACTAATCTTCATACAAGTACAAAACAAAAAATCAGACCCTGTCCCAAGCACTTAGAGGCCAGAACACGATTTCCTCGGGCTGCCGTTTGCGTGCCATCGGTACTCACCACGAATTGAGCCCTCTGGCTCTGACAGAGCCCCTGGATGCTGACGGAAGGGGGCTGGTCACAGACCCTGGAGGTGCCTGTCCCCCAGGGAGGGAGAGGACGAGGCAGTGTGGCCTGCAGGGAGGGTGTCGTCCCCAGAGAGCAGCCGGCGACTCCATGCCTGCCCGGGGCTGCGGGTGCCCCCTCGGGGTGGACGCCTGCCCTCAGGTTTCCCTCTGGGCACCCGGGGAGGGAACCAGGTCCATCCGTGTGGCAGCTGCAGGGCCTGCAGGCTCTGGGCCCTGGAGCCGAGTGAGCCTGAGCTGCTGCACGCTTGCTGTGAGCTTTGGGGTGAGCGTGCATCACTGCAGGCCTGGGATGGATTGAAATGCGCTGAGGAAAGCAGAGGGAGGGAGGGAGGGAGGGAAATGCTCTGTTAACATGTGCCAATTCTTCTGTCAGACTCATCACGGCGGGACAGCGTGAAGACTGAAAGTGTAAGAAGATGTGGAGGGAAAGAGAGAATCTGACAGGAGCATCGGACGCACGAGTGCAGGAATTTTGCTTTTTTGCTTGGATGTAAACTCAGGCGTTGAAAGGAATTTGGGAGTGAGAAGGGACATTTCAGAAGGAGAAGAAGCAAAAGAAGTTGTTGTTGTTGTTACAGTCCTGGCAAAATCTTTTGTTCTAGCTAATAAAAGAAGTTAGTTTAAAAAACAAAAAGGAAAAAATGTAGTGGTTTTTTTTTTTCCTTCACTATGATATTCATGGGTGGTATATGGTGTGTTGTTTCATTTCTTGGTAGTATTAAGTCTGTGTAAATTGTTTTTTGAGTGAAGCTGACACTCTGGATGGGTTGGTTTGTATTTGAGGCAGGATTAATTTCAATGGGATTCTTTCATAGATTTCTGATGGGTATTACTGGGATTTTGGTTTTGTTTGCTGTATGTATAAACATAGAGCTTTGGTAGGGCCAGCTGGGCTGCTGGAGTTTTGGGTGTGAATTTATTAGATGGCTTTTGTTAGATGCAGTTTTTAATTTTTGAAATGTTTTTCAATGTAGTGGTTTTAAGGTGGTTTTTAAGAATTCATTGTATTGTTTTCTGTTGTTTGTAGTTGGTGTATGATAAGGGATGTGGTGTGACTTTTTGAACATTATGGTTTTGGTGTTCCTAAGTTCTGATTTCTTTCTGGTTGGATAGTTTTTTTATTTTTATTTTTTGGGACAGGGGCATTTATATGGTGGGTTTTTATAGGCAATATGTTTTTTAATTTAGGTAGTGATATTTTTTAATATTTTAATAGTTTAGGTTTTTTATTTTCATGGTTTTAATTATTTTTTTTAATTTTTTCAAATAACTTTTATAGATGACATGTTATTATTTGTGCATTAACATAAAGGTAGAGCTTTGGGGACTTTTTTTAGTAATGTTTAGGGTCAGTTGTGCAGTTTTGAGTCTAGTGCGTTGGTTTGATTTAATTTTTATTGGGTGTTTGTTTTTATTAGCAGTTGTGTCATTTTCAAGGTGTGTTTGAGTTTTTTGGGGTTTTTGAGATACTGGTTTAGGAGGAAGTTTATGATGAGCATGTGCGGAGGTTTTGGGCTACTTTATAGTGGGATTTAAAATTTATTTACAGTTAGGTTTATTTGAGTTTTTATTAGGGTTCAATGACGTTGTGGGATGTTTGTTCCATTAGTAACAGAAATAGGTTTTGTTTTGCTGTGCTGCGATGGGATGGGCGTGTGCTGCGTGCCGGCGCTGACAAAGGTACAGTATTGTTGTGGCTCTGGTGCGTCGGGTTAATGAACTTACATGGGTTAATATAGAGATGAAAATAGAAATAAATATAAATTTAAAAATAAATATAAAATTAGAGTGGTAAACATAAATATAGATAACAGATACATACATAAAACTATAATACATGGTATATAATTGTAACATGTTATCATATAGATAAATGATAGTCTATTATATATAGATATATATACACCAAGATATATAAATATAGATTGTAAATATAAAAATATTTAAATAGAGTTAAAGTAAATTGGGGGGTTTCATTAGGGTATAGGCTGGGGTTTTTAAATGATAGAAATAAAATATAAATTCAGATATACAAATATATATAGAAATACAAATATATATACATATTTAATTTAAATAAATATAAGTAAATAATATATATATAATACAGAAAATATATATCTATGATTATATTAGAAGGTGTTCTCTCTAATATATATAATATCTATGAATAGAATAAATAAAAATATCCATATAAATATCATTATAATTTTGAAAAATAAATTTACTTCCTAAATTTTAAATCTGGTTCAAATAAAGGGGTGTCCTTGGTTTTTATTTGGTTAGAGGCAGGAGTTTTATTTTAAATAATATAAGTAATATAGAAATGTGGATCTTAAGATAGAAAGATATAATGAATATATAAAGAGAAATTGCTAAACTATGCCTATAAATTTAAAGTTAAATATATGTAAGTAATATGAAGAGTTGTAGTATAGAATATAAATAACATTATATGGCAATATAAATTATAAATGGGAATATAAATATAAAAATATGTAAATATAGTTTAAGAGAAAGGGAATGTTTTGGCTTTTATTTAAGTAGAGGCAGGGTTTTTATTTTGAATATTATAAGTGTTCCAGAAGTAAAAATCTTGACGCAGAAATATTTAATCAATATAAAAAACATGAATAAAAATATAGGAAAAATATAAATACCTACTCGCATCGGATGTAATATAGAATATAAATTTATTTATAAATTGACATTGGTAAAGATAAATGCATAAGTAAGCAATAGACATTAAAATAGATTAATTATATTATATATATATTATATATATATTATATATATTAATATACAATAATTTATTATATTACATTATATATACATTATATATTATATATATAAATATATATATATTATATAAATTAATATACATTATAAATATGAATATAAAAATTGAACATGAGGATAAAATCTATTTAAATATTGTTTAAAACAAAGGTTGGGCTTTTTTATTCTTGTGTTAGAGGCAGGGTTTTTATTTTAAATAATATGAATGTAGATATTATTGTTATATATTTCTAAATATTGAGATATACAATCAAGATATAAATATATAACCGCAAAATATAAATAAATACAAATAATAGGAAGAGATGTAATGAAGAATACAAATAACAGTATACATAAGTATACATTTTAAATGTAAATGTGAATATGAACCTGAAAAATAGAATTAAAAAAAATATTTAAGTAGAGTTTTGAAGAAAGGGGTTCTTTTTGGCTTTAATGTGGATGGAGGCAAAGGTTTTATTTAAAATAATCCAAGTGTTACAGAAGTAAAAATAGTAACAGAAATACATACTTACTATGTAAAAATATTTATAAAAATATACAAATAAAGTTTTAGGGATATATGCAATATGGAATAGAAATGTATTCATAAAAAGAAATGTATAAATGGACAGTGTACATCAATATACATTGTAAATAGAAATGTGAATATTAATATGAAAAAATATTTTAAAAAATATTTAATTATTTTTTTAAATTTTTTTTTTTTTTTGTGTTGTGTTTTGTTTGGTTTTGTTTTGTCTTTTACCCTATTAGATTAGAGGCAGAAGTTTTTTTTCCCTCTTCCCGGTTGTTTTGGGGCATGTATTTCAGAGCAGTTTTCGGCGGGGGTCGCCCCTGTTCTTTTTTGCCGCCTTCGCTGCCGCAGCCCCGAGGCGCGCTGCGCCCCCGGCTGGGGCGGGCGGCAGTGCTGCCGCCTTGTGGGCAGAGCGCGGTACTGCAGGCGTGCAGCGAGAGGCGGCCAGCTTGGGAGTGGCGCGTGGGCGATGTCGCGGAGTTTTGGTTGACCTTCTCAGCATGGCGGCGAAAAGGGCGGGAAAGTGGAGGACCGGGTGGGTGTTTAACTGCACTGCCTGCACGGAATACCGACGTCATGGCGGCCCCGACGGATTTTTCTGTGGCGTTTCATGTGTACCCGAGACATGCTGTGGGCTCAGCGGCGCCGCGGGCGGGCGTATTTTGGCGGGTTTGTGAGAGGCATCTGGGTAAACGCCTCGCTGTGCCGGGGTCCTCTCACGTCGGCTTTCCCGCCCTGAGGGAGCCGAGCCGGGCCGAATAGTTCCGAAGAGCCGAAGAGCCGAGTGTGGCCGGAAACAGCCGAGTTTCCCCGAAGACCGAGTGTGGCCGAAAACAGCCGAGTTTCCCCGGAGAGCCCACTGTGGCCGCAAACAGCCGACTGGAACCGAAGAGCCCAGTGCGGCCGGAAACAGCCCAGTTTACACCAAGAGCCGATGATAGCCGACTGCAACCGATAGCCGACTGTAGCCGACTTGAGCCGCATTTAGACAATGTGCCGAATACGACCGAGTTTAGCCGAACTGAAACGAGTTTAGACCAAGAGCCGAAGCAAGCCCAATTCAGCCGAGTTTCATTCAACAGAACCGAACGACGCCGCAGCGCTCTGCATGCAGTGCGCCTGTGCAGACGGCAGGGGGCGCTGTGCCTGCAGTGCGCCGGTGCAGACGGCAGGGATCGCTGTGCCTGCAGTGCGCCGGTGCACACGGCAGGGGGCGCTGTATAAAGTATAAAATATCAACTATCGATAAGAAGGGATAAAAGCTCTCTGTCAAGTGCAGCTGTAGAAAATTTCAGGCTCCCAGGGAATAAATCGTTTTCTTTAAATCATTTTCGTTTTGGAGTTTTTTTTACTCCCAGGTAGCCTGAAAGTTACTACTGCTGCTTTTTTATTCTAAAGCTAGAAAGGAAAACCAAGATTAGAAATGCAGGGAAAGAAAGAAAGAAAGTAAGTAAGAAAAAGAAAAAAAGGAAATAAGGAAAGGAAATGAAAGGAAGAAAGAAGGAAGGACAGGAAGGAAGGGAGGAAAGAAGGAAGACAGACAAAAAAAACCCAAAAACCAGGAGGGCAAGGAGAAACCTAGGGAAAAAAAATAAAAAGAAAAGAAAAAAGAAACCAACAAAAAACAAAGCCACAGAAAAAAACCTCGGGATGGGCGAGAAACACCCCCCCTCCCTGAAAAATCCAAGCTGGGCAAGAAACATCCCAGAAATACCACAAAAAAAAAAAAAAAAAAAAAAAAAAAAAAAAAAAAAAAACAGGGGGAAAAAAAAAAAACCTGAAAAAATAAAACCAAGGGGGCAAGGAAAAACCAGAAAAAACACCAAGATGGGCAAGAAGAAACGAAGAAAAAAACCCAAGAAGTGCCAGAAAAAAAAATCAAGAAACAAGGCAAGAAAGAGAGGCAATAAAGGCCACAAAAAAATTCAAGAAAAAACCCAAGACATGCCAGAAAAAGGTACGAAAATGGTTCTGCCAGGTGCGATCAAGGTGAGCGGGGTCAGATTCAGGTCCAGGAGATGAACAAGTGTCAGATTAGTTTGGGGCACTGCTGTGCAATGCAGCTGTGACAGGATTTATGTTTAAATATAGTTTAAATAAATTGGGGATTGTTTGGCTTTTATTGGGGTATAGGCTGGAGATTTCATAAAAAATATAAAACTAGAAATCCAAATATATCATCTATATGTCGATATCAATAAATATTTAATATATATAAATATCAGTAAAAGAAATCTATTGTGTCAAAAGAATATACCTATTATTATATAAAAAGGTATTCTCTCCAATATACATAATATCTATAAATATAACAAATGAAAATTACAAATATAGATGTGAATAGAATTATGACAAACAAAATTATTTTTAAAATTTTAAATGTGTTTTAAATAAAGGGGTGTCTTTGCTTTTTATTTCGTTAGAGGCAGGGGTTTTAATTTTAAATAATATAAGTACTATAGAAATGTAAATCGACATACAGAAATATATAATAAATATATAGAGATACAAAGATATAATGCCAAACTATGAATAGAAATCTATGTAAGTAACATGAAGAGATGCAATATATAATACAATTTTTATTATACAGTAATATAAATTCTAAATATAAATGCGAATATAATTGTGAAAAATATATGATGGGGGCTCGGAGCAGCCCAGGTGTGAGCTGTAATGATGATGGGGGCTCAGATCAGCACCAGGTGTGAGTGTGAGGATGATGAGGGCTCGGAGCAGCCCAGGTGTGAGTGTGAGGATGATGAGGGGCCGGCTCCTGCCGGGGCGAGGCTGTTTTAGGGGGAGGCTTTGCCTCAGCTCCCTTTTGCATGGAGCTGCTGAGTGGAGGGGTTTATGGGGCGCTCCCGGCGCTGTCTCATGGAAGGACTGCGAGAGCTTCCCACAGGGTCGGGGGCAACGCCTGGATCCGCGCTTGGGTACGTGGAGCATCGCTTAAAGGAGGTGCCGAGGGACGAATCTTTGTGCCGGGGAGCAGCGGCCGAACAGGTGAGCCCGTGTGGGTTCGGAGCGGGGAATTTTCTCCTTCCCCTTTGCAATTTCATCTTGCCAGTCCCTCCCCGGGTCCCCAGGAACAAAAATGGAGCTTATGAAGACAAAAGGAATTAAGGAGAAGGAAGCAGCTCCTCTTCTTTTATTGTCTGCGTTTGACCTGAGGGGATCCCTCTTGACTTGTGGTTTGAAGGGTGTTGATTGCAGGAAAAGCTGCCTTTTCCAGGCTGTTAGGGGTATCCCGGGGGTGACAGGGAATCCCTGCGTTCTATTCTAAGGGGAATGGGAAAAGTATTCTTGTGGTATTCTGGGTTTGATTTGAAGGCAGCCACCCCATTTGCACCACCCTCGGGTTTAAATGGAGGGGGCAGCCCTGGTGTCCCTCCTTTTCAAGGGTTTGAATGGAGGTCGAAATCGCCCTTTCCCATCAGTCAAAGGCTTTCATTTGGGGAGCGCCCCTTCTTTTCTGCTCTCCTAGGGGGTGAAATTGGAGGGGAGAACACATTTCTTTGCCCTTGTTGAAGTGAGGTGCGCCCCATCTGCGGTTTCGGGGCTGGCTTGCGGGAAGCCGCAGCTCCGGCAGCGTTTGCAGGGCTGCAATGGGGCTGTGCCGCTGCATTGGAGGGCGCTGCCCGTGCCCGCGGCCCGGCCCGGAACGTTCCCGCTCGGGAGCGCTGCTGGCACGGCCCGGGCAGCTGCCGGGGCGCACGGGGGATTCGGCGCGGCCGGGCCGGCCGAGGGCGGCAGTGGCGGAGCCGCGCCGGTGCGAGCCGTGCGGAGCCGAGCGGAGCCGGGCCGGGCCGGCCGAGGGCGGCAGAGGCGGCGCGGGCGCTGCTGCGCCGGCCCGGGCGGTGCCGGCCGCTCCGTCCGCTCCGGGCGCGGGGCTCGGGCGCCGCCGGTAGCCCCGGGCCCGGTGCCGGCCCCGCCGGGCAGGGGCAGCGGGCGGGGCTCCCCGGGACGGCGCCGGCCCCGCGTGCCGGAGCGGCCGCCGCAGGAGCCGCTTTCCTGCCGGGAGCCGCGCTCCGTCCGGGGCCGGCAGCGAGCGCGGGGTTCGGCCGCTCCAAGTTCGGCGGTGCCGTGGCTCGGAGGCGCTTTGGAGGCGGTGATGGCATCGCTGGGTTCGGTTTGCAGCGGGTGTCCGCTAAGGGATAGGGTGTTCTTCCTGAGCGGCACGGTTCTCGGTGCCGGTAGGGATGATAAAGGTTCGTTTCGGATTGGGTTTTGTAGTCGGATATATATTTTTTTGCCGGGGTATTATGTTTAGAAGGGCGCGCAATGTTTTTTACGGGTCGTAGCGCGAAGCAGCGGTTCGCATTTTAATTCTGTTGCGGTGGCTTTTATTAGCGTGAGTGTGTAGTGTTTGTTTTGGGGGGCTTGGGGAAGCGTCCTGTCGTTCACAGCAGCGGGTTTTTAATCTCGATAATTGCATGTGTGTTTATCGTCTTCCAGGGCTTTTATTTGTTTGGTTTGTTTGATTGTAGTGTATGTTTTATGGTTACGGGTAATTTGGGGGACATTGTTTATGGTTACGTTTGTCTTTAGTCTTTGTGTTTCTTTCTAGGTGGTATTTTTATTTTGATAGCTTGAGGCACTATGGGTTTATTCAGTTGGGAATAAGTTTTTTGTTGCAGATTTCAGTTTATTTGGTTTTTGGTATTATTCTTGTTGTTGGTTTCTTTATTTTCTTTTTTTGGTGGTTGTTGTTGTTGTCTTTTAATGTATTTGAGTATTGTTTATCAGGGTTTATTTTGGGAACGTGGGTATTTATATGGTGGGTTTTTAAAGTATTTATTTATTTGGGTAGTTAATTTCTTAGTTTTTAGTGGTTGAGATGTTTTTCCATTTTGTTAATTAGTTCAGGTTTAAAGTTATTTTTACAGAGGATTGTTTATTCTTTGAGTTAGTGTAGAGGTAGAATTGCGTTGGTTTTTTCTTTTTTAGTAACGTTCAGGGTCAGTGGCACTGCCTTGAGTTTAGTAGATTGGTTTGACTTTTTTTTAGTACTTTTTGTAATTTGCTGTGTGTGTTTCTAGAGGATTTTCTTTTATTTTGGTTCCATTTTTCTGTCGTGATGAGAATTGTTATTGAAAAGAGTGTTCTTTGTTTTTTCGCTGACACTTGTTTGGCTGTTGGAGGTATCTTGATGTTTTTGGAAGATATTGGTGGGAATTTGATGCTGTTTGTTCTGTCATTTCATTTAGGAATTGGATTTTAAATATACAATTATGACTCTAACTATATTGAAACAAAAGAAATAGATGTGTAGCAATGGGAATGAGCCAATTTTATTTTTATATATTCGGTCAATTTTTAAAATTTAACATGTAACATGAGTCATTATATGTTACAATAAGTTATTCTAATTTTAATAGAGTATTGTGTATGTTTTTAGATATATGAATAGAGAATATAAATGTAAATACAACCCAAACAAAAATACAAATATATAAATGTATTGCAACTATATGCAGATATATAAAAAATTAATAATAAATTGTAAATATAAAATAACATAAATTGATACAATATATAATACAAGTGATACTGCATATATTTTATGAAAAATATTATAGGAAATGGATATAAAATAGATATAAATACGGATGTGATCTATCTATCTATATCTATCATTTGTTGTATATTATGATAAATACAACTATAAAAAACATTTAGGTAGTTTAAAATAATGGATGGTTTTGTTTTTTCTTTGCCAAAGCAGGGGTTTTCGTGTAAAAATTACAAATACAAATAATATAAAGGGTGAAATATGAGTATAGAAATATATCATAAACACGTTAAAGATTTATATAAAAATTAGAAATATAAGGAAAAATAAGTTGTAGCAGTAGATATGGTAAATAATTTAAAAAATATTTCCCGTATATTTTTTGAATAAGGTGCATATTATATATAGTTATTAATATAATACATCAATATAAACGATAAATATATATAAAATATCAACTATCTATAAGAAGGAATAAAAGCTCTATGTCACGTGCAGCAGTAGAAAATTTCAGGCTCCCAGGGAATAAATAGTTTTCTTTAAATCATTTTCGTTTTGTAGTTTTTTTTTTTTACTCTCGGGTAGCCTGAAAGTTTCTACTGCTGCTTTTTTATTCTAAAGGTGGAAAGGTAAACCAAGATTAGAAATATAACAAAGGGGAAGGGAAAGGAAAGGGAAAGGGAAAAGGGAAGGGAAGTGGTGAAAAACAGAGTGAAAAAAGTAAAAAGAGTTGGAGGGAAAAAGAGAGGGCATTGGGGAGGAGCGGTGCTGCCTCAGGTCCTTCCCCGCCCGGGGGCGAAGGACCCGTTTGATGCCCTGGAGGGACTGCAGCTGCCGGTGGCTCCCGGGGGACGGAGCGGTGGCTGTCAGCCCGAGACTCCAACTCCCGGCAGGCCGTGCTGCTGGCGCGGCGTGTGACGCAACGGCTATCGCGGCACATGAGTGGCTGCCAGCCCGAGACTCCAACTCCCGGCAGGCCCTGCTGCTGGCGCGGCATGTGACGCAACGGGCGACGCGGCCCGGCATTTTTCTCTAAATCGGCAGTAAATACAGCTGAGTAAAATTAGCTTGGTTTTCTTCCTTCTTTTGTAACTGAACTGTTTTTATTAAAAATCCTATTTGAATATGTGGAAAAAGTGGGGATGTCCTGTAATAGATCGTCGCTGTTCTTGTTTACAGGGTACTGAGAAAATACGTCTCCCTTAGAGTCCCACGGAAAGGTTCTCAGTGCGCTCTCTATCAAGGTATGTATTTACAAATAAGTGATCCCTTTAGATATTTGCCTGTGTACCTTTTCCTGTAATTCAGAGCTTGCGTTCTGTGGGTTTTATGATAAACCTGTAAAACATGTAAAAATGGTTTTGCAAGTCTTAAAGCTTGAAGGCAGCAATAAGTGGATTTAGAGCCTGTTCTTGACCAGACAAAGAGAAAAAGTGTGACTTTGATGCTGAACTTGTCATTTTTCATTTGACTTGTCTTGAATGATTTAGGAATAGAGAGAACTAGAAAAAGAGAGAAATAGAATTGATTATTGAGCACTCCTCAAATGCTCACCATGATTCAGTGTAGAGCCAAAGGGAAGGGTGATGGAACAGAGCTCTGTGCTTTGGAAGGAAATAAATTTAAAGCTGACCTCCTCACAGAGTCTCACTAACTTCTTTTGTTTTAAAATACAAAATACGATTAGGAAGTGTTGGAAGTTAGTGTTTTGGGAAAGAAACGGCAGTTCCACAGAACATTCCATTGAACAGAGGCTCTGGGAACGATTCATGTTGTAAGTGCTGTCACTGCAATCAGTTGGTGGTTCAGCCTTGAAACGTGCACTTGGCCTTCTATAAAGCACTGTTTTGTTTGCCTTTCAGTGCTATGAGTCTTGATAAATTGGAGAAGAGCCCAAGAGAAATTTTTCATCCCTTGATATAAAAGGTAGGAAGTGACTTTTTTAGGTTTGGTTCTTTTTCTTTATTATTTTCTGGAAATAAAAGTAATTAAGTATAGGTACTACTGGTTTGTTTCTTCCAGTAGCAGGTGATAACAATAGCAGTAGTACTAGTAAAAATAATAATAGAAATAATAATAATAGTAATGTAATACTACGTAAACTGTCTTTATCCATTGAACTGGCCATTTCAAATCAAAACTTCTAAACCCAAATCAAACCATCATCCTTGTAGAATCTTTCACAGCAGCGGGCTAAAGATCCTGGTTTTGTTGACAGGATTTATTGGTTCTGGAAGAACAAGAGGGAAGTACAAGCCTAACTACTTCTAGCTCACAGAGCCGTCCAGTGAACCCAGCTTTGTGTTTTGGTGGGCTTGTGATGACTTTGAAATCAATTGCTCATTCCAGTAAAAAAAATTCATGTTTTTTTGAACGTGACAGCAGAAATAACTTTAGGCACCAACTGAATAATAATAGATCACCAGTTTAAGTTAAAAATTCATGCTATACTATCAAAATTTAAAGGTAAATTATTATGTGTTAGGTGATGGTATAAAGTGTATGTTCTAATGTGTAATGCAAAGATACATACGTACCTGAAAGTCCTTAGAGGAAACAAATTTTTATGTCTGCTGTTTGATTGTTTACCATACGATATTTGGTTTCGTTTCCCAGGGATCGGTGAATTTTAACTTTGGAGTCCCCTATGCTAAGGATGCTCAGCTTACAGGTGATGAAATGTTCAGTAATGGTGAGTTTTTCACCTTCTCTTTAATTGCTATGCTGAGCTGAATAAGAAAAAAAAAAAAAAAAAACAAAAGCAAGAGAAAAAAAAGGATGGTTTATTATTTTTTACGCTGTTATGTTTGTTTCCTCAGTATTTGCTGCAGCTCTGCTTACCCAAGCTTTGGGTTCCTTCTGTCCCACTGGGAGTTGCCCAATTTGGTTGCATCTGGTGAAATTCACCCTGAGACCTTACAGAACCAGCTCCAACTACGTGAGAGCCATTTGCAGTTCTCTCCAGACGCCTGGAGAATGGGCGACGTTTCTGAGGATCCGGCGAGCGTGCTTCTGTCAAAACTCAGTCTGTGAAATTCCTGGGGAAAACCCTTCTGTGTCCTGAAGGGTTCAAACTCTGGTGAGGATCCAGTTATCAGGTGCTCACCTGGATGGTTCCAGCTCCCAAAGGTAACACTTGTACTCTTGCCCTGTAGTTTACATCTATTGTATTTTTGTTATTTTCAAGATTTTTTGTCTTTGCAAAATATTGTGCATTTCACTCTTTGGAACCTCTCAGATGGTTCTTTGGTGCAGCACCACCCCGTGGGACACTTGGCTGCTGTCCTGAAGGGGTTGGTGGCTAGAATTGTAAATCCTGGAGAGTTTATAAGTCTTCTGTCCCCAGGGAGGTGTCGTGCTTTGTTTACTTTTGTTCTGTTGGTTAGGCGCTGCTTCTCGTTGCAAGTATGAATTTCAAACTGCCCTGTTCTTATTTTAACTGTTTTCCTGGTTCTCTCCCTACGGCAGGGAAAGACTCTCGTATCCTTGTCGTCGGGCTCAGTGCTGTCCAAGAAGATACAGAGACTAAAAAAATCATAAGAAGCAAAATATGACTGCAGGGAAAAGAAGCTGGAGAGAACAGAAGGTGATATTGTTATCCTTACCCTGTATTAGAGACATCCGCTGTGCTTTGATGCTGGCAGCTGCCAGGGGCTTGTTAGCTCTTTGTAGGCAGGTGTAGGTGTTCACTTGTAGGTTTTTTCTCTGGACAAGGCAATTCAAACTTTGCTCAGCTGATATTTGCAGATTACTCTCTAGCACAGTCCAGCATGACATTTCTGAATGTTGTAAAAATACCATGTTACTTGGAAATTGCTAATGAAGAGAAGCTTTAGGGGAAAATAAGATTTCAGGGTTGGAAGATGTGAGAAGAATTGTGTGGGGATGTTAGACTGAAGTAAAGCACTCTTGAAGCTGGACTGGCACGCTGGCAGGTCCCCTATTAAACAGTAGTGCTGAGATTAGCCTGGGGGTTGCCCATTGTTTCTGTAGAAATCAATGTTTCCTGGTCTTGAGAGGTAAGCTGCTTTGAAAAGCTGCAAGGTGCAGCATGCTGACAATCCCCGTGCTTTGGATTAAAAGTAGATTTCAGAAGGGTCCTAGGCTTTTGTCTTTTCCTAGAAGTCGATGTAATCCTGTCGAGGAGTTTTTAGTTCTGTGTTGCCATGTCATCCGTCAGAGCCCTGTTGTACTAATCTTCATACAAGTACAAAACAAAAAATCAGACCCTGTCCCAAGCACTTAGAGGCCAGAACACGATTTCCTTGGGCTGCCGTTTGTGTGCCATCGGTACTCACCACGAATTGAGCCCTGTGGCTCTGACAGAGCCCCTGGATGCTGACGGAAGGAGGCTGGTCACAGACCCTGGAGGTGCCTGTCCCCCAGGGAGGGAGAGGCCGAGGCAGTGTGGCCTGCAGGGAGGGTGTCGTCCCCAGAGAGCAGCCGGCGACTCCATGCCTGCCCGGGGCTGCGGGTGCCCCCTCGGGGTGGACGCCTGCCCTCAGGTTTCCCTCTGGGCACCCGGGGAGGGAACCAGGTCCATCCGTGTGGCAGCTGCAGGGCCTGCAGGCTCTGGGCCCTGGAGCCGAGTGAGCCTGAGCTGCTGCATGCTTGCTGTGAGCTTTGGGGTGAGCGTGCATCACTGCAGGCCTGGGATGGATTGAAATGCGCTGAGGAAAGCAGAGGGAGGGAGGGAAATGCTCTGTTAACATGTGCCAATTCTTCTGTCAGACTCATCACGGCGGGACAGCGTGAAGACTGAAAGTGTAAGAAGATGTGGAGGGAAAGAGAGAATCTGACAGGAGCATCGGACGCACGAGTGCAGGAATTTTGCTTTTTTGCTTGGATGTAAACTCAGGCGTTGAAAGGAATTTGGGAGTGAGAAGGGACATTTCAGAAGGAGAAGAAGCAAAAGAAGTTGTTGTTGTTGTTACAGTCCTGGCAAAATCTTTTGTTCTAGCTAATAAAAGAAGTTAGTTTAAAAAACAAAAAGGAAAAAATGTAGTGGTTTTTTTTTTTCCTTCACTATGATATTCATGGGTGGTATATGGTGTGTTGTTTCATTTCTTGGTAGTATTAAGTCTGTGTAAATTGTTTTTTGAGTGAAGCTGACACTCTGGATGGGTTGGTTTGTATTTGAGGCAGGATTAATTTCAATAGGATTATTTCCTAGATTTCTGATGGGTATTACTGGGATTTTGGTTTTGTTTGCTGTATGTATAAACATAGAGCTTTGGTAGGGCCAGCTGGGCTGCTGGAGTTTTGGGTGTGAATTTATTAGATGGCTTTTGTTAGATGCAGTTTTTAATTTTTGAAATGTTTTTCAATGTAGTGGTTTTAAGGTGGTTTTTAAGAATTCATTGTATTGTTTTCTGTTGTTTGTAGTTGGTGTATGATAAGGGATGTGGTGTGACTTTTTGAACATTATGGTTTTGGTGTTCCTAAGTTCTGATTTCTTTGTGGTTCAATATTTTTTTTTATTTTTATTTCTTGGGACAGGGGCATTTATATGGTGGGTTTTTATAGGCAATATGTTTTTTAATTTAGGTAGTGATATTTTTTAATATTTTAATAGTTTAGGTTTTTTATTTTCATGGTTTTAATTATTTTTTTTATTTTTTTCAAATAACTTTTATAGATGACATGTTATTATTTGTGCATTAACATAAAGGTAGAGCTTTGGGGACTTTTTTTAGTAATGTTTAGGGTCAGTTGTGCAGTTTTGAGTCTAGTGCGTTGGTTTGATTTAATTTTTATTGGGTGTTTGTTTTTATTAGCAGTTGTGTCATTTTCAAGGTGTGTTTGAGTTTTTTGGGGTTTTTGAGATACTGGTTTAGGAGGAAGTTTATGATGAGCATGTGCGGAGGTTTTGGGCTACTTTATAGTGGGATTTAAAATTTATTTACAGTTAGGTTTATTTGAGTTTTTATTAGGGTTCAATGACGTTGTGGGATGCTTGTTCCATTAGTAACAGAAATAGGTTTTGTTTTGCTGTGCTGCGATGGGATGGGCGTGTGCTGCGTGCCGGCGCTGACAAAGGTACAGTATTGTTGTGGCTCTGGTGTGTCGGGTTAATGAACTTACATGGGTTAATATAGAGATGAAAATAGAAATAAATATAAATTTAAAAATAAATATAAAATTAGAGTGGTAAACATAAATATAGATAACAGATACATACATAAAACTATAATACATGGTATATAATTGTAACATGTTATCATATAGATAAATGATAGTCTATTATATATAGATATATCTACACCAAGATATATAAATATAGATTGTAAATATAAAAATATTTAAATAGAGTTAAAGTAAATTGGGGGGTTTTATTAGGGTATAGGCTGGGGTTTTTAAATGATAGAAATAAAATATAAATTCAGATATACAAATATATATAGAAATACAAATATCTATACATATTTAATTTAAATAAATATAAGTAAAAAATATATATATAATACAGAAAATATATATCTATGATTATATTAGAAGGTATTCTCTCTAATATATATAATATCTATGAATAGAATAAATAAAAATATCCATATAAATATCATTATAATTTTGAAAAATAAATTTACTTCCTAAATTTTAAATCTGGTTCAAATAAAGGGGTGTCCTTGGTTTTTATTTGGTTAGAGGCAGGAGTTTTATTTTAAATAATATAAGTAATATAGAAATGTGGATCTTAAGATAGAAAGATATAATGAATATATAAAGAGAAATTGCTAAACTATGCCTATAAATTTAAAGTTAAATATATGTAAGTAATATGAAGAGTTGTAGTATAGAATATAAATAACATTATATGGCAATATAAATTATAAATGGGAATATAAATATAAAAATATGTAAATATAGTTTAAGAGAAAGGGAATGTTTTGGCTTTTATTTAAGTAGAGGCAGGGTTTTTATTTTGAATATTATAAGTGTTCCAGAAGTAAAAATCTTGACGCAGAAATATTTAATCAATATAAAAAACATGAATAAAAATATATGAAAAATATAAATACCTACTCGCATCGGATGTAATATAGAATATAAATTTATTTATAAATTGACATTGGTAAAGATAAATGCATAAGTAAGCAATAGACATTAAAATACATTAAATGTATATTATATATATTATATATATATATAATATATTAATATACAATAATGTATTATATTACATTATATATACATTATATATTATATATATAAATATATATATTATATAAATTAATATACATTATAAATATGAATATAAAAATTGAACATGAGGATAAAATCTATTTAAATATTGTTTAAAACAAAGGTTGGGCTTTTTTATTCTTGTGTTAGAGGCAGGGTTTTTATTTTAAATAATATGAATGTAGATATTATTGTTATATATTTCTAAATATTGAGATATACAATCAAGATATAAATATATAACCGCAAAATATAAATAAATACAAATAATAGGAAGAGATGTAATGAAGAATACAAATAACAGTATACATAAGTATACATTTTAAATGTAAATGTGAATATGAACCTGAAAAATAGAATTAAAAAAAATATTTAAGTAGAGTTTTGAAGAAAGGGGTTCTTTTTGGCTTTAATGTGGATGGAGGCAAAGGTTTTATTTAAAATAATCCAAGTGTTACAGAAGTAAAATAATATACAGAAATACATACTTACTATGTAAAAATATTTATAAAAATATACAAATAAAGTTTTAGGGATATATGCAATATGGAATAGAAATGTATTCATAAAAAGAAATGTATAAATGGACAGTGTACATCAATATACATTGTAAATAGAAATGTGAATATTAATATGAAAAAATATTTAAAAAAATATTTAAATATTTTTTTAATTTTTTTTTTTTTGTTGTGTTGTGTTTTGTTTGGTTTTGTTTTGTCTTTTATCCTATTAGATTAGAGGCAGAAGTTTTTTTTCCCTCTTCCCGGTTGTTTTGGGGCATGTATTTCAGAGCAGTTTTCGGCGGGGGTCGCCCCTGTTCTTTTTTGCCGCCTTCGCTGCCGCAGCCCCGAGGCGCGCTGCGCCCCCGGCTGGGGCGGGCGGCAGTGCTGCCGCCTTGTGGGCAGAGCGCGGTACTGCAGGCGTGCAGCGAGCGGCCGCCAGCTTGGGAGTGGCGCGTGGGCGATGTCGCGGAGTTTTGGTTGACCTTCTCAAGATGGCGGCGAAAAGGGCGGGAAAGTGGAGGACCGGGTGGGTGTTTAACTGCACTGCCTGCACGGAATACCGACGTCATGGCGGCCCCGACGGATTTTTCTGTGGCGTTTCATGTGTACCCGAGACATGCTGTGGGCTCAGGGGCGCCGCGGGCGGGCGTATTTTGGCGGGTTTGTGAGAGGCATCTGGGTAAACGCCTCGCTGTGCCGGGGTCCTCTCACGTCGGCTTTCCCGCCCTGAGGGAGCCGAGCCGGGCCGAATAGTTCCGAAGAGCCGAAGAGCCGAGTGTGGCCGGAAACAGCCGAGTTTCCCCGAAGAGCCCACTGTGGCCGCAAACAGCCGACTGCAACCCAAGAGCCCAGTGCGGCCGGAAACAGCCCAGTTTACACCAAGAGCCGATGATAGCCGACTGCAACCGATAGCCGACTGTAGCCGACTTGAGCCGCATTTAGACAATGTGCCGAATACGACCGAGTTTAGCCGAACTGAAACGAGTTTAGACCAAGAGCCGAAGCAAGCCCAATTCAGCCGAGTTTCATTCAACAGAACCGAACGACGCCGCAGCGCTCTGCATGCAGTGCGCCTGTGCAGACGGCAGGGGGCGCTGTGCCTGCAGTGCGCCGGTGCAGACGGCAGGGATCGCTGTGCCTGCAGTGCGCCGGTGCACGCGGCAGGGGGCGCTGTATAAAGTATAAAATATCAACTATCGATAAGAAGGGATAAAAGCTCTCTGTCAAGTGCAGCTGTAGAAAATTTCAGGCTCCCAGGGAATAAATCGTTTTCTTTAAATCATTTTCGTTTTGGAGTTTTTTTTACTCCCAGGTAGCCTGAAAGTTACTACTGCTGCTTTTTTATTCTAAAGCTAGAAAGGAAAACCAAGATTAGAAATGCAGGGAAAGAAAGAAAGAAAGTAAGTAAGAAAAAGAAAAAAAGGAAATAAGGAAAGGAAATGAAAGGAAGAAAGAAGGAAGGACAGGAAGGAAGGGAGGAAAGAAGGAAGACAGACAAAAAAAACCCAAAAACCAGGAGGGCAAGGAGAAACCTAGGGAAAAAAAATAAAAAGAAAAGAAAAAAGAAACCAACAAAAAACAAAGCCACAGAAAAAAACCTCGGGATGGGCGAGAAACACCCCCCCTCCCTGAAAAATCCAAGCTGGGCAAGAAACATCCCAGAAATACCACAAAAAAAAAAAAAAAAAAAAAAAAAAAACAAAAAAAAAACAGGGGAAAAAAAAAAAAAAACTGAAAAAACAAAAACCAAGGGGGGCAAGGAAAAACCAGAAAAAACACCAAGATGGGCAAGAAGAAACGAAGAAAAAAACTCAAGAAGTACCAGAAAAAAAAAAAATCAAGAAACAAGGCAAGAAAGAGAGGCAATAAAGGCCACAAAAAATTCAAGAAAAAACCCAAGACATGCCAGAAAAAGGTACGAAAATGGTTCTGCCAGGTGCGATCAAGGTGAGCGGGGTCAGATTCAGGTCCAGGAGATGAACAAGTGTCAGATTAGTTTGGGGCACTGCTGTGCAATGCAGCTGTGACAGGATTTATGTTTAAATATAGTTTAAATAAATTGGGGATTGTTTGGCTTTTATTGGGGTATAGGCTGGAGATTTCATAAAAAATATAAAACTAGAAATCCAAATATATCATCTATATGTCGATATCAATAAATATTTAATATATATAAATATCAGTAAAAGAAATCTATTGTGTCAAAAGAATATACCTATTATTATATAAAAAGGTATTCTCTCCAATATACATAATATCTATAAATATAACAAATGAAAATTACAAATATAGATGTGAATAGAATTATGACAAACAAAATTATTTTTAAAATTTTAAATGTGTTTTAAATAAAGGGGTGTCTTTGCTTTTTATTTCGTTAGAGGCAGGGGTTTTAATTTTAAATAATATAAGTACTATAGAAATGTAAATCGACATACAGAAATATATAATAAATATATAGAGATACAAAGATATAATGCCAAACTATGAATAGAAATCTATGTAAGTAACATGAAGAGATGCAATATATAATACAATTTTTATTATACAGTAATATAAATTCTAAATATAAATGCGAATATAATTGTGAAAAATATATGATGGGGGCTCGGAGCAGCCCAGGTGTGAGTGTGAGGATGATGGGGGCTCGGAGCAGCCCAGGTGTGAGTGTGAGGATGATGAGGGGCCGGCTCCTGCCGGGGCGAGGCTGTTTTAGGGGGAGGCTTTGCCTCAGCTCCCTTTTGCATGGAGCTGCTGAGTGGAGGGGTTTATGGGGCGCTCCCGGCGCTGTCTCATGGAAGGACTGCGAGAGCTTCCCACAGGGTCGGGGGCAACGCCTGGATCCGCGCTTGGGTACGTGGAGCATCGCTTAAAGGAGGCGCCGAGGGACGAATCTTTGTGCCGGGGAGCAGCGGCCGAACAGGTGAGACCGTGTGGGTTCGGAGCGGGGAATTTTCTCCTTCCCCTTTGCAATTTCATCTTGCCAGTCCCTCCCCGGGTCCCCAGGAACAAAAATGGAGCTTATGAAGACAAAAGGAATTAAGGAGAAGGAAGCAGCTCCTCTTCTTTTATTGTCTGCGTTTGACCTGAGGGGATCCCTCTTGACTTGTGGTTTGAAGGGTGTTGATTGCAGGAAAAGCTGCCTTTTCCAGGCTGTTAGGGGTATCCCGGGGGTGACAGGGAATCCCTGCGTTCTATTCTAAGGGGAATGGGAAAAGTATTCTTGTGGTATTCTGGGTTTGATTTGAAGGCAGCCACCCCATTTTCACCACCCTCGGGTTTAAATGGAGGGGGCAGCCCTGGTGTCCCTCCTTTTCAAGGGTTTGAATGGAGGTCGAAATCGCCCTTTCCCATCAGTCAAAGGCTTTCATTTGGGGAGCGCCCCTTCTTTTCTGCTCTCCTAGGGGGTGAAATTGGAGGGGAGAACACATTTCTTTGCCCTTGTTGAAGTGAGGTGCGCCCCATCTGCGGTTTCGGGGCTGGCTTGCGGGAAGCCGCAGCTCCGGCAGCGTTTGCAGGGCTGCAATGGGGCTGTGCCGCTGCATTGGAGGGCGCTGCCCGTGCCCGCGGCCCGGCGCGGAACGTTCCCGCTCGGGAGCGCTGCTGGCACGGCCCGGGCAGCTGCCGGGGCGCACGGGGGATTCGGCGCGGCCGGGCCGGCCGAGGGCGGCAGTGGCGGAGCCGCGCCGGTGCGAGCCGTGCGGAGCCGAGCGGAGCCGGGCCGGGCCGGCCGAGGGCGGCAGAGGCGGCGCGGGCGCTGCTGCGCCGGCCCGGGCGGTGCCGGCCGCTCCGTCCGCTCCGGGCGCGGGGCTCGGGCGCCGCCGGTAGCCCCGGGCCCGGTGCCGGCCCCGCCGGGCAGGGGCAGCGGGCGGGGCTCCCCGGGACGGCGCCGGCCCCGCGCGCCGGAGCGGCCGCCGCAGGAGCCGCTTTCCTGCCGGGAGCCGCGCTCCGTCCGGGGCCGGCAGCGAGCGCGGGGTTCGGCCGCTCCACGTTCGGCGGTGCCGTGGCTCGGAGGCGCTTTGGAGGCGTTGGTGGCATCGCTGGGTTCGGTTTGCAGCGGGTGTCCGCTAAGGGATAGGGTGTTCTTCCTGAGCGGCACGGTTCTCGGTGCCGGTAGGGATGATAAAGGTTCGTTTCGGATTGGGTTTTGTAGTCGGATATATATTTTTTTGCCGGGGTATTATGTTTAGAAGGGCGCGCAATGTTTTTTACGGGTCGTAGCGCGAAGCAGCGGTTCGCATTTTAATTCTGTTGCGGTGGCTTTTATTAGCGTGAGTGTGTAGTGTTTGTTTCGGGGGGCTTGGGGAAGCGTCCTGTCGTTCACAGCAGCAGGTTTTTAATCTCGATAATTGCATGTGTGTTTATCGTCTTCCAGGGCTTTTATTTGTTTGGTTTGTTTGATTGTAGTGTATGTTTTATGGTTCCGGGTAATTTGGGGGACATTGTTTATGGTTACGTTTGTCTTTAGTCTTTGTGTTTGTTTCTAGGTGGTATTTTTATTTTGATAGCTTGAGGCACTATGGGTTTATTCAGTTGGGAATAAGTTTTTTGTTGCAGATTTCAGTTTATTTGGTTTTTGGTATTATTCTTGTTGTTGGTTTCTTTATTTTCTTTTTTTGGTGGTTGTTGTTGTTGTCTTTTAATGTATTTGAGTATTGTTTATCAGGGTTTATTTTGGGAACGTGGGTATTTATATGGTGGGTTTCTAAAGTATTTATTTATTTGGGTAGTTAATTTCTTAGTTTTTAGTGGTTGAGATGTTTTTCCATTTTGTTAATTAGTTCAGGTTTAAAGTTATTTTTACAGAGGATTGTTTATTCTTTGAGTTAGTGTAGAGGTAGAATTGCGTCGGTTTTTTCTTTTTTAGTAACGTTCAGGGTCAGTGGCACTGTCTTGAGTTTAGTAGATTGGTTTGACTTTTTTTTAGTACTTTTTGTAATTTGCTGTGTGTGTTTCTAGAGGATTTTCTTTTATTTTGGTTCCATTTTTCTGTCGTGATGAGAATTGTTATTGAAAAGAGTGTTCTTTGTTTTTTCGCTGACACTTGTTTGGCTGTTGGAGGTATCTTGATGTTTTTGGAAGATATTGGTGGGAATTTGATGGTGTTTGTTCTGTCATTTCATTTAGGAATTGGATTTTAAATATCCAATTATGACTCTAACTATATTGAAACAAAAGAAATAGATGTGTAGCAATGGGAATGAGCCAATTTTATTTTTATATATTCGGTCAATTTTTAAAATTTAACATGTAACATGAGTCATTATATGTTACAATAAGTTATTCTAATTTTAATAGAGTATTGTGTATGTTTTTAGATATATGAATAGAGAATATAAATGTAAATACAACCCAAACAAAAATACAAATATATAAATGTATTGCAACTATATGCAGATATATAAAAAATTAATAATAAATTGTAAATATAAAATAACATAAATTGATACAATATATAATACAAGTGATACTGCATATATTTTATGAAAAATATTATAGGAAATGGATGTAAAATAGATATAAATACGGATGTGATATATCTATCTATCTATATCTATCATTTGTTGTATATTATGATAAATACAACTATAAAAAAACATTTAGGTAGTTTAAAATAATGGATGGTTTTGTTTTTTCTTTGCCAAAGCAGGGGTTTTCGTGTAAAAATTACAAATACAAATAATATAAAGGTAGAAATATGAGTATAGAAATATATCATAAACACGTTAAAGATTTATATAAAAATTAGAAATATAAGGAAAAATAAGTTGTAGCAGTAGATATGGTAAATAATTTAAAAAATATTTCCCGTATATTTTTGAATAAGGTGCATATTATATATAGTTATTAATATAATACATCAATATAAACGATAAATATATATAAAATATCAACTATCTATAAGAAGGAATAAAAGCTCTATGTCACGTGCAGCAGTAGAAAATTTCAGGCTCCCAGGGAATAAATAGTTTTCTTTAAATCATTTTCGTTTTGGAGTTTTTTTTTTTTTACTCTCGGGTAGCCTGAAAGTTTCTACTGCTGCTTTTTTATTCTAAAGGTGGAAAGGTAAACCAAGATTAGAAATATAACAAAGGGGAAGGGAAAGGAAAGGGAAAAGGAAAAGGGAAGGGAAGTGGTGAAAAACAGAGTGAAAAAAGTAAAAAGAGTTGGAGGGAAAAAGAGAGGGCGTTGGGGAGGAGCGGTGCTGCCTCAGGTCCTTCCCCGCCCGGGGGCGAAGGACCCGTTTGATGCCCTGGAGGGACTGCAGCTGCCGGTGGCTCCCGGGGGACGGAGCGGTGGCTGTCAGCCCGAGACTCCAACTCCCGGCAGGCCGTGCTGCTGGCGCGGCGTGTGACGCAACGGCTATCGCGGCACATGAGTGGCTGCCAGCCCGAGACTCCAACTCCCGGCAGGCCCTGCTGCTGGCGCGGCATGTGACGCAACGGGCGACGCGGCCCGGCATTTTTCTCTAAATCGGCGGTAAATACAGCTGAGTAAAATTAGCTTGGTTTTCTTCCTTCTTTTTTAACTGAACTGTTTTTATTAAAAATCCTATTTGAATATGTGGAAAAAGTGGGGATGTCCTGTAATATATCGTCGCTTTTCTTGTTTACAGGGTACTGAGAAAATACGTCTCCCTTAGAGTCCCACGGAAAGGTTCTCAGTGCGCTCTCTATCAAGGTATGTATTTACAAATAAGTGATCCCTTTAGATATTTGCCTGTGTACCTTTTCCTGTAATTCAGAGCTTGCGTTCTGTGGGTTTTATGATAAACCTGTAAAACATGTAAAAATGGTTTTGCAAGTCTTAAAGCTTGAAGGCAGCAATAAGTGGATTTAGAGCCTGTTCTTGACCAGACAAAGAGAAAAAGTGTGACTTTGATGCTGAACTTGTCATTTTTCATTTGACTTGTCTTGAATGATTTAGGAATAGAGAGAACTAGAAAAAGAGAGAAATAGAATTGATTATTGAGCACTCCTCAAATGCTCACCATGATTCAGTGTAGAGCCAAAGGGAAGGGTGATGGAACAGAGCTCTGTGCTTTGGAAGGAAATAAATTTAAAGCTGACCTCCTCACAGAGTCTCACTAACTTCTTTTGTTTTAAAATACAAAATACGATTAGGAAGTGTTGGAAGTTAGTGTTTTGGGAAAGAAACGGCAGTTCCACAGAACATTCCATTGAACAGAGGCTCTGGGAACGATTCATGTTGTAAGTGCTGTCACTGCAGTCAGTTGGTGGTTCAGCCTTGAAACGTGCACTTGGCCTTCTATAAAGCACTGTTTTGTTTGCCTTTCAGTGCTATGAGTCTTGATCAATTGGAGAAGAGCCCAAGAGAAATTTTTCATCCCTTGATATAAAAGGTAGGAAGTGACTTTGTTAGGTTTGGTTCTTTTTCTTTATTATTTTCTGGAAATAAAAGTAATTAAGTATAGGTACTACTGGTTTGTTTCTTCCAGTAGCAGGTGATAACAATAGCAGTAGTACTAGTAAAAATAATAATAGAAATAATAATAATAGTAATGTAATACTACGTAAACTGTCTTTATCCATTGAACTGGCCATTTCAAATCAAAACTTCTAAACACAAATCAAACCATCATCCTTGTAGAATCTTTCACAGCAGCGGGCTAAAGATCCTGGTTTTGTTGACAGGATTTATTGGTTCTGGAAGAACAAGAGGGAAGTACAAGCCTAACTACTTCTAGCTCACAGAGCCGTCCAGTGAACCCAGCTTTGTGTTTTGGTGGGCTTGTGATGACTTTGAAATCAATTGCTCATTCCAGTAAAAAAAATTCCTGTTTTTTTGAACGTGACAGCAGAAATAACTTTAGGCACCAACTGAATAATAATAGATCACCAGTTTAAGTTAAAAATTCATGCTATACTATCAAAATTTAAAGGTAAATTATTATGTGTTAGGTGATGGTATAAAGTGTATGTTCTAATGTGTAATGCAAAGATACATACGTACCTGAAAGTCCTTAGAGGAAACAAATTTTTATGTCTGCTGTTTGATTGTTTACCATACGATATTTGGTTTCATTTCCCAGGGATCGGTGAATTTTAACTTTGGAGTCCCCTATGCTAAGGATGCTCAGCTTACAGGTGATGAAATGTTCAGTAATGGTGAGTTTTTCACCTTCTCTTTAATTGCTATGCTGATCTGAATAAGAAAAAAAAAAAAAACAAAAGCAAGAGAAAAAAAAGGATGGTTTATTATTTTTTACGCTGTTATGTTTGTTTCCTCAGTATTTGCTGCAGCTCTGCTTACCCAAGCTTTGGGTTCCTTCTGTCCCACTGGGAGTTGCCCAATTTGGTTGCATCTGGTGAAATTCACCCTGAGACCTTACAGAACCAGCTCCAACTACGTGAGAGCCATTTGCAGTTCTCTCCAGACGCCTGGAGAATGGGCGACGTTTCTGAGGATCCGGCGAGCGTGCTTCTGTCAAAACTCAGTCTGTGAAATTCCTGGGGAAAACCCTTCTGTGTCCTGAAGGGTTCAAACTCTGGTGAGGATCCAGTTATCAGGTGCTCACCTGGATGGTTCCAGCTCCCAAAGGTAACACTTGTACTCTTGCCCTGTAGTTTACATCTATTGTATTTTTGTTATTTTCAAGATTTTTTGTCTTTGCAAAATATTGTGCATTTCACTCTTTGGAACCTCTCAGATGGTTCTTTGGTGCAGCACCACCCTGTGGGACACTTGGCTGCTGTCCTGAAGGGGTTGGTGGCTAGAATTGTAAATCCTGGAGAGTTTGTGAGTCTTCTGTCCCCAGGGAGGTGTCGTGCTTTGTTTACTTTTGTTCTGTTGGTTAGGCGCTGCTTCTCGTTGCAAGTATGAATTTCAAACTGCCCTGTTCTTATTTTAACTGTTTTCCTGGTTCTCTCCCTACGGCAGGGAAAGACTCTCGTATCCTTGTCGTCGGGCTCAGTGCTGTCCAAGAAGATACAGAGACTAAAAAAATCATAAGAAGCAAAATATGACTGCAGGGAAAAGAAGCTGGAGAGAACAGAAGGTGATATTGTTATCCTTACCCTGTATTAGAGACATCCGCTGTGCTTTGATGCTGGCAGCTGCCAGGGGCTTGTTAGCTCTTTGTAGGCAGGTGTAGGTGTTCACTTGTAGGTTTTTTCTCTGGACAAGGCAATTCAAACTTTGCTCAGCTGATATTTGCAGATTACTCTCTAGCACAGTCCAGCATGACATTTCTGAATGTTGTAAAAATACCATGTTACTTGGAAATTGCTAATGAAGAGAAGCTTTAGGGGAAAATAAGATTTCAGGGTTGGAAGATGTGAGAAGAATTGTGTGGGGATGTTAGACTGAAGTAAAGCACTCTTGAAGCTGGACTGGCACGCTGGCAGGTCCCCTATTAAACAGTAGTGCTGAGATTAGCCTGGGGGTTGCCCATTGTTTCTGTAGAAATCAATGTTTCCTGGTCTTGAGAGGTAAGCTGCTTTGAAAAGCTGCAAGGTGCAGCATGCTGACAATCCCCGTGCTTTGGATTAAAAGTAGATTTCAGAAGGGTCCTAGGCTTTTGTCTTTTCCTAGAAGTCGATGTAATCCTGTCGAGGAGTTTTTAGTTCTGTGTTGCCATGTCATCCATCAGAGCCCTGTTGTACTAATCTTCATACAAGTACAAAACAAAAAATCAGACCCTGTCCCAAGCACTTAGAGGCCAGAACACGATTTCCTTGGGCTGCCGTTTGTGTGCCATCGGTACTCACCACGAATTGAGCCCTGTGGCTCTGACAGAGCCCCTGGATGCTGACGGAAGGAGGCTGGTCACAGACCCTGGAGGTGCCTGTCCCCCAGGGAGGGAGAGGCCGAGGCAGTGTGGCCTGCAGGGAGGGTGTCGTCCCCAGAGAGCAGCCGGCGACTCCATGCCTGCCCGGGGCTGCGGGTGCCCCCTCGGGGTGGACGCCTGCCCTCAGGTTTCCCTCTGGGCACCCGGGGAGGGAACCAGGTCCATCCGTGTGGCAGCTGCAGGGCCTGCAGGCTCTGGGCCCTGGAGCCGAGTGAGCCTGAGCTGCTGCACGCTTGCTGTGAGCTTTGGGGTGAGCGTGCATCACTGCAGGCCTGGGATGGATTGAAATGCGCTGAGGAAAGCAGAGGGAGGGAGGGAGGGAGGGAAATGCTCTGTTAACATGTGCCAATTCTTCTGTCAGACTCATCACGGCGGGACAGCGTGAAGACTGAAAGTGTAAGAAGATGTGGAGGGAAAGAGAGAATCTGACAGGAGCATCGGACGCACGAGTGCAGGAATTTTGCTTTTTTGCTTGGATGTAAACTCAGGCGTTGAAAGGAATTTGGGAGTGAGAAGGGACATTTCAGAAGGAGAAGAAGCAAAAGAAGTTGTTGTTGTTGTTACAGTCCTGGCAAAATCTTTTGTTCTAGCTAATAAAAGAAGTTAGTTTAAAAAACAAAAAGGAAAAAATGTAGTGGTTTTTTTTTTTCCTTCACTATGATATTCATGGGTGGTATATGGTGTGTTGTTTCATTTCTTGGTAGTATTAAGTCTGTGTAAATTGTTTTTTGAGTGAAGCTGACACTCTGGATGGGTTGGTTTGTATTTGAGGCAGGATTAATTTCAATAGGATTATTTCCTAGATTTCTGATGGGTATTACTGGGATTTTGGTTTTGTTTGCTGTATGTATAAACATAGAGCTTTGGTAGGGCCAGCTGGGCTGCTGGAGTTTTGGGTGTGAATTTATTAGATGGCTTTTGTTAGATGCAGTTTTTAATTTTTGAAATGTTTTTCAATGTAGTGGTTTTAAGGTGGTTTTTAAGAATTCATTGTATTGTTTTCTGTTGTTTGTAGTTGGTGTATGATAAGGGATGTGGTGTGACTTTTTGAACATTATGGTTTTGGTGTTCCTAAGTTCTGATTTCTTTGTGGTTCAATATTTTTTTTTATTTTTATTTCTTGGGACAGGGGCATTTATATGGTGGGTTTTTATAGGCAATATGTTTTTTTAATTTAGGTAGTGATATTTTTTAATATTTTAATAGTTTAGGTTTTTTATTTTCATGGTTTTAATTATTTTTTTTAATTTTTTCAAATAACTTTTATAGATGACATGTTATTATTTGTGCATTAACATAAAGGTAGAGCTTTGGGGACTTTTTTTAGTAATGTTTAGGGTCAGTTGTGCAGTTTTGAGTCTAGTGCGTTGGTTTGATTTAATTTTTATTGGGTGTTTGTTTTTATTAGCAGTTGTGTCATTTTCAAGGTGTGTTTGAGTTTTTTGGGGTTTTTGAGATACTGGTTTAGGAGGAAGTTTATGATGAGCATGTGCGGAGGTTTTGGGCTACTTTATAGTGGGATTTAAAATTTATTTACAGTTAGGTTTATTTGAGTTTTTATTAGGGTTCAATGACGTTGTGGGATGCTTGTTCCATTAGTAACAGAAATAGGTTTTGTTTTGCTGTGCTGCGATGGGATGGGCGTGTGCTGCGTGCCGGCGCTGACAAAGGTACAGTATTGTTGTGGCTCTGGTGTGTCGGGTTAATGAACTTACATGGGTTAATATAGAGATGAAAATAGAAATAAATATAAATTTAAAAATAAATATAAAATTAGAGTGGTAAACATAAATATAGATAACAGATACATACATAAAACTATAATACATGGTATATAATTGTAACATGTTATCATATAGATAAATGATAGTCTATTATATATAGATATATCTACACCAAGATATATAAATATAGATTGTAAATATAAAAATATTTAAATAGAGTTAAAGTAAATTGGGGGGTTTTATTAGGGTATAGACTGGGGTTTTTAAATGATAGAAATAAAATATAAATTCAGATATACAAATATATATAGAAATACAAATATCTATACATATTTAATTTAAATAAATATAAGTAAAAAATATATATATAATACAGAAAATATATATCTATGATTATATTAGAAGGTATTCTCTCTAATATATATAATATCTATGAATAGAATAAATAAAAATATCCATATAAATATCATTATAATTTTGAAAAATAAATTTACTTCCTAAATTTTAAATCTGGTTCAAATAAAGGGGTGTCCTTGGTTTTTATTTGGTTAGAGGCAGGAGTTTTATTTTAAATAATATAAGTAATATAGAAATGTGGATCTTAAGATAGAAAGATATAATGAATATATAAAGAGAAATTGCTAAACTATGCCTATAAATTTAAAGTTAAATATATGTAAGTAATATGAAGAGTTGTAGTATAGAATATAAATAACATTATATGGCAATATAAATTATAAATGGGAATATAAATATAAAAATATGTAAATATAGTTTAAGAGAAAGGGAATGTTTTGGCTTTTATTTAAGTAGAGGCAGGGTTTTTATTTTGAATATTATAAGTGTTCCAGAAGTAAAAATCTTGACGCAGAAATATTTAATCAATATAAAAAACATGAATAAAAATATATGAAAAATATAAATACCTACTCGCATCGGATGTAATATAGAATATAAATTTATTTATAAATTGACATTGGTAAAGATAAATGCATAAGTAAGCAATAGACATTAAAATACATTAAATGTATATTATATATATTATATATATATAATATATATTAATATACAATAATGTATTATATTACATTATATATACATTATATATTATATATATAAATATATATATTATATAAATTAATATACATTATAAATATGAATATAAAAATTGAACATGAGGATAAAATCTATTTAAATATTGTTTAAAACAAAGGTTGGGCTTTTTTATTCTTGTGTTAGAGGCAGGGTTTTTATTTTAAATAATATGAATGTAGATATTATTGTTATATATTTCTAAATATTGAGATATACAATCAAGATATAAATATATAACCGCAAAATATAAATAAATACAAATAATAGGAAGAGATGTAATGAAGAATACAAATAACAGTATACATAAGTATACATTTTAAATGTAAATGTGAATATGAACCTGAAAAATAGAATTAAAAAAAATATTTAAGTAGAGTTTTGAAGAAAGGGGTTCTTTTTGGCTTTAATGTGGATGGAGGCAAAGGTTTTATTTAAAATAATCCAAGTGTTACAGAAGTAAAATAATATACAGAAATACATACTTACTATGTAAAAATATTTATAAAAATATACAAATAAAGTTTTAGGGATATATGCAATATGGAATAGAAATGTATTCATAAAAAGAAATGTATAAATGGACAGTGTACATCAATATACATTGTAAATAGAAATGTGAATATTAATATGAAAAAATATTTAAAAAAATATTTAAATATTTTTTTAATTTTTTTTTTTTTTGTTGTGTTGTGTTTTGTTTGGTTTTGTTTTGTCTTTTATCCTATTAGATTAGAGGCAGAAGTTTTTTTTCCCTCTTCCCGGTTGTTTTGGGGCATGTATTTCAGAGCAGTTTTCGGCGGGGGTCGCCCCTGTTCTTTTTTGCCGCCTTCGCTGCCGCAGCCCCGAGGCGCGCTGCGCCCCCGGCTGGGGCGGGCGGCAGTGCTGCCGCCTTGTGGGCAGAGCGCGGTACTGCAGGCGTCCAGCGAGAGGCCGCCAGCTTGGGAGTGGCGCGTGGGCGATGTCGCGGAGTTTTGGTTGACCTTCTCAAGATGGCGGCGAAAAGGGCGGGAAAGTGGAGGACCGGGTGGGTGTTTAACTGCACTGCCTGCACGGAATACCGACGTCATGGCGGCCCCGACGGATTTTTCTGTGGCGTTTCATGTGTACCCGAGACATGCTGTGGGCTCAGCGGCGCCGCGGGCGGGCGTATTTTGGCGGGTTTGTGAGAGGCATCTGGGTAAACGCCTCGCTGTGCCGGGGTCCTCTCACGTCGGCTTTCCCGCCCTGAGGGAGCCGAGCCGGGCCGAATAGTTCCGAAGAGCCGAAGAGCCGAGTGTGGCCGGAAACAGCCGAGTTTCCCCGAAGAGCCCACTGTGGCCGCAAACAGCCGACTGCAACCCAAGAGCCCAGTGCGGCCGGAAACAGCCCAGTTTACACCAAGAGCCGATGATAGCCGACTGCAACCGATAGCCGACTGTAGCCGACTTGAGCCGCATTTAGACAATGTGCCGAATACGACCGAGTTTAGCCGAACTGAAACGAGTTTAGACCAAGAGCCGAAGCAAGCCCAATTCAGCCGAGTTTCATTCAACAGAACCGAACGACGCCGCAGCGCTCTGCATGCAGTGCGCCTGTGCAGACGGCAGGGGGCGCTGTGCCTGCAGTGCGCCGGTGCAGACGGCAGGGATCGCTGTGCCTGCAGTGCGCCCGTGCACGCGGCAGGGGGCGCTGTATAAAGTATAAAATATCAACTATCGATAAGAAGGGATAAAAGCTCTCTGTCAAGTGCAGCTGTAGAAAATTTCAGGCTCCCAGGGAATAAATCGTTTTCTTTAAATCATTTTCGTTTTGGAGTTTTTTTTACTCCCAGGTAGCCTGAAAGTTACTACTGCTGCTTTTTTATTCTAAAGCTAGAAAGGAAAACCAAGATTAGAAATGCAGGGAAAGAAAGAAAGAAAGTAAGTAAGAAAAAGAAAAAAAGGAAATAAGGAAAGGAAATGAAAGGAAGAAAGAAGGAAGGACAGGAAGGAAGGGAGGAAAGAAGGAAGACAGACAAAAAAAACCCAAAAACCAGGAGGGCAAGGAGAAACCTAGGGAAAAAAAATAAAAAGAAAAGAAAAAAGAAACCAACAAAAAACAAAGCCACAGAAAAAAACCTCGGGATGGGCGAGAAACACCCCCCCTCCCTGAAAAATCCAAGCTGGGCAAGAAACATCCCAGAAATACCACAAAAAAAAAAAAAAAAAAAAAAAAAAAAAAAAAAAAAAAAAACAGGGGGAAAAAAAAAAAAAACTGAAAAAACAAAAACCAAGGGGGGCAAGGAAAAACCAGAAAAAACACCAAGATGGGCAAGAAGAAACGAAGAAAAAAACTCAAGAAGTACCAGAAAAAAAAAAAATCAAGAAACAAGGCAAGAAAGAGAGGCAATAAAGGCCACAAAAAATTCAAGAAAAAACCCAAGACATGCCAGAAAAAGGTACGAAAATGGTTCTGCCAGGTGCGATCAAGGTGAGCGGGGTCAGATTCAGGTCCAGGAGATGAACAAGTGTCAGATTAGTTTGGGGCACTGCTGTGCAATGCAGCTGTGACAGGATTTATGTTTAAATATAGTTTAAATAAATTGGGGATTGTTTGGCTTTTATTGGGGTATAGGCTGGAGATTTCATAAAAAATATAAAACTAGAAATCCAAATATATCATCTATATGTCGATATCAATAAATATTTAATATATATAAATATCAGTAAAAGAAATCTATTGTGTCAAAAGAGTATACCTATTATTATATAAAAAGGTATTCTCTCCAATATACATAATATCTATAAATATAACAAATGAAAATTACAAATATAGATGTGAATAGAATTATGACAAACAAAATTATTTTTAAAATTTTAAATGTGTTTTAAATAAAGGGGTGTCTTTGCTTTTTATTTCGTTAGAGGCAGGGGTTTTAATTTTAAATAATATAAGTACTATAGAAATGTAAATCGACATACAGAAATATATAATAAATATATAGAGATACAAAGATATAATGCCAAACTATGAATAGAAATCTATGTAAGTAACATGAAGAGATGCAATATATAATACAATTTTTATTATACAGTAATATAAATTCTAAATATAAATGCGAATATAATTGTGAAAAATATATGATGGGGGCTCGGAGCAGCCCAGGTGTGAGTGTGAGGATGATGGGGGCTCGGAGCAGCCCAGGTGTGAGTGTGAGGATGATGAGGGGCCGGCTCCTGCCGGGGCGAGGCTGTTTTAGGGGGAGGCTTTGCCTCAGCTCCCTTTTGCATGGAGCTGCTGAGTGGAGGGGTTTATGGGGCGCTCCCGGCGCTGTCTCATGGAAGGACTGCGGGAGCTTCCCACAGGGTCGGGGGCAACGCCTGGATCCGCGCTTGGGTACGTGGAGCATCGCTTAAAGGAGGCGCCGAGGGACGAATCTTTGTGCCGGGGAGCAGCGGCCGAACAGGTGAGCCCGTGTGGGTTCGGAGCGGGGAATTTTCTCCTTCCCCTTTGCAATTTCATCTTGCCAGTCCCTCTCCGGTTCCCCAGGAACAAAAATGGAGCTTATGAAGACAAAAGGAATTAAGGAGAAGGAAGCAGCTCCTCTTCTTTTATTGTCTGCGTTTGACCTGAGGGGATCCCTCTTGACTTGTGGTTTGAAGGGTGTTGATTGCAGGAAAAGCTGCCTTTTCCAGGCTGTTAGGGGTATCCCGGGGGTGACAGGGAATCCCTGCGTTCTATTCTAAGGGGAATGGGAAAAGTATTCTTGTGGTATTCTGGGTTTGATTTGAAGGCAGCAACCCCATTTTCACCACCCTCGGGTTTAAATGGAGGGGGCAGCCCTTGTGTCCCTCCTTTTGAAGGGTTTGAATGGAGAAATCGCCCTTCGAAATCGCCCTTTCCCATCAGTCGAAGGCTTTCATTTGGGGAGCGCCCCTTCTTTTCTGCTCTCCTAGGGGGTGAAATTGGAGGGGAGAACACATTTCTTTGCCCTTGTTGAAGTGAGGTGAGCCCCGTCTGCGGTTTCGGGGCTGGCTTGCGGGAAGCCGCAGCTCCGGCAGCGTTTGCAGGGCTGCAATGGGGCTGTGCCGCTGCATTGGAGGGCGCTGCCCGTGCCCGCGGCCCGGCGCGGAACGTTCCCGCTCGGGAGCGCTGCTGGCACGGCCCGGGCAGCTGCCGGGGCGCACGGGGGATTCGGCGCTGCCGGGCCGGCCGAGGGCGGCAGTGGCGGAGCCGCGCCGGTGCGAGCCGTGCGGAGCCGAGCGGAGCCGGGCCGGGCCGGCCGAGGGCGGCAGAGGCGGCGCGGGCGCTGCTGCGCCGGCCCGGGCGGTGCCGGCCGCTCCGTCCGCTCCGGGCGCGGGGCTCGGGCGCCGCCGGTAGCCCCGGGCCCGGTGCCGGCCCCGCCGGGCAGGGGCAGCGGGCGGGGCTCCCCGGGACGGCGCCGGCCCCGCGTGCCGGAGCGGCCGCCGCAGGAGCCGCTTTCCTGCCGGGAGCCGCGCTCCGTCCGGGGCCGGCAGCGAGCGCGGGGTTCGGCCGCTCCACGTTCGGCGGTGCCGTGGCTCGGAGGCGCTTTGGAGGCGTTGATGGCATCGCTGGGTTCGGTTTGCAGCGGGTGTCCGCTAAGGGATACGGTGTTCTTCCTGAGCGGCACGGTTCTCGGTGCCGGTAGGGATGATAAAGGTTCGTTTCGGATTGGGTTTTGTAGTCGGATATATATTTTTTTGCCGGGTATTATGTTTAGAAGGGCGCGCAATGTTTTTTACGGGTCGTAGCGCGAAGCAGCGGTTCGCATTTTAATTCTGTTGCGGTGGCTTTTATTAGCGTGAGTGTGTAGTGTTTGTTTCGGGGTGCTTGGGGAAGCGTCCTGTCGTTCACAGCAGCGGGTTTTTAATCTCGATAATTGCATGTGTGTTTATCGTCTTCCAGGGCTTTTATTTGTTTGGTTTGTTTGATTGTAGTGTATGTTTTATGGTTCCGGGTAATTTGGGGGACATTGTTTATGGTTACGTTTGTCTTTAGTCTTTGTGTTTGTTTCTAGGTGGTATTTTTATTTTGATAGCTTGAGGCACTATGGGTTTATTCAGTTGGGAATAAGTTTTTTGTTGCAGATTTCAGTTTATTTGGTTTTTGGTATTATTCTTGTTGTTGCTTTCTTTATTTTCTTTTTTTGGTGGTTGTTGTTGTTGTCTTTTAATGTATTTGAGTATTGTTTATCAGGGTTTATTTTGGGAACGTGGGTATTTATATGGTGGGTTTCTAAAGTATTTATTTATTTGGGTAGTTAATTTCTTAGTTTTTAGTGGTTGAGATGTTTTTCCATTTTGTTAATTAGTTCAGGTTTAAAGTTATTTTTACAGAGGATTGTTTATTCTTTGAGTTAGTGTAGAGGTAGAATTGCGTTGGTTTTTTCTTTTTTAGTAACGTTCAGGGTCAGTGGCACTGTCTTGAGTTTAGTAGATTGGTTTGACTTTTTTTTAGTACTTTTTATAATTTGCTGTGTGTGTTTCTAGAGGATTTTCTTTTATTTTGGTTCCATTTTTCTGTCGTGATGAGAATTGTTATTGAAAAGAGTGTTCTTTGTTTTTTCGCTGACACTTGTTTGGCTGTTGGAGGTATCTTGATGTTTTTGGAAGATATTGGTGGGAATTTGATGCTGTTTGTTCTGTCATTTCATTTAGGAATTGGATTTTAAATATACAATTATGCCTCTAACTATATTGAAACAAAAGAAATAGATGTGTAGCAATGGGAATGAGCCAATTTTATTTTTATATATTCGGTCAATTTTTAAAATTTAACATGTAACATGAGTCATTATATGTTACAATAAGTTATTCTAATTTTAATAGAGTATTGTGTATGTTTTTAGATATATGAATAGAGAATATAAATGTAAATACAACCCAAACAAAAATACAAATATATAAATGTATTGCAACTATATGCAGATATATAAAAAATTAATAATAAATTGTAAATATAAAATAACATAAATTGATACAATATATAATACAAGTGATACTGCATATATTTTATGAAAAATATTATAGGAAATGGATGTAAAATAGATATAAATACGGATGTGATCTATCTATCTATCTATATCTATCATTTGTTGTATATTATGATAAATACAACTATAAAAAAGCATTTAGGTAGTTTAAAATAATGGATGGTTTTGTTTTTTCTTTGCCAAAGGAGGGGTTTTCGTGTAAAAATTACAAATACAAATAATATAAAGGTAGAAATATGAGTATAGAAATATATCATAAACACGTTAAAGATTTATATGAAAATTAGAAATATAAGGAAAAATAAGTTGTAGCAGTAGATATGGTAAATAATTTAAAAAATATTTCCCGTATATTTTTGAATAAGGTGCATATTATATATAGTTATTAATATAATACATCAATATAAACGATAAATATATATAAAATATCAACTATCTATAAGAAGGAATAAAAGCTCTATGTCACGTGCAGCAGTAGAAAATTTCAGGCTCCCAGGGAATAAATAGTTTTCTTTAAATCATTTTCGTTTTGGAGTTGTTTTTTTTTTACTCTCGGGTAGCCTGAAAGTTTCTACTGCTGCTTTTTTATTCTAAAGGTGGAAAGGTAAACCAAGATTAGAAATATAACAAAGGGGAAGGGAAAGGAAAGGGAAAGGGAAAAGGGAAGGGAAGTGGTGAAAAACAGAGTGAAAAAAGTAAAAAGAGTTGGAGGGAAAAAGAGAGGGCATTGGGGAGGAGCGGTGCTGCCTCAGGTCCTTCCCCGCCCGGGGGCGAAGGACCCGTTTGATGCCCGGGAGGGACTGCAGCTGCCGGTGGCTCCCGGGGGACGGAGCGGTGGCTGTCAGCCCGAGACTCCAACTCCCGGCAGGCCGTGCTGCTGGCGCGGCGTGTGACGCAACGGGCGACGCGGCACATGAGTGGCTGCCAGCCCGAGACTCCAACTCCCGGCAGGCCCTGCTGCTGGCGCGGCATGTGACGCAACGGGCGACGCGGCCCGGCATTTTTCTCTAAATCGGCGGTAAATACAGCTGAGTAAAATTAGCTTGGTTTTCTTCCTTCTTTTGTAACTGAACTGTTTTTATTAAAAATCCTATTTGAATATGTGGAAAAAGTGGGGATGTCCTGTAATAGATCGTCGCTTTTCTTGTTTACAGGGTACTGAGAAAATACGTCTCCCTTAGAGTCCCACGGAAAGGTTCTCAGTGCGCTCTCTATCAAGGTATGTATTTACAAATAAGTGATCCCTTTAGATATTTGCCTGTGTACCTTTTCCTGTAATTCAGAGCTTGCGTTCTGTGGGTTTTATGATAAACCTGTAAAACATGTAAAAATGGTTTTGCAAGTCTTAAAGCTTGAAGGCAGCAATAAGTGGATTTAGAGCCTGTTCTTGACCAGACAAAGAGAAAAAGTGTGACTTTGATGCTGAACTTGTCATTTTTCATTTGACTTGTCTTGAATGATTTAGGAATAGAGAGAACTAGAAAAAGAGAGAAATAGAATTGATTATTGAGCACTCCTCAAATGCTCACCATGATTCAGTGTAGAGCCAAAGGGAAGGGTGATGGAACAGAGCTCTGTGCTTTGGAAGGAAATAAATTTAAAGCTGACCTCCTCACAGAGTCTCACTAACTTCTTTTGTTTTAAAATACAAAATACGATTAGGAAGTGTTGGAAGTTAGTGTTTTGGGAAAGAAACGGCAGTTCCACAGAACATTCCATTGAACAGAGGCTCTGGGAACGATTCATGTTGTAAGTGCTGTCACTGCAATCAGTTGGTGGTTCAGCCTTGAAACGTGCACTTGGCCTTCTATAAAGCACTGTTTTGTTTGCCTTTCAGTGCTATGAGTCTTGATAAATTGGAGAAGAGCCCAAGAGAAATTTTTCATCCCTTGATATAAAAGGTAGGAAGTGACTTTTTTAGGTTTGGTTCTTTTTCTTTATTATTTTCTGGAAATAAAGGTAATTAAGTATAGGTACTACTGGTTTGTTTCTTCCAGTAGCAGGTGATAACAATAGCAGTAGTACTAGTAAAAATAATAATAGAAATAATAACAATAGTAATGTAATACTACGTAAACTGTCTTTATCCATTGGACTGGCCATTTCAAATCAAAACTTCTAAACACAAATCAAACCATCATCCTTGTAGAATCTTTCACAGCAGCAGGCTAAAGATCCTGGTTTTGTTGACAGGATTTATTGGTTCTGGAAGAACAAGAGGGAAGTACAAGCCTAACTACTTCTAGCTCACAGAGCCGTCCAGTGAACCCAGCTTTGTGTTTTGGTGGGCTTGTGATGACTTTGAAATCAATTGCTCATTCCAGTAAAAAAAATTCCTGTTTTTTTGAACGTGACAGCAGAAATAACTTTAGGCACCAACTGAATAATAATAGATCACCAGTTTAAGTTAAAAATTCATGCTATACTATCAAAATTTAAAGGTAAATTATTATGTGTTAGGTGATGGTATAAAGTGTATGTTCTAATGTGTAATGCAAAGATACATACGTACCTGAAAGTCCTTAGAGGAAACAAATTTTTATGTCTGCTGTTTGATTGTTTACCATACGATATTTGGTTTCATTTCCCAGGGATCGGTGAATTTTAACTTTGGAGTCCCCTATGCTAAGGATGCTCAGCTTACAGGTGATGAAATGTTCAGTAATGGTGAGTTTTTCACCTTCTCTTTAATTGCTATGCTGATCTGAATAAGAAAAAAAAAAAAAAAAACAAAAGCAAGAGAAAAAAAAGGATGGTTTATTATTTTTTACGCTGTTATGTTTGTTTCCTCAGTATTTGCTGCAGCTCTGCTTACCCAAGCTTTGGGTTCCTTCTGTCCCACTGGGAGTTGCCCAATTTGGTTGCATCTGGTGAAATTCACCCTGAGACCTTACAGAAGCAGCTCCAACTACGTGAGAGCCATTTGCAGTTCTCTCCAGACGCCTGGAGAATGGGCAACGTTTCTGAGGATCCGACGAGCGTGCTTCTATCAAAACTCAGTCTGTGAAATTCCTGGGGAAAACCCTTCTGTGTCCTGAAGGGTTCAAACTCTGGTGAGGATCCAGTTATCAGGTGCTCACCTGGATGGTTCCAGCTCCCAAAGGTAACACTTGTACTCTTGCCCTGTAGTTTACATCTATTGTATTTTTGTTATTTTCAAGATTTTTTTGTCTTTGCAAAATATTGTGCATTTCACTCTTTGGAACCTCTCAGATGGTTCTTTGGTGCAGCACCACCCCGTGGGACACTTGGCTGCTGTCCTGAAGGGGTTGGTGGCTAGAATTGTAAATCCTGGAGAGTTTGTGAGTCTTCTGTCCCCAGGGAGGTGTTGTGCTTTGTTTACTTTTGTTCTGTTGGTTAGGCGCTGCTTCTCGTTGCAAGTATGAATTTCAAACTGCCCTGTTCTTATTTTAACTGTTTTCCTGGTTCTCTCCCTACGGCAGGGAAAGACTCTCGTATCCTTGTCGTCGGGCTCAGTGCTGTCCAAGAAGATACAGAGACTAAAAAAATCATAAGAAGCAAAATATGACTGCAGGGAAAAGAAGCTGGAGAGAACAGAAGGTGATATTGTTATCCTTACCCTGTATTAGAGACATCCGCTGTGCTTTGATGCTGGCAGCTGCCAGGGGCTTGTTAGCTCTTTGTAGGCAGGTGTAGGTGTTCACTTGTAGGTTTTTTCTCTGGACAAGGCAATTCAAACTTTGCTCAGCTGATATTTGCAGATTACTCTCTAGCACAGTCCAGCATGACATTTCTGAATGTTGTAAAAATACCATGTTACTTGGAAATTGCTAATGAAGAGAAGCTTTAGGGGAAAATAAGATTTCAGGGTTGGAAGATGTGAGAAGAATTGTGTGGGGATGTTAGACTGAAGTAAAGCACTCTTGAAGCTGGACTGGCACGCTGGCAGGTCCCCTATTAAACAGTAGTGCTGAGATGAGCCTGGGGGTTGCCCATTGTTTCTGTAGAAATCAATGTTTCCTGGTCTTGAGAGGTAAGCTGCTTTGAAAAGCTGGAAGGTGCAGCATGCTGACAATCTCCGTGCTTTGGATTAAAAGTAGATTTCAGAAGGGTCCTAGGCTTTTGTCTTTTCCTAGAAGTTGATGTAATCCTGTCGAGGAGTTTTTAGTTCTGTGTTGCCATGTCATCCATCAGAGCCCTGTTGTACTAATCTTCATACAAGTACAAAACAAAAAATCAGACCCTGTCCCAAGCACTTAGAGGCCAGAACACGATTTCCTCGGGCTGCCGTTTGCGTGCCATCGGTACTCCCCACGAATTGAGCCCTGTGGCTCTGACAGAGCCCCTGGATGCTGACGGAAGGGGGCTGGTCACAGACCCTGGAGGTGCCTGTCCCCCAGGGAGGGAGAGGCCGAGGCAGTGTGGCCTGCAGGGAGGGTCTCGTCCCCAGAGAGCAGCCGGCGACTCCATGCCTGCCCGGGGCTGCGGGTGCCCCCTCGGGGTGGACGCCTGCCCTCAGGTTTCCCTCTGGGCACCCGGGGAGGGAACCAGGTCCATCCGTGTGGCAGCTGCAGGGCCTGCAGGCTCTGGGCCCTGGAGCCGAGTGAGCCTGAGCTGCTGCACGCTTGCTGTGAGCTTTGGGGTGAGCGTGCATCACTGCAGGCCTGGGATGGATTGAAATGCGCTGAGGAAAGCAGAGGGAGGGAGGGAGGGAGGGAAATGCTCTGTTAACATGTGCCAATTCTTCTGTCAGACTCATCACGGCGGGACAGCGTGAAGACTGAAAGTGTAAGAAGATGTGGAGGGAAAGAGAGAATCTGACAGGAGCATCGGACGCACGAGTGCAGGAATTTTGCTTTTTTGCTTGGATGTAAACTCAGGCGTTGAAAGGAATTTGGGAGTGAGAAGGGACATTTCAGAAGGAGAAGAAGCAAAAGAAGTTGTTGTTGTTGTTACAGTCCTGGCAAAATCTTTTGTTCTAGCTAATAAAAGAAGTTAGTTTAAAAAACAAAAAGGAAAAAATGTAGTGGTTTTTTTTTTTCCTTCACTATGCTGTTCATGGGTGGTATATGGTGTGTTGTTTCATTTCTTGGTAGTATTAAGTCTGTGTAAATTGTTTTTTGAGTGAAGCTGACACTCTGGATGGGTTGGTTTGTATTTGAGGCAGGATTAATTTCAATAGGATTCTTTCATAGATTTCTGATGGGTATTACTGGGATTTTGGTTTTGTTTGCTGTATGTATAAACATAGAGCTTTGGTAGGGCCAGCTGGGCTGCTGGAGTTTTGGGTGTGAATTTATTAGATGGCTTTTGTTAGATGCAGTTTTTAATTTTTGAAATGTTTTTCAATGTAGTGGTTTTAAGGTGGTTTTTAAGAATTCATTGTATTGTTTTCTGTTGTTTGTAGTTGGTGTATGATAAGGGATGTGGTGTGACTTTTTGAACATTATGGTTTTGGTGTTCCTAAGTTCTGATTTCTTTGTGGTTCAATATTTTTTTTATTTTTATTTTTTGGGACAGGGGCATTTATATGGTGGGTTTTTATAGGCAATATGTTTTTTAATTTAGGTAGTGATATTTTTTAATATTTTAATAGTTTAGGTTTTTTATTTTCATGGTTTTAATTATTTTTTTTAATTTTTTCAAATAACTTTTATAGATGACATGTTATTATTTGTGCATTAACATAAAGGTAGAGCTTTGGGGACTTTTTTTAGTAATGTTTAGGGTCAGTTGTGCAGTTTTGAGTCTAGTGCGTTGGTTTGATTTAATTTTTATTGGGTGTTTGTTTTTATTAGCAGTTGTGTCATTTTCAAGGTGTGTTTGAGTTTTTTGGGGTTTTTGAGATACTGGTTTAGGAGGAAGTTTATGATGAGCATGTGCGGAGGTTTTGGGCTACTTTATAGTGGGATTTAAAATTTATTTACAGTTAGGTTTATTTGAGTTTTTATTAGGGTTCAATGACGTTGTGGGATGTTTGTTCCATTAGTAACAGAAATAGGTTTTGTTTTGCTGTGCTGCGATGGGATGGGCGTGTGCTGCGTGCCGGCGCTGACAAAGGTACAGTATTGTTGTGGCTCTGGTGTGTCGGGTTAATGAACTTACATGGGTTAATATAGAGATGAAAATAGAAATAAATATAAATTTAAAAATAAATATAAAATTAGAGTGGTAAACATAAATATAGATAACAGATACATACATAAAACTATAATACATGGTATATAATTGTAACATGTTATCATATAGATAAATGATAGTCTATTATATATAGATATATCTACACCAAGATATATAAATATAGATTGTAAATATAAAAATATTTAAATAGAGTTAAAGTAAATTGGGAGGTTTTATTAGGGTATAGGCTGGGGTTTTTAAATGATAGAAATAAAATATAAATTCAGATATACAAATATATATAGAAATACAAATATCTATACATATTTAATTTAAATAAATATAAGTAAAAATATATATATATAATACAGAAAATATATATCTATGATTATATTAGAAGGTATTCTCTCTAATATATATAATATCTATGAATAGAATAAATAAAAATATCCATATAAATATCATTATAATTTTGAAAAATAAATTTACTTCCTAAATTTTAAATCTGGTTCAAATAAAGGGGTGTCCTTGGTTTTTATTTGGTTAGAGGCAGGAGTTTTATTTTAAATAATATAAGTAATATAGAAATGTGGATCTTAAGATAGAAAGATATAATGAATATATAAAGAGAAATTGCTAAACTATGCCTATAAATTTAAAGTTAAATATATGTAAGTAATATGAAGAGTTGTAGTATAGAATATAAATAACATTATATGGCAATATAAATTATAAATGGGAATATAAATATAAAAATATGTAAATATAGTTTAAGAGAAAGGGAATGTTTTGGCTTTTATTTAAGTAGAGGCAGGGTTTTTATTTTGAATATTATAAGTGTTCCAGAAGTAAAAATCTTGACGCAGAAATATTTAATCAATATAAAAAACATGAATAAAAATATATGAAAAATATAAATACCTACTCGCATCGGATGTAATATAGAATATAAATTTATTTATAAATTGACATTGGTAAAGATAAATGCATAAGTAAGCAATAGACATTAAAATACATTAATTATATTATATATATATTATATATATTATATATATTAATATACAATAATTTATTATATTACATTATATATACATTATATATTATATATATAAATATATATATTATATAAATTAATATACATTATAAATATGAATATAAAAATTGAACATGAGGATAAAATCTATTTAAATATTGTTTAAAACAAAGGTTGGGCTTTTTTATTCTTGTGTTAGAGGCAGGGTTTTTATTTTAAATAATATGAATGTAGATATTATTGTTATATATTTCTAAATATTGAGATATACAATCAAGATATAAATATATAACCGCAAAATATAAATAAATACAAATAATAGGAAGAGATGTAATGAAGAATACAAATAACAGTATACATAAGTATACATTTTAAATGTAAATGTGAATATGAACCTGAAAAATAGAATTAAAAAAAATATTTAAGTAGAGTTTTGAAGAAAGGGGTTCTTTTTGGCTTTAATGTGGATGGAGGCAAAGGTTTTATTTTAAATAATCCAAGTGTTACAGAAGTAAAAATAGTAACAGAAATACATACTTACTATGTAAAAATATTTGTAAAAATATACAAATAAAGTTTTAGGGATATATGCAATATGGAATAGAAATGTATTCATAAAAAGAAATGTATAAATGGACAGTGTACATCAATATACATTGTAAATAGAAATGTGAATATTAATATGAAAAAATATTTTAAAAAATATTTAATTATATTTTTAATTCTTTTTTTTTTTTTGTGTTGTGTTTTGTTTGGTTTTGTTTTGTCTTTTACCCTATTAGATTAGAGGCAGAAGTTTTTTTTCCCTCTTCCCGGTTGTTTTGGGGCATGTATTTCAGAGCAGTTTTCGGCGGGGGTCGCCCCTGTTCTTTTTTGCCGCCTTCGCTGCCGCAGCCCCGAGGCGCGCTGCGCCCCAGGCTGGGGCGGGCGGCAGTGCTGCCGCCTTGTGGGCAGAGCGCGGTACTGCAGGCGTGCAGCGAGAGGCGGCCAGCTTGGGAGTGGCGCGTGGGCGATGTCGCGGAGTTTTGGTTGACCTTCTCAAGATGGCGGCGAAAAGGGCGGGAAAGTGGAGGACCGGGTGGGTGTTTAACTGCACTGCCTGCACGGAATACCGACGTCATGGCGGCCCCGACGGATTTTTCTGTGGCGTTTCATGTGTACCCGAGACATGCTGTGGGCTCAGCGGCGCCGCGGGCGGGCGTATTTTGGCGGGTTTGTGAGAGGCATCTGGGTAAACGCCTCGCTGTGCCGGGGTCCTCTCACGTCGGCTTTCCCGCCCTGAGGGAGCCGAGCCGGGCCGAATAGTTCCGAAGAGCCGAAGAGCCGAGTGTGGCCGGAAACAGCCGAGTTTCCCCGAAGACCGAGTGTGGCCGAAAAGAGCCGAGTTTCCCCGAAGAGCCCACTGTGGCCGCAAACAGCCGACTGCAACCCAAGAGCCCAGTGCGGCCGGAAACAGCCCAGTTTACACCAAGAGCCGATCATAGCCGACTGCAACCGATAGCCGACTGTAGCCGACTTGAGCCGCATTTAGACAATGTGCCGAATACGACCGAGTTTAGCCGAACTGAAACGAGTTTAGACCAAGAGCCGAAGCAAGCCCAATTCAGCCGAGTTTCATTCAACAGAACCGAACGACGCCGCAGCGCTCTGCATGCAGTGCGCCTGTGCAGACGGCAGGGGGCGCTGTGCCTGCAGTGCGCCGGTGCAGACGGCAGGGATCGCTGTGCCTGCAGTGCGCCGGTGCACACGGCAGGGGGCGCTGTATAAAGTATAAAATATCAACTATCGATAAGAAGGGATAAAAGCTCTCTGTCAAGTGCAGCTGTAGAAAATTTCAGGCTCCCAGGGAATAAATCGTTTTCTTTAAATCATTTTCGTTTTGGAGTTTTTTTTACTCCCAGGTAGCCTGAAAGTTACTACTGCTGCTTTTTTATTCTAAAGCTAGAAAGGAAAACCAAGATTAGAAATGCAGGGAAAGAAAGAAAGAAAGTAAGTAAGAAAAAGAAAAAAAGGAAATAAGGAAAGGAAATGAAAGGAAGAAAGAAGGAAGGACAGGAAGGAAGGGAGGAAAGAAGGAAGACAGACAAAAAAAACCCAAAAACCAGGAGGGCAAGGAGAAACCTAGGGAAAAAAAAATAAAAAGAAAAGAAAAAAGAAACCAACAAAAAACAAAGCCACAGGAAAAAACCTCGGGATGGGCGAGAAACACCCCCCCTCCCTGAAAAATCCAAGCTGGGCAAGAAACATCCCAGAAATACCACAAAAAAAAAAAAAAAAAAAAAAAAAAAAAAAAAAACAGGGGGAAAAAAAAAAAAAACTGAAAAAAAAAAAAAAAACAAGGGGGGCAAGGAAAAACCAGAAAAAACACCAAGATGGGCAAGAAGAAACGAAGAAAAAAAAAAAATCAAGAAACAAGGCAAGAAAGAGAGGCAATAAAGGCCACAAAAAATTCAAGAAAAAACCCAAGACATGCCAGAAAAAGGTACGAAAATGGTTCTGCCAGGTGCGATCAAGGTGAGCGGGGTCAGATTCAGGTCCAGGAGATGAACAAGTGTCAGATTAGTTTGGGGCACTGCTGTGCAATGCAGCTGTGACAGGATTTATGTTTAAATATAGTTTAAATAAATTGGGGATTGTTTGGCTTTTATTGGGGTATAGGCTGGAGATTTCATAAAAAATATAAAACTAGAAATCCAAATATATCATCTATATGTCGATATCAATAAATATTTAATATATATAAATATCAGTAAAAGAAATCTATTGTGTCAAAAGAGTATACCTATTATTATATAAAAAGGTATTCTCTCCAATATACATAATATCTATAAATATAACAAATGAAAATTACAAATATAGATGTGAATAGAATTATGACAAACAAAATTATTTTTAAAATTTTAAATGTGTTTTAAATAAAGGGGTGTCTTTGCTTTTTATTTCGTTAGAGGCAGGGGTTTTAATTTTAAATAATATAAGTACTATAGAAATGTAAATCGACATACAGAAATATATAATAAATATATAGAGATACAAAGATATAATGCCAAACTATGAATAGAAATCTATGTAAGTAACATGAAGAGATGCAATATATAATACAATTTTTATTATACAGTAATATAAATTCTAAATATAAATGCGAATATAATTGTGAAAAATATATGATGGGGGCTCGGAGCAGCCCAGGTGTGAGCTGTAATGATGATGGGGGCTCAGATCAGCACCAGGTGTGAGTGTGAGGATGATGAGGGCTCGGAGCAGCCCAGGTGTGAGTGTGAGGATGATGAGGGGCCGGCTCCTGCCGGGGCGAGGCTGTTTTAGGGGGAGGCTTTGCCTCAGCTCCCTTTTGCATGGAGCTGCTGAGTGAAGGGGTTTATGGGGCGCTCCCGGCGCTGTCTCATGGAAGGACTGCGAGAGCTTCCCACAGGGTCGGGGGCAACGCCTGGATCCGCGCTTGGGTACGTGGAGCATCGCTTAAAGGAGGCGCCGAGGGACGAATCTTTGTGCCGGGGAGCAGCAGCCGAACAGGTGAGCCCGTGTGGGTTCGGAGCGGGGAATTTTCTCCTTCCCCTTTGCAATTTCATCTTGCCAGTCCCTCCCCGGTTCCCCAGGAACAAAAATGGAGCTTATGAAGACAAAAGGAATTAAGGAGAAGGAAGCAGCTCCTCTTCTTTTATTGTCTGCGTTTGACCTGAGGGGATCCCTCTTGACTTGTGGTTTTAAAGGTGTTGATTGCAGGAAAAGCTGCCTTTTCCAGGCTGTTAGGGGTATCCCGGGGGTGACAGGGAATCCCTGCGTTCTATTCTAAGGGGAATGGGAAAAGTATTCTTGTGGTATTCTGGGTTTGATTTGAAGGCAGCCACCCCATTTTCACCACCCTCGGGTTTAAATGGAGGGGGCAGCCCTTGTGTCCCTCCTTTTGAAGGGTTTGAATGGAGGTCGAAATCGCCCTTTCCCATCAGTCGAAGGCTTTCATTTGGGGAGCGCCCCTTCTTTTCTGCTCTCCTAGGGGGTGAAATTGGAGGGGAGAAGACATTTCTTTGCCCTTGTTGAAGTGAGGTGCGCCCCATCAGCGGTTTCGGGGTTGGCTTGCGGGAAGCCGCAGCTCCGGCAGCGTTTGCAGGGCTGCAATGGGGCTGTGCCGCTGCATTGGAGGGCGCTGCCCGTGCCCGCGGCCCGGCGCGGAACGTTCCCGCTCGGGAGCGCTGCTGGCACGGCCCGGGCAGCTGCCGGGGCGCACGGGGGATTCGGCGCGGCCGGGCCGGCCGAGGGCGGCAGTGGCGGAGCCGCGCCGGTGCGAGCCGTGCGGAGCCGAGCGGAGCCGGGCCGGGCCGGCCGAGGGCGGCAGAGGCGGCGCGGGCGCTGCTGCGCCGGCCCGGGCGGTGCCGGCCGCTCCGTCCGCTCCGGGCGCGGGGCTCGGGCGCCGCCGGTAGCCCCGGGCCCGGTGCCGGCCCCGCCGGGCAGGGGCAGCGGGCGGGGCTCCCCGGGACGGCGCCGGCCCCGCGCGCCGGAGCGGCCGCCGCAGGAGCCGCTTTCCTGCCGGGAGCCGCGCTCCGTCCGGGGCCGGCAGCGAGCGCGGGGTTCGGCCGCTCCACGTTCGGCGGTGCCGTGGCTCGGAGGCGCTTTGGAGGCGTTGATGGCATCGCTGGGTTCGGTTTGCAGCGGGTGTCCGCTAAGGGATACTGTGTTCTTCCTGAGCGGGCACGGTTCTCGGTGCCGGTAGGGATGATAAAGGTTCGTTTCGGATTGGGTTTTGTAGTCGGATATATATTTTTTTGCCGGGGTATTATGTTTAGAAGGGCGCGCAATGGTTTTTACGGGTCGTAGCGCGAAGCAGCGGTTCGCATTTTAATTCTGTTGCGGTGGCTTTTATTAGCGTGAGTGTGTAGTGTTTGTTTTGGAGGGCTTGGGGAAGCGTCCTGTCGTTCACAGCAGCGGGTTTTTAATCTCGATAATTGCATGTGTGTTTATCGTCTTCCAGGGCTTTTATTTGTTTGGTTTGTTTGATTGTAGTGTATGTTTTATGGTTACGGGTAATTTGGGGGACATTGTTTATGGTTACGTTTGTCTTTAGTCTTTGTGTTTCTTTCTAGGTGGTATTTTTATTTTGATAGCTTGAGGCACTATGGGTTTATTCAGTTGGGAATAAGTTTTTTGTTGCAGATTTCAGTTTATTTGGTTTTTGGTATTATTCTTGTTGTTGGTTTCTTTATTTTCTTTTTTTGGTGGTTGTTGTTGCTGTCTTTTAATGTATTTGAGTATTGTTTATCAGGGTTTATTTTGGGAACGTGGGTATTTATATGGTGGGTTTTTAAAGTATTTATTTATTTGGGTAGTTAATTTCTTAGTTTTTAGTGGTTGAGATGTTTTTCCATTTTGTTAATTAGTTCAGGTTTAAAGTTATTTTTACAGAGGATTGTTTATTCTTTGAGTTAGTGTAGAGGTAGAATTGCGTCGGTTTTTTCTTTTTTAGTAACGTTCAGGGTCAGTGGCACTGTCTTGAGTTTAGTAGATTGGTTTGACTTTTTTTTAGTACTTTTTGTAATTTGCTGTGTGTGTTTCTAGAGGATTTTCTTTTATTTTGGTTCCATTTTTCTGTCGTGATGAGAATTGTTATTGAAAAGAGTGTTCTTTGTTTTTTCGCTGACACTTGTTTGGCTGTTGGAGGTATCTTGATGTTTTTGGAAGATATTGGTGGGAATTTGATGCTGTTTGTTCTGTCATTTCATTTAGGAATTGGATTTTAAATATACAATTATGACTCTAACTATATTGAAACAAAAGAAATAGATGTGTAGCAATGGGAATGAGCCAATTTTATTTTTATATATTCGGTCAATTTTTAAAATTTAACATGTAACATGAGTCATTATATGTTACAATAAGTTATTCTAATTTTAATAGAGTATTGTGTATGTTTTTAGATATATGAATAGAGAATATAAATGTAAATACAACCCAAACAAAAATACAAATATATAAATGTATTGCAACTATATGCAGATATATAAAAAATTAATAATAAATTGTAAATATAAAATAACATAAATTGATACAATATATAATACAAGTGATACTGCATATATTTTATGAAAAATATTATAGGAAATGGATGTAAAATAGATATAAATACGGATGTGATCTATCTATCTATCTATATCTATCATTTGTTGTATATTATGATAAATACAACTATAAAAAAACATTTAGGTAGTTTAAAATAATGGATGGTTTTGTTTTTTCTTTGCCAAAGCAGGGGTTTTCGTGTAAAAATTACAAATACAAATAATATAAAGGGTGAAATATGAGTATAGAAATATATCATAAACACGTTAAAGATTTATATAAAAATTAGAAATATAAGGCAAAATAAGTTGTAGCAGTGGATATGGTAAATAATTTAAAAAATATTTCCCGTATATTTTTTGAATAAGGTGCATATTATATATAGTTATTAATATAATACATCAGTATAAACGATAAATATATATAAAATATCAACTATCTATAAGAAGGAATAAAAGCTCTATGTCACGTGCAGCAGTAGAAAATTTCAGGCTCCCAGGGAATAAATAGTTTTCTTTAAATCATTTTCGTTTTGGAGTTTTTTTTTTTTTTTACTCTCGGGTAGCCTGAAAGTTTCTACTGCTGCTTTTTTATTCTAAAGGTGGAAAGGTAAACCAAGATTAGAAATATAACAAAGGGGAAGGGAAAGGAAAGGGAAGGAAAGGGAAAAGGAAAAGGGAAGGGAAGTGGTGAAAAACAGAGTGAAAAAAGTAAAAAGAGTTGGAGGGAAAAAGAGAGGGCGTTGGGGAGGAGCGGTGCTGCCTCAGGTCCTTCCCCGCCCGGGGACGAAGGACCCGTTTGATGCCCTGGAGGGACTGCAGCTGCCGGTGGCTCCCGGGGGACGGAGCGGTGGCTGTCAGCCCGAGACTCCAACTCCCGGCAGGCCGTGCTGCTGGCGCGGCGTGTGACGCAACGGCTATCGCGGCACATGAGTGGCTGCCAGCCCGAGACTCCAACTCCCGGCAGGCCCTGCTGCTGGCGCGGCATGTGACGCAACGGGCGACGCGGCCCGGCATTTTTCTCTAAATCGGCAGTAAATACAGCTGAGTAAAATTAGCTTGGTTTTCTTCCTTCTTTTTTAACTGAACTGTTTTTATTAAAAATCCTATTTGAATATGTGGAAAAAGTGGGGATGTCCTGTAATATATCGTCGCTGTTCTTGTTTACAGGGTACTGAGAAAATACGTCTCCCTTAGAGTCCCACGGAAAGGTTCTCAGTGCGCTCTCTATCAAGGTATGTATTTACAAATAAGTGATCCCTTTAGATATTTGCCTGTGTACCTTTTCCTGTAATTCAGAGCTTGCGTTCTGTGGGTTTTATGATAAACCTGTAAAACATGTAAAAATGGTTTTGCAAGTCTTAAAGCTTGAAGGCAGCAATAAGTGGATTTAGAGCCTGTTCTTGACCAGACAAAGAGAAAAAGTGTGACTTTGATGCTGAACTTGTCATTTTTCATTTGACTTGTCTTGAATGATTTAGGAATAGAGAGAACTAGAAAAAGAGAGAAATAGAATTGATTATTGAGCACTCCTCAAATGCTCACCATGATTCAGTGTAGAGCCAAAGGGAAGGGTGATGGAACAGAGCTCTGTGCTTTGGAAGGAAATAAATTTAAAGCTGACCTCCTCACAGAGTCTCACTAACTTCTTTTGTTTTAAAATACAAAATACGATTAGGAAGTGTTGGAAGTTAGTGTTTTGGGAAAGAAACGGCAGTTCCACAGAACATTCCATTGAACAGAGGCTCTGGGAACGATTCACGTTGTAAGTGCTGTCACTGCAATCAGTTGGTGGTTCAGCCTTGAAACGTGCACTTGGCCTTCTATAAAGCACTGTTTTGTTTGCCTTTCAGTGCTATGAGTCTTGATAAATTGGAGAAGAGCCCAAGAGAAATTTTTCATCCCTTGATATAAAAGGTAGGAAGTGACTTTTTTAGGTTTGGTTCTTTTTCTTTATTATTTTCTGGAAATAAAAGTAATTAAGTATAGGTACTACTGGTTTGTTTCTTCCAGTAGCAGGTGATAACAATAGCAGTAGTACTAGTAAAAATAATAATAGAAATAATATTAATAGTAATGTAATACTACGTAAACTGTCTTTATCCATTGAACTGGCCATTTCAAATCAAAACTTCTAAACACAAATCAAACCATCATCCTTGTAGAATCTTTCACAGCAGCGGGCTAAAGATCCTGGTTTTGTTGACAGGATTTATTGGTTCTGGAAGAACAAGAGGGAAGTACAAGCCTAACTACTTCTAGCTCACAGAGCCGTCCAGTGAACCCAGCTTTGTGTTTTGGTGGGCTTGTGATGACTTTGAAATCAATTGCTCATTCCAGTAAAAAAAATTCATGTTTTTTTGAACGTGACAGCAGAAATAACTTTAGGCACCAACTGAATAATGATAGATCACCAGTTTAAGTTAAAAATTCATGCTATACTATCAAAATTTAAAGGTAAATTATTATGTGTTAGGTGATGGTATAAAGTGTATGTTCTAATGTGTAATGCAAAGATACATACGTACCTGAAAGTCCTTAGAGGAAACAAATTTTTATGTCTGCTGTTTGATTGTTTACCATACGATATTTGGTTTCATTTCCCAGGGATCGGTGAATTTTAACTTTGGAGTCCCCTATGCTAAGGATGCTCAGCTTACAGGTGATGAAATGTTCAGTAATGGTGAGTTTTTCACCTTCTCTTTAATTGCTATGCTGATCTGAATAAGAAAAAAAAAAAAAAACAAAAGCAAGAGAAAAAAAAGGATGGTTTATTATTTTTTACGCTGTTATGTTTGTTTCCTCAGTATTTGCTGCAGCTCTGCTTACCCAAGCTTTGGGTTCCTTCTGTCCCACTGGGAGTTGCCCAATTTGGTTGCATCTGGTGAAATTCACCCTGAGACCTTACAGAACCAGCTCCAACTACGTGAGAGCCATTTGCAGTTCTCTCCAGACGCCTGGAGAATGGGCGACGTTTCTGAGGATCCGGCGAGCGTGCTTCTATCAAAACTCAGTCTGTGAAATTCCTGGGGAAAACCCTTCTGTGTCCTGAAGGGTTCAAACTCTGGTGAGGATCCAGTTATCAGGTGCTCACCTGGATGGTTCCAGCTCCCAAAGGTAACACTTGTACTCTTGCCCTGTAGTTTACATCTATTGTATTTTTGTTATTTTCAAGATTTTTTGTCTTTGCAAAATATTGTGCATTTCACTCTTTGGAACCTCTCAGATGGTTCTTTGGTGCAGCACCACCCCGTGGGACACTTGGCTGCTGTCCTGAAGGGGTTGGTGGCTAGAATTGTAAATCCTGGAGAGTTTGTGAGTCTTCTGTCCCCAGGGAGGTGTCGTGCTTTGTTTACTTTTGTTCTGTTGGTTAGGCGCTGCTTCTCGTTGCAAGTATGAATTTCAAACTGCCCTGTTCTTATTTTAACTGTTTTCCTGGTTCTCTCCCTACGGCAGGGAAAGACTCTCGTATCCTTGTCGTCGGGCTCGGTGCTGTCCAAGAAGATACAGAGACTAAAAAAATCATAAGAAGCAAAATATGACTGCAGGGAAAAGAAGCTGGAGAGAACAGAAGGTGATATTGTTATCCTTACCCTGTATTAGAGACATCCGCTGTGCTTTGATGCTGGCAGCTGCCAGGGGCTTGTTAGCTCTTTGTAGGCAGGTGTAGGTGTTCACTTGTAGTTTTTTTTCTCTGGACAAGGCAATTCAAACTTTGCTCAGCTGATATTTGCAGATTACTCTCTAGCACAGTCCAGCATGACATTTCTGAATGTTGTAAAAATACCATGTTACTTGGAAATTGCTAATGAAGAGAAGCTTTAGGGGAAAATAAGATTTCAGGGTTGGAAGATGTGAGAAGAATTGTGTGGGGATGTTAGACTGAAGTAAAGCACTCTTGAAGCTGGACTGGCACGCTGGCAGGTCCCCTATTAAACAGTAGTGCTGAGATGAGCCTGGGGGTTGCCCATTGTTTCTGTAGAAATCAATGTTTCCTGGTCTTGAGAGGTAAGCTGCTTTGAAAAGCTGGAAGGTGCAGCATGCTGACAATCTCCGTGCTTTGGATTAAAAGTAGATTTCAGAAGGGTCCTAGGCTTTTGTCTTTTCCTAGAAGTCGATGTAATCCTGTCGAGGAGTTTTTAGTTCTGTGTTGCCATGTCATCCATCAGAGCCCTGTTGTACTAATCTTCATACAAGTACAAAACAAAAAATCAGACCCTGTCCCAAGCACTTAGAGGCCAGAACACGATTTCCTCGGGCTGCCGTTTGCGTGCCATCGGTACTCACCACGAATTGAGCCCTGTGGCTCTGACAGAGCCCCTGGATGCTGACGGAAGGGGGCTGGTCACAGACCCTGGAGGTGCCTGTCCCCCAGGGAGGGAGAGGCCGAGGCAGTGTGGCCTGCAGGGAGGGTCTCGTCCCCAGAGAGCAGCCGGCGACTCCATGCCTGCCCGGGGCTGCGGGTGCCCCCTCGGGGTGGACGCCTGCCCTCAGGTTTCCCTCTGGGCACCCGGGGAGGGAACCAGGTCCATCCGTGTGGCAGCTGCAGGGCCTGCAGGCTCTGGGCCCTGGAGCCGAGTGAGCCTGAGCTGCTGCACGCTTGCTGTGAGCTTTGGGGTGAGCGTGCATCACTGCAGGCCTGGGATGGATTGAAATGCGCTGAGGAAAGCAGAGGGAGGGAGGGAGGGAGGGAAATGCTCTGTTAACATGTGCCAATTCTTCTGTCAGACTCATCACGGCGGGACAGCGTGAAGACTGAAAGTGTAAGAAGATGTGGAGGGAAAGAGAGAATCTGACAGGAGCATCGGACGCACGAGTGCAGGAATTTTGCTTTTTTGCTTGGATGTAAACTCAGGCGTTGAAAGGAATTTGGGAGTGAGAAGGGACATTTCAGAAGGAGAAGAAGCAAAAGAAGTTGTTGTTGTTACAGTCCTGGCAAAATCTTTTGTTCTAGCTAATAAAAGAAGTTAGTTTAAAAAACAAAAAGGAAAAAATGTAGTGGTTTTTTTTTTCCTTCACTATGATATTCATGGGTGGTATATGGTGTGTTGTTTCATTTCTTGGTAGTATTAAGTCTGTGTAAATTGTTTTTTGAGTGAAGCTGACACTCTGGATGGGTTGGTTTGTATTTGAGGCAGGATTAATTTCAATAGGATTCTTTCATAGATTTCTGATGGGTATTACTGGGATTTTGGTTTTGTTTGCTGTATGTATAAACATAGAGCTTTGGTAGGGCCAGCTGGGCTGCTGGAGTTTTGGGTGTGAATTTATTAGATGGCTTTTGTTAGATGCAGTTTTTAATTTTTGAAATGTTTTTCAATGTAGTGGTTTTAAGGTGGTTTTTAAGAATTCATTGTATTGTTTTCTGTTGTTTGTAGTTGGTGTATGATAAGGGATGTGGTGTGACTTTTTGAACATTATGGTTTTGGTGTTCCTAAGTTCTGATTTCTTTGTGGTTCAATATTTTTTTTTTATTTTTATTTTTTGGGACAGGGGCATTTATATGGTGGGTTTTTATAGGCAATATGTTTTTTAATTTAGGTAGTGATATTTTTTAATATTTTAATAGTTTAGGTTTTTTATTTTCATGGTTTTAATTATTTTTTTTAATTTTTTCAAATAACTTTTATAGATGACATGTTATTATTTGTGCATTAACATAAAGGTAGAGCTTTGGGGACTTTTTTTAGTAATGTTTAGGGTCAGTTGTGCAGTTTTGAGTCTAGTGCGTTGGTTTGATTTAATTTTTATTGGGTGTTTGTTTTTATTAGCAGTTGTGTCATTTTCAAGGTGTGTTTGAGTTTTTTGGGGTTTTTGAGATACTGGTTTAGGAGGAAGTTTATGATGAGCATGTGCGGAGGTTTTGGGCTACTTTATAGTGGGATTTAAAATTTATTTACAGTTAGGTTTATTTGAGTTTTTATTAGGGTTCAATGACGTTGTGGGATGTTTGTTCCATTAGTAACAGAAATAGGTTTTGTTTTGCTGTGCTGCGATGGGATGGGCGTGTGCTGTGTGCCGGCGCTGACAAAGGTACAGTATTGTTGTGGCTCTGGTGTGTCGGGTTAATGAACTTACATGGGTTAATATAGAGATGAAAATAGAAATAAATATAAATTTAAAAATAAATATAAAATTAGAGTGGTAAACATAAATATAGATAACAGATACATACATAAAACTATAATACATGGTATATAATTGGAACATGTTATCATATAGATAAATGATAGTCTATTATATATAGATATATCTACACCAAGATATATAAATATAGATTGCAGATATAAAAATATTTAAATAGAGTTAAAGTAAATTGGGGGGTTTTATTAGGGTATAGGCTGGGGTTTTTAAATGATAGAAATAAAATATAAATTCAGATATACAAATATATATAGAAATACAAATATCTATACATATTTAATTTAAATAAATATAAGTAAATAATATATATATAATACAGAAAATATATATCTATGATTATATTAGAAGGTATTCTCTCTAATATATATAATATCTATGAATAGAATAAATAAAAATATCCATATAAATATCATTATAATTTTGAAAAATAAATTTACTTCCTAAATTTTAAATCTGGTTCAAATAAAGGGGTGTCCTTGGTTTTTATTTGGTTAGAGGCAGGAGTTTTATTTTAAATAATATAAGTAATATAGAAATGTGGATCTTAAGATAGAAAGATATAATGAATATATAAAGAGAAATTGCTAAACTATGCCTATAAATTTAAAGTTAAATATATGTAAGTAATATGAAGAGTTGTAGTATAGAATATAAATAACATTATATGGCAATATAAATTATAAATGGGAATATAAATATAAAAATATGTAAATATAGTTTAAGAGAAAGGGAATGTTTTGGCTTTTATTTAAGTAGAGGCAGCGTTTTTATTTTGAATATTATAAGTGTTCCAGAAGTAAAAATCTTGACGCAGAAATATTTAATCAATATAAAAAACATGAATAAAAATATATGAAAAATATAAATACCTACTCGCATCGGATGTAATATAGAATATAAATTTATTTATAAATTGACATTGGTAAAGATAAATGCATAAGTAAGCAATAGACATTAAAATACATTAATTATATATTATATATATTATATATATTATATATATTAATATACAATAATTTATTATATTACATTATATATACATTATATATTATATATATAAATATATATATTATATAAATTAATATACATTATAAATATGAATATAAAAATTGAACATGAGGATAAAATCTATTTAAATATTGTTTAAAACAAAGGTTGGGCTTTTTTATTCTTGTGTTAGAGGCAGGGTTTTTATTTTAAATAATATGAATGTAGATATTATTGTTATATATTTCTAAATATTGAGATATACAATCAAGATATAAATATATAACCGCAAAATATAAATAAATACAAATAATAGGAAGAGATGTAATGAAGAATACAAATAACAGTATACATAAGTATACATTTTAAATGTAAATGTGAATATGAACCTGAAAAATAGAATTAAAAAAATATTTAAGTAGAGTTTTGAAGAAAGGGGTTCTTTTTGGCTTTAATGTGGATGGAGGCAAAGGTTTTATTTTAAATAATCCAAGTGTTACAGAAGTAAAAATAGTAACAGAAATACATACTTACTATGTAAAAATATTTATAAAAATATACAAATAAAGTTTTAGGGATATATGCAATATGGAATAGAAATGTATTCATAAAAAGAAATGTATAAATGGACAGTGTACATCAATATACATTGTAAATAGAAATGTGAGTATTAATATGAAAAAATATTTAAAAAAATATTTAATTTTTTTTTTTTTTTTTTGTGTTGTGTTTTGTTTGGTTTTGTTTTGTCTTTTACCCTATTAGATTAGAGGCAGAAGTTTTTTTTCCCTCTTCCCGGTTGTTTTGGGGCATGTATTTCAGAGCAGTTTTCGGCGGGGGTCGCCCCTGTTCTTTTTTGCCGCCTTCGCTGCCGCAGCCCCGAGGCGCGCTGCGCCCCCGGCTGGGGCGGGCGGCAGTGCTGCCGCCTTGTGGGCAGAGCGCGGTACTGCAGGCGTGCAGCGAGAGGCCGCCAGCTTGGGAGTGGCGCGTGGGCGATGTCGCGGAGTTTTGGTTGACCTTCTCAAGATGGCGGCGAAAAGGGCGGGAAAGTGGAGGACCGGGTGGGTGTTTAACTGCACTGCCTGCACGGAATACCGACGTCATGGCGGCCCCGACGGATTTTTCTGTGGCGTTTCATGTGTACCCGAGACATGCTGTGGGCTCAGCGGCGCCGCGGGCGGGCGTATTTTGGCGGGTTTGTGAGAGGCATCTGGGTAAACGCCTCGCTGTGCCGGGGTCCTCTCACGTCGGCTTTCCCGCCCTGAGGGAGCCGAGCCGGGCCGAATAGTTCCGAAGAGCCGAAGAGCCGAGTGTGGCCGGAAACAGCCGAGTTTCCCCGAAGACCGAGTGTGGCCGAAAACAGCCGAGTTTCCCCGAAGAGCCCACTGTGGCCGCAAACAGCCGACTGGAACCGAAGAGCCCAGTGCGGCCGGAAACAGCCCAGTTTACACCAAGAGCCGATGATAGCCGACTGCAACCGATAGCCGACTGTAGCCGACTTGAGCCGCATTTAGACAATGTGCCGAATACGACCGAGTTTAGCCGAACTGAAACGAGTTTAGACCAAGAGCCGAAGCAAGCCCAATTCAGCCGAGTTTCATTCAACAGAACCGAACGACGCCGCAGCGCTCTGCATGCAGTGCGCCTGTGCAGACGGCAGGGGGCGCTGTGCCTGCAGTGCGCCGGTGCAGACGGCAGGGATCGCTGTGCCTGCAGTGCGCCGGTGCACACGGCAGGGGGCGCTGTATAAAGTATAAAATATCAACTATCGATAAGAAGGGATAAAAGCTCTGTGTCAAGTGCAGCTGTAGAAAATTTCAGGCTCCCAGGGAATAAATCGTTTTCTTTAAATCATTTTCGTTTTGGAGTTTTTTTTACTCCCAGGTAGCCTGAAAGTTACTACTGCTGCTTTTTTATTCTAAAGCTAGAAAGGAAAACCAAGATTAGAAATGCAGGGAAAGAAAGAAAGAAAGTAAGTAAGAAAAAGAAAAAAAGGAAATAAGGAAAGGAAATGAAAGGAAGAAAGAAGGAAGGACAGGAAGGAAGGGAGGAAAGAAGGAAGACAGACAAAAAAAACCCAAAAACCAGGAGGGCAAGGAGAAACCTAGGGAAAAAAAAATAAAAAGAAAAGAAAAAAGAAACCAACAAAAAACAAAGCCACAGAAAAAAACCTCGGGATGGGCGAGAAACACCCCCCCTCCCTGAAAAATCCAAGCTGGGCAAGAAACATCCCAGAAATACCACAAAAAAAAAAAAAAAAACAGGGGAAAAAAAAAATAAAACTTAAAAAAAAAAAACCAAGGGGGGCAAGGAAAAACCAGAAAAAACACCAAGATCGGCAGGAAGAAACGAAGAAAAAAACCCAAGAAGTGCCAGAAAAAAAAAATCAAGAAACAAGGCAAGAAAGAGAGGCAATAAAGGCCACAAAAAATTCAAGAAAAAACCCAAGACATGCCAGAAAAAGGTACGAAAATGGTTCTGCCAGGTGCGATCAAGGTGAGCGGGGTCAGATTCAGGTCCAGGAGATGAACAAGTGTCAGATTAGTTTGGGGCACTGCTGTGCAATGCAGCTGTGACAGGATTTATGTTTAAATATAGTTTAAATAAATTGGGGATTGTTTGGCTTTTATTGGGGTATAGGCTGGAGATTTCATAAAAAATATAAAACTAGAAATCCAAATATATCATCTATATGTCGATATCAATAAATATTTAATATATATAAATATCAGTAAAAGAAATCTATTGTGTCAAAAGAATATACCTATTATTATATAAAAAGGTATTCTCTCCAATATACATAATATCTATAAATATAACAAATGAAAATTACAAATATAGATGTGAATAGAATTATGACAAACAAAATTATTTTTAAAATTTTAAATGTGTTTTAAATAAAGGGGTGTCTTTGCTTTTTATTTCGTTAGAGGCAGGGGTTTTAATTTTAAATAATATAAGTACTATAGAAATGTAAATCGACATACAGAAATATATAATAAATATATAGAGATACAAAGATATAATGCCAAACTATGAATAGAAATCTATGTAAGTAACATGAAGAGATGCAATATATAATACAATTTTTATTATACAGTAATATAAATTCTAAATATAAATGCGAATATAATTGTGAAAAATATATGATGGGGGCTCGGAGCAGCCCAGGTGTGAGCTGTAATGATGATGGGGGCTCGGAGCAGCCCAGGTGTGAGTGTGAGGATGATGAGGGGCCGGCTCCTGCCGGGGCGAGGCTGTTTTAGGGGGAGGCTTTGCCTCAGCTCCCTTTTGCATGGAGCTGCTGAGTGGAGGGGTTTATGGGGCGCTCCCGGCGCTGTCTCATGGAAGGACTGCGAGAGCTTCCCACAGGGTCGGGGGCAACGCCTGGATCCGCGCTTGGGTACGTGGAGCATCGCTTAAAGGAGGCGCCGAGGGACGAATCTTTGTGCCGGGGAGCAGCGGCCGAACAGGTGAGCCCGTGTGGGTTCGGAGCGGGGAATTTTCTCCTTCCCCTTTGCAATTTCATCTTGCCAGTCCCTCCCCGGGTCCCCAGGAACAAAAATGGAGCTTATGAAGACAAAAGGAATTAAGGAGAAGGAAGCAGCTCCTCTTCTTTTATTGTCTGCGTTTGACCTGAGGGGATCCCTCTTGACTTGTGGTTTGAAGGGTGTTGATTGCAGGAAAAGCTGCCTTTTCCAGGCTGTTAGGGGTATCCCGGGGGTGACAGGGAATCCCTGCGTTCTATTCTAAGGGGAATGGGAAAAGTATTCTTGTGGTATTCTGGGTTTGATTTGAAGGCAGCCACCCCATTTGCACCACCCTCGGGTTTAAATGGAGGGGGCAGCCCTGGTGTCCCTCCTTTTCAAGGGTTTGAATGGAGGTCGAAATCGCCCTTTCCCATCAGTCGAAGGCTTTCATTTGGGGAGCGCCCCTTCTTTTCTGCTCTCCTAGGGGGTGAAATTGGAGGGGAGAAGACATTTCTTTGCCCTTGTTGAAGTGAGGTGCGCCCCATCTGCGGTTTCGGGGTTGGCTTGCGGGAAGCCGCAGCTCCGGCAGCGTTTGCAGGGCTGCAATGGGGCTGTGCCGCTGCATTGGAGGGCGCTGCCCGTGCCCGCGGCCCGGCGCGGAACGTTCCCGCTCGGGAGCGCTGCTGGCACGGCCCGGGCAGCTGCCGGGGCGCACGGGGGATTCGGCGCGGCCGGGCCGGCCGAGGGCGGCAGTGGCGGAGCCGCGCCGGTGCGAGCCGTGCGGAGCCGAGCGGAGCCGGGCCGGGCCGGCCGAGGGCGGCAGAGGCGGCGCGGGCGCTGCTGCGCCGGCCCGGGCGGTGCCGGCCGCTCCGTCCGCTCCGGGCGCGGGGCTCGGGCGCCGCCGGTAGCCCCGGGCCCGGTGCCGGCCCCGCCGGGCAGGGGCAGCGGGCGGGGCTCCCCGGGACGGCGCCGGCCCCGCGTGCCGGAGCGGCCGCCGCAGGAGCCGCTTTCCTGCCGGGAGCCGCGCTCCGTCCGGGGCCGGCAGCGAGCGCGGGGTTCGGCCGCTCCACGTTCGGCGGTGCCGTGGCTCGGAGGCGCTTTGGAGGCGTTGATGGCATCGCTGGGTTCGGTTTGCAGCGGGTGTCCGCTAAGGGATACGGTGTTCTTCCTGAGCGGGCACGGTTCTCGGTGCCGGTAGGGATGATAAAGGTTCGTTTCGGATTGGGTTTTGTAGTCGGATATATATTTTTTTGCCGGGGTATTATGTTTAGAAGGGCGCGCAATGGTTTTTACGGGTCGTAGCGCGAAGCAGCGGTTCGCATTTTAATTCTGTTGCGGTGGCTTTTATTAGCGTGAGTGTGTAGTGTTTGTTTTGGAGGGCTTGGGGAAGCGTCCTGTCGTTCACAGCAGCGGGTTTTTAATCTCGATAATTGCATGTGTGTTTATCGTCTTCCAGGGCTTTTATTTGTTTGGTTTGTTTGATTGTAGTGTATGTTTTATGGTTACGGGTAATTTGGGGGACATTGTTTATGGTTACGTTTGTCTTTAGTCTTTGTGTTTCTTTCTAGGTGGTATTTTTATTTTGATAGCTTGAGGCACTATGGGTTTATTCAGTTGGGAATAAGTTTTTTGTTGCAGATTTCAGTTTATTTGGTTTTTGGTATTATTCTTGTTGTTGGTTTCTTTATTTTCTTTTTTTGGTGGTTGTTGTTGCTGTCTTTTAATGTATTTGAGTATTGTTTATCAGGGTTTATTTTGGGAACGTGGGTATTTATATGGTGGGTTTTTAAAGTATTTATTTATTTGGGTAGTTAATTTCTTAGTTTTTAGTGGTTGAGATGTTTTTCCATTTTGTTAATTAGTTCAGGTTTAAAGTTATTTTTACAGAGGATTGTTTATTCTTTGAGTTAGTGTAGAGGTAGAATTGCGTCGGTTTTTTCTTTTTTAGTAACGTTCAGGGTCAGTGGCACTGTCTTGAGTTTAGTAGATTGGTTTGACTTTTTTTTAGTACTTTTTGTAATTTGCTGTGTGTGTTTCTAGAGGATTTTCTTTTATTTTGGTTCCATTTTTCTGTCGTGATGAGAATTGTTATTGAAAAGAGTGTTCTTTGTTTTTTCGCTGACACTTGTTTGGCTGTTGGAGGTATCTTGATGTTTTTGGAAGATATTGGTGGGAATTTGATGCTGTTTGTTCTGTCATTTCATTTAGGAATTGGATTTTAAATATACAATTATGACTCTAACTATATTGAAACAAAAGAAATAGATGTGTAGCAATGGGAATGAGCCAATTTTATTTTTATATATTCGGTCAATTTTTAAAATTTAACATGTAACATGAGTCATTATATGTTACAATAAGTTATTCTAATTTTAATAGAGTATTGTGTATGTTTTTAGATATATGAATAGAGAATATAAATGTAAATAAAACCCAAACAAAAATACAAATATATAAATGTATTGCAACTATATGCAGATATATAAAAAATTAATAATAAATTGTAAATATAAAATAACATAAATTGATACAATATATAATACAAGTGATACTGCATATATTTTATGAAAAATATTATAGGAAATGGATGTAAAATAGATATAAATACGGATGTGATCTATCTATCTATCTATATCTATCATTTGTTGTATATTATGATAAATACAACTATAAAAAAACATTTAGGTAGTTTAAAATAATGGATGGTTTTGTTTTTTCTTTGCCAAAGCAGGGGTTTTCGTGTAAAAATTACAAATACAAATAATATAAAGGTAGAAATATGAGTATAGAAATATATCATAAACACGTTAAAGATTTATATGAAAATTAGAAATATAAGGAAAAATAAGTTGTAGCAGTAGATATGGTAAATAATTTAAAAAATATTTCCCGTATATTTTTGAATAAGGTGCATATTATATATAGTTATTAATATAATACATCAATATAAACGATAAATATATATAAAATATCAACTATCTATAAGAAGGAATAAAAGCTCTATGTCACGTGCAGCAGTAGAAAATTTCAGGCTCCCAGGGAATAAATAGTTTTCTTTAAATCATTTTCGTTTTGGAGTTTTTTTTTTTTTACTCTCGGGTAGCCTGAAAGTTTCTACTGCTGCTTTTTTATTCTAAAGGTGGAAAGGTAAACCAAGATTAGAAATATAACAAAGGGGAAGGGAAAGGAAAGGGAAGGAAAGGGAAAAGGAAAAGGGAAGGGAAGTGGTGAAAAACAGAGTGAAAAAAGTAAAAAGAGTTGGAGGGAAAAAGAGATGGCGTTGGGGAGGAGCGGTGCTGCCTCAGGTCCTTCCCCGCCCGGGGGCGAAGGACCCGTTTGATGCCCTGGAGGGACTGCAGCTGCCGGTGGCTCCCGGGGGACGGAGCGATGGCTGTCAGCCCGAGACTCCAACTCCCGGCAGGCCGTGCTGCCGGCGCGGCGTGTGACGCAACGGCTATCGCGGCACATGAGTGGCTGCCAGCCCGAGACTCCAACTCCCGGCAGGCCCTGCTGCTGGCGCGGCATGTGACGCAACGGGCGACCCGGCCCGCCATTTTTCTCTAAATCTTCGGTAAATACAGCTGAGTAAAATTAGCTTGGTTTTCTTCCTTCTTTTGTAACTGAACTGTTTTTATGAAAAATCCTATTTGAATATGTGGAAAAAGTGGGGATGTCCTGTAATAGATCGTCGCTTTTCTTGTTTACAGGGTACTGAGAAAATACGTCTCCCTTAGAGTCCCACGGAAAGGTTCTCAGTGCGCTCTCTATCAAGGTATGTATTTACAAATAAGTGATCCCTTTAGATATTTGCCTGTGTACCTTTTCCTGTAATTCAGAGCTTGCGTTCTGTGGGTTTTATGATAAACCTGTAAAACATGTAAAAATGGTTTTGCAAGTCTTAAAGCTTGAAGGCAGCAATAAGTGGATTTAGAGCCTGTTCTTGACCAGACAAAGAGAAAAAGTGTGACTTTGATGCTGAACTTGTCATTTTTCATTTGACTTGTCTTGAATGATTTAGGAATAGAGAGAACTAGAAAAAGAGAGAAATAGAATTGATTATTGAGCACTCCTCAAATGCTCACCATGATTCAGTGTAGAGCCAAAGGGAAGGGTGATGGAACAGAGCTCTGTGCTTTGGAAGGAAATAAATTTAAAGCTGACCTCCTCACAGAGTCTCACTAACTTCTTTTGTTTTAAAATACAAAATACGATTAGGAAGTGTTGGAAGTTAGTGTTTTGGGAAAGAAACGGCAGTTCCACAGAACATTCCATTGAACAGAGGCTCTGGGAACGATTCAAGTTGTAAGTGCTGTCACTGCAATCAGTTGGTGGTTCAGCCTTGAAACGTGCACTTGGCCTTCTATAAAGCACTGTTTTGTTTGCCTTTCAGTGCTATGAGTCTTGATAAATTGGAGAAGAGCCCAAGAGAAATTTTTCATCCCTTGATATAAAAGGTAGGAAGTGACTTTTTTAGGTTTGGTTCTTTTTCTTTATTATTTTCTGGAAATAAAAGTAATTAAGTATAGGTACTACTGGTTTGTTTCTTCCAGTAGCAGGTGATAACAATAGCAGTAGTACTAGTAAAAATAATAATAGAAATAATAATAATAGTAATGTAATACTACTTAAACTGTCTTTATCCATTGGACTGGCCATTTCAAATCAAAACTTCTAAACACAAATCAAACCATCATCCTTGTAGAATCTTTCACAGCAGCGGGCTAAAGATCCTGGTTTTGTTGACAGGATTTATTGGTTCTGGAAGAACAAGAGGGAAGTACAAGCCTAACTACTTCTAGCTCACAGAGCCGTCCAGTGAACCCAGCTTTGTGTTTTGGTGGGCTTGTGATGACTTTGAAATCAATTGCTCATTCCAGTAAAAAAAATTCATGTTTTTTTGAACGTGACAGCAGAAATAACTTTAGGCACCAACTGAATAATAATAGATCACCAGTTTAAGTTAAAAATTCATGCTATACTATCAAAATTTAAAGGTAAATTATTATGTGTTAGGTGATGGTATAAAGCGTATGTTCTAATGTGTAATGCAAAGATACATACGTACCTGAAAGTCCTTAGAGGAAACAAATTTTTATGTCTGCTGTTTGATTGTTTACCATACGATATTTGGTTTCATTTCCCAGGGATCGGTGAATTTTAACTTTGGAGTCCCCTATGCTAAGGATGCTCAGCTTACAGGTGATGAAATGTTCAGTAATGGTGAGTTTTTCACCTTCTCTTTAATTGCTATGCTGATCTGAATAAGAAAAAAAAAAAAAAAAACAAAAGCAAGAGAAAAAAAAGGATGGTTTATTATTTTTTACGCTGTTATGTTTGTTTCCTCAGTATTTGCTGCAGCTCTGCTTACCCAAGCTTTGGGTTCCTTCTGTCCCACTGGGAGTTGCCCAATTTGGTTGCATCTGGTGAAATTCACCCTGAGACCTTACAGAAGCAGCTCCAACTACGTGAGAGCCATTTGCAGTTCTCTCCAGACGCCTGGAGAATGGGCGACGTTTCTGAGGATCCGGCGAGCGTGCTTCTGTCAAAACTCGGTCTGTGAAATTCCTGGGGAAAACCCTTCTGTGTCCTGAAGGGTTCAAACTCTGGTGAGGATCCAGTTATCAGGTGCTCACCTGGATGGTTCCAGCTCCCAAAGGTAACACTTGTACTCTTGCCCTGTAGTTTACATCTATTGTATTTTTGTTATTTTCAAGATTTTTTGTCTTTGCAAAATATTGTGCATTTCACTCTTTGGAACCTCTCAGATGGTTCTTTGGTGCAGCACCACCCCAGGGGACACTTGGCTGCTGTCCTGAAGGGGTTGGTGGCTAGAATTGTAAATCCTGGAGAGTTTGTGAGTCTTCTGTCCCCAGGGAGGTGTCGTGCTTTGTTTACTTTTGTTCTGTTGGTTAGGCGCTGCTTCTCGTTGCAAGTATGAATTTCAAACTGCCCTGTTCTTATTTTAGCTGTTTTCCTGGTTCTCTCCCTACGGCAGGGAAAGACTCTCGTGTCCTTGTCGTCGGGCTCAGTGCTGTCCAAGAAGATACGGGGACTAAAAAAATCATAAGAAGCAAAATAGGACTGCAGGGAAAAGAAGCTGGAGAGAACAGAAGGTGATATTGTTATCCTTACCCTGTATTAGAGACATCCGCTGTGCTTTGATGCTGGCAGCTGCCAGGGGCTTGTTAGCTCTTTGTAGGCAGGTGTAGGTGTTCACTTGTAGTTTTTTTCTCTGGACAAGTCAATTCAAACTTTGCTAAGCTTATATTTGCAGATTACTCTCTAGCACAGTCCAGCATGACATTTTTGAATGTTGTAAAAATACCATGTTACTTGGAAATTGCTAATGAAGAGAAGCTTTAGGGGAAAATAAGATTTCAGGGTTGGAAGTTGTGAGAAGAATTTTGTGGGGATGTTAGACTGAAGTAAAGCACACTTGCAGCTGGACTGGCGCGCTGGCAGGTCCCCTATTAAACAGTAGTGCTGAGATTAGCCTGGGGGTTGCCCATTGTTTCTGTAGAAATCAATGTTTCCTGGTCTTCAGCGGGAAGCTGCTTTGAAAAGCTGGAAGGTGCAGCATGCTGACAATCTCCGTGCTTTGGATTAAAAGTAGATTTCAGAAGGGCCCTAAGCTTTTGTCTTTTCCTAGAAGTCAATGTAATCCTATCGAGGAGTTTTTAATTCTGTGTTGCCACGTCATCCGTCAGAGCCCCGTTGTACTAATCTTCATACAAGTACAAAACAAAAAATCAGACCCTGTCCCAAGCACTTAGAGGCCAGAACACGATTTCCTCGGGCTGCCATTTGTGTGCCATCGGTACTCCCCATGAATTGAGCCCTCTGGCTCTGACAGAGCCCCTGGATGCTGACGGAAGGGGGCTGGTCACAGACCCTGGAGGTGCCTGTCCCCCAGGGAGGGAGAGGCCGAGGCAGTGTGGCCTGCAGGGAGGGTCTCGTCCCCAGAGAGCAGCCGGCGACTCCATGCCTGCCCGGGGCTGCGGGTGCCCCCTCGGGGTGGACGCCTGCCCTCAGGTTTCCCTCTGGGCACCCGGGGAGGGAACCAGGTCCATCCGTGTGGCAGCTGCAGGGCCTGCAGGCTCTGGGCCCTGGAGCCGAGTGAGCCTGAGCTGCTGCATGCTTGCTGTGAGCTTTGGGGTGAGCGTGCATCACTGCAGGCCTGGGATGGATTGAAATGCGCTGAGGAAAGCAGAGGGAGGGAGGGAGGGAGGGAAATGCTCTGTTAACATGTGCCAATTCTTCTGTCAGACTCATCACGGCGGGACAGCGTGAAGACTGAAAGTGTAAGAAGATGTGGAGGGAAAGAGAGAATCTGACAGGAGCATCGGACGGACGAGTGCACGAATTTTGCTTTTTTGCTTGGATGTAAACTCAGGCGTTGAAAGGAATTTGGGAGTGAGAAGGGACATTTCAGAAGGAGAAGAAGCAAAAGAAGTTGTTGTTGTTGTTACAGTCCTGGCAAAATCTTTTGTTCTAGCTAATAAAAGAAGTTAGTTTAAAAAGAAAAAGGAAAAAATGTAGTGGTTTTTTTTTTCCTTCACTATGATATTCATTGGTGGTATATGGTGTGTTGTTTCATTTCTTGGTATTATTAACTCTGTGTAAATTGTTTTTTGAGGGAAGCTGACTTTCTGGATGGGTTGGTTTGTATTTGAAGCAGGATTAATTTCAATAGGATTCTTTCCTAGATTTCTGATGGGTATTACTGGGATTTTGGTTTTGTTTACTGTATGTATGAACCTAGAGCTTTGGTAGGGCCAGCTGGGCTGCTGGAGTTTTGGGTGTGAATTTATTAGATGGCTTTTGTTAAATGCAGTTTTTAATTTTTGGAATGTTTTTCAATGTAGTGGTCTTAAGGTGGTTTTTAAGAATTCATTGTATTGTTTTTTCTTGTTTGTAGTTGGTGTATGATGAGGGATGTAGTGTGACTTCTTGAAGGCTATGGTTTTGGTGTTCCTAAGTTCTGATTTCTTTCTGGTTGGATAGTTTTTTTTATTTTTATTTTTTGGGACAGGGGCATTTATATGGTGGGTTTTTATAGGCAATACGTTTTTTAATTTAGGTAGTGATATTTTTTAGTATTTTAATGGTTTAGGTTTTTTATTTTCAAGGTTTTTTTTTTAATTTTTTCAAAGAACTTTTATAGATTATAGGTTATTATTTGTGCATTAGGAAAAAAGGTAGAGCTTTGGGGACTTTTTTTAGTAATGTTTAGGGTCAGTTGTACAGTTTTGAGTCTAGTGAGTTGGTTTGATTTAATTTTTATTGGGTGTTTGTTTTTATTAGCAGTTGTGTCATTTTCAAGGTGTATTTGAGTTTTTTGGGGTTTTTGAGATACTGGTTTAGGAGGAAGTTTATGATGAGCATGTGCGGAGGTTTTGGGCTACTTTATAGTGGGATTTAAAATTTGTTTACAGTTAGGTTTATTTGAGTTTTTATTAGGGTTCAGTGTTGTGGGATGTTTGTTCCGTTAGTAATAGAAATAGGTTTTGTTTTGAGGTGCTGCGGTGGGATGGGCGTGTGCTGCGTGCCGGCGCTGACAAAGGTACAGTATTGTTGTGGCTCTGTGCGTCGGGTTAATGAACTGACATGGTTTAATGTAGAGATGAAAATAGAAATAAATATAAATTTAAAAATAAATATAAAATTAGAGTGGTAAACATAAATATAGATAACAGATACATACATAGAACTATAATATATGGTATATAATTGGAACATATTATCGTATAGGTAAATGATAGTCTGTTTTATATATATATATATACACAAAGATATATAAATATAGATTGTAGATATAAAAATATTTAAATGGAGTTAAAGTAAATTGGGGGTTTTTTTAGGTTATAGGCTGGGGTTTTTAAATAAATGATAGAAATACAATATAAATTCAGATATACAAATATATATAGAAATACAAATATCTATACATATTTAATTTAAATAAATATAAGTAAAAAATATATATATAATACAGAAAATATATATCTATGATTATATTAGAAGGTATTCTCTCTAATATATATAATAGCTATGAATAGAATAAATAAAACTATCCATATAAATATCATTATAATTTTGAAAAATAAATTTACTTCCTAAATTTTAAATCTGGTTCAAATAAAGGGGTGTCCTTGGTTTTTATTTGGTTAGAGGCAGGAGTTTTATTTTAAATAATATAAGTAATATAGAAATGTGGATCTTAAGATAGAAAGATATAATAAATATATAAAGAGAAATTGCTAAACTATGCCTATAAATTTAAATATAAATATATGTAAGTAATATGAAGAGTTGTAGTATAGAATATAAATAACATTATATGGCAATATAAATTATAAATGGGAATATAAATATAAAAATATTTAAATATAGTTTAAGAGAAAGGGAATGTTTTGGCTTTTATTTAAGTAGAGGCAGGGTTTTTATTTTGAATATTATAAGTGTTCCAGAAGTAAAAATCTTGACGCAGAAATATTTAATCAATATAAAAAACATGAATAAAAATATATGAAAAATATAAATACCTACTCGCATCGGATGTAATATAGAATATAAATTTATTTATAAATTGACATTGGTAAAGATAAATGCATAAGTAAGCAATATACATTAATATACATTATAAATACAAATATGAATATAAAAATTGAACACGAGGATAAAATCTATTTAAATATTGTTTAAAACAAAGGTTGGGCTTTTTTATTCTTGTGTTAGAGGCAGGGTTTTTATTTTAAATCATATGAATGTAGTTATTATTGTTATATATTTCTAAATATTGAGATATACAATCAAGATATAAATATATTATATAACCACAAAATCTAAATAAATACAAATAATAGGAAGAGATGTAATGAAAAATACAAATAACAGTATACATAAGTATACATTTTAAATGTAAATGTGAATATGAACCTGAAAAATAGAATTTAAAAAAATATTTAAGTACAGTTTTGAAGAAAGGGGTTCTTTTTGGCTTTAATGTGGATGGAGGCAAGGGTTTTATTTTAAATAATCCAAGTGTTACAGAAGTAAAAATAGTAACAGAAATACATACTTACTATGTAAAAATAATTACAAAAATATACAAATAAATTAAAGTTTTAGGGATATATGCAATATGGAATAGAAATGTATTTATAAAAAGAAATGTATAAATGGACAGTGTACATCAATATACATTGTAAATAGAAATGTGAATATTAATATGAAAAAATATTTTAAAAAATATTTAATTATTTTTTTAATTTTTTTTTTTTTTGTGTTGTGTTTTGTTTTTTGTTTTGTTTTGTCTTTTATCCTATTAGATTAGAGGCAGAAGTTTTTTTTCCCTCTTCCCGGTTGTTTTGGGGCATTTATTTCAGAGCAGGTGTCGGCGGGGGTCGCCCCTGTTCTTTTTTGCCGCCTTCGCTGCCGCAGCCCCGAGGCGCGCTGCGCCCCCGGCTGGGGCGGGCGGCAGTGCTGCCGCCTTGTGGGCAGAGCGCGGTACTGCAGGCGTGCAGCGAGAGGCCGCCAGCTTGGGAGTGGCGCGTGGGCGATGTCGCGGAGTTTTGGTTGACCTTCTCAAGATGGCGGCGAAAAGGGCGGGAAAGTGGAGGACCGGGTGGGTGTTTAACTGCACTGCCTGCACGGAATACCGACGTCATGGCGGCCCCGACGGATTTTTCTGTGGCGTTTCATGTGTACCCGAGACATGCTGTGGGCTCAGCGGCGCCGCGGGCGGGCGTATTTTGGCGGGTTTGTGAGAGGCATCTGGGTAAACGCCTCGCTGTGCCGGGGTCCTCTCACGTCGGCTTTCCCGCCCTGAGGGAGCCGAGCCGGGCCGAATAGTTCCGAAGAGCCGAAGAGCCGAGTGTGGCCGGAAACAGCCGAGTTTCCCCGAAGAGCCGAGTGTGGCCGGAAACAGCCGAGTTTCCCCGAAGAGCCGAGTGTGGCCGCAAAGAGCCGAGTTTCACCGAAGAGCCCAGTGTGGCCGCAAACAGCCGACTGCAACCCAAGAGCCCAGTGCGGCCGAAAACAGCCCAGTTTACACCAAGAGCCGATCATAGCCGACTGCAACCGATAGCCGACTGTAGCCGACTTGAGCCGCATTTAGACAATGTGCCGAATACGACCGAGTTTAGCCGAACCGTGCGCAGTTCAGCCGAAGAGCCGAACTGAAACGAGTTTAGACCAAGAGCCGAAGCAAGCCCAATTCAGCCGAGTTTCATTCAACAGAACCTAACGACGCCGCAGCGCTCTGCATGCAGTGCGCCTGTGCAGACGACAGGGGGCGCTGTGCCTGCAGTGCGCCGGTGCACGCGGCAGGGATCGCTGTGCCTGCAGTGCGCCGGTGCACACGGCAGGGGGCGCTGTATAAAGTATAAAATATCAACTATCGATAAGAAGGGATAAAAGCTCTCTGTCAAGTGCAGCTGTAGAAAATTTCAGGCTCCCAGGGAATAAATCGTTTTCTTTAAATCATTTTCGTTTTGGAGTTTTTTTACTCCCAGGTAGCCTGAAAGTTACTACTGCTGCTTTTTTATTCTAAAGCTAGAAAGGAAAACCAAGATTAGAAATGCAGGGAAAGAAAGAAAGTAAGAAAAAGAAAAAAAGAAAATAAGGAAAGGAAATGAAAGGAAGAAAGAAGGAAGGACAGGAAGGAAGGGAGGAAAGAAGGAAGACAGACAAAAAAACCCAAAAACCAGGAGGGTAAGGAGAAACCTAGGGGAAAAAAAAAATAAAAAGAACAGAAAAAAGAAACCAACAAAAAACAAAGCCACAGAAAATACCTCGGGATGGGCGAGAAACACCCCCCCTCCCTGAAAAATCCAAGATGGGCAAGAAAAATCCCAGAAATACCACAGAAAAAAAAAACAGGGGAAAAAAAAAAAAAACCTGAAAAAAAAAAAAAAAACAAGGGGGGCAAGGAAAAACCAGAAAAAACACCAAGATGGGCAAGAAGAAACGAAGAAAAACACCCAAGAAGTGCCAGGAAAAAAAAATCAAGGAACAAGGCAAGAAAGAGAGGCAATAAAGGCCACAAAAAATTCAAGAAAAAACCCAAGACATGCCAGAAAAAGGTACGAAAATGGTTCTGCCAGGTGCGATCAAGGTGAGCGGGTTCAGATTCAGGTCCAGGAGATGAACAAGTGTCAGATTAGTTTGGGGCACTGCTGTGCAATGCAGCCGTGACAGGATTTATGTTTAAATATAGTTTAAATAAATTGGGGATTGTTTGGCTTTTATTGGGGTATAGGCTGGAGATTTCATAAAAAATATAAAACTAGAAATCCAAATATATCATCTATATGTCGATATCAATAAATATTTAATATATATAAATATCAGTAAAAGAAATCTATTGTGTCAAAAGAATATACCTATTATTAAATAAAAAGGTATTCTCTCCAATATATATAATATCTATAAATATAACAAATGAAAATTACAAATATAGATGTGAATAGAATTATGACAAACAAAATTATTTTTAAAATTTTAAATGTGTTTTAAATAAAGGGGTGTCTTTGCTTTTTATTTCGTTAGAGGCAGGGGTTTTATTTTAAATAATATAAGTACTATAGAAATGTAAATCGACATACAGAAATATATAATAAATATATAGAGATATAAAGATATAATACCAAACTATGAATAGAAATAGAAATCTATGTAAGTAACATGAAGAGATGCAATATATAATATAATTTTTATTATACAGTAATATAAATTCTAAATATAAATGCGAATATAAATATGAAAAATATATGATGGGGGCTCGGAGCAGCCCAGGTGTGAGTGTGAGGATGATGAGGGCTCGGAGCAGCCCAGGTGTGAGTGTGAGGATGATGGGGGCTCGGAGCAGCCCAGGTGTGAGTGTGAGGATGATGAGGGCTCGGAGCAGCCCAGGTGTGAGTGTGAGGATGATGAGGGGCCGGCTCCTGCCGGGGCGCGGCTGTTTTAGGGGGAGGCTTTGTCTCAGCTCCCTTTTGCATGGAGCTGCTGAGTGGAGGGGTTTATGGGGCGCTCCCGGCGCTGTCTCATGGAAGGACTGCGAGAGCTTCCCACAGGGTCGGGGGCAACGCCTGGATCCGCGCTTGGGTACGTGGAGCATCGCTTAAAGGAGGCGCCGAGGGACGAATCTTTGTGCCGGGGAGCAGCGGCCGAACAGGTGAGCCCGTGTGGGTTCGGAGCGGGGAATTTTCTCCTTCCCCTTTGCAATTTCATCTTGCCAGTCCCTCCCCGGGTCCCCAGGAACAAAAATGGAGCTTATGAAGACAAAAGGAATTAAGGAGAAGGAAGCAGCTCCTCTTCTTTTATTGTCTGCGTTTGACCTGAGGGGATCCCTCTTGACTTGTGGTTTGAAGGGTGTTGATTGCAGGAAAAGCTGCCTTTTCCAGGCTGTTAGGGGTATCCCGGGGGTGACAGGGAATCCCTGCGTTCTATTCTAAGGGGAATGGGAAAAGTATTCTTGTGGTATTCTGGGTTTGATTTGAAGGCAGCCACCCCATTTTCACCACCCTCGGGTTTAAATGGAGGGGGCAGCCCTTGTGTCCCTCCTTTTGAAGGGTTTGAATGGAGAAATCGCCCTTCGAAATCGCCCTTTCCCATCAGTCGAAGGCTTTCATTTGGGGAGCGCCCCTTCTTTTCTGCTCTCCTAGGGGGTGAAATTGGAGGGGAGAACACATTTCTTTGCCCTTGTTGAAGTGAGGTGAGCCCCGTCTGCGGTTTCGGGGTTGACTTGCGGGAAGCCGCAGCTCCGGCAGCGTTTGCAGGGCTGCAATGGGGCTGTGCCGCTGCATTGGAGGGCGCTGCCCGTGCCCGCGGCCCGGCCCGGAACGTTCCCGCTCGGGAGCGCTGCTGGCACGGCCCGGGCAGCTGCCGGGGCGCACGGGGGATTCGGCGCGGCCGGGCCGGCCGAGGGCGGCAGTGGCGGAGCCGCGCCGGTGCGAGCCGTGCGGAGCCGAGCGGAGCCGGGCCGGGCCGGCCGAGGGCGGCAGAGGCGGCGCGGGCGCTGCTGCGCCGGCCCGGGCGGTGCCGGCCGCTCCGTCCGCTCCGGGCGCGGGGCTCGGGCGCCGCCGGTAGCCCCGGGCCCGGTGCCGGCCCCGCCGGGCAGGGGCAGCGGGCGGGGCTCCCCGGGACGGCGCCGGCCCCGCGTGCCGGAGCGGCCGCCGCAGGAGCCGCTTTCCTGCCGGGAGCCGCGCTCCGTCCGGGGCCGGCAGCGAGCGCGGGGTTCGGCCGCTCCACGTTCGGCGGTGCCGTGGCTCGGAGGCGCTTTGGAGGCGTTGATGGCATCGCTGGGTTCGGTTTGCAGCGGGTGTCCGCTAAGGGATACGGTGTTCTTCCTGAGCGGCACGGTTCTCGGTGCCGGTAGGGATGATAAAGGTTCGTTTCGGATTGGGTTTTGTAGTCGGATTTTATTTTTTTTTTTCCGGGTATTATGTTTAGAAGGGCGCGCAATGGTTTTTACGGGTCGTAGCGCGAAGCAGCGGTTCGGATTTTAATTCTGTTGCGGTGGCTTTTATTAGCGTGAGTGTGTAGTGTTTGTTTTGGGGGGCTTGAGGCAGCGTCCTGTCGTTCATAGCAGCGGGTTTTTAATCTTTATAATTGCATGTGTGTTTATCGTCTTCCAGGGCTTTTATTTGTTTGGTTTATTTGATTGTAGTGTATGTTTTATGGTTCCGGGTAATTTGGGGGACATTGTTTATGGTTACGTTTGTCTTTAGTCTTTGTGTTTGTTTCTAGGTGGTATTTTTATTTTGATAGCTTGAGGCACTATGGGTTTATTCAGTTGGGAATAATTTTTTGGTTGCAGATTTAAGTTTATCTGGTTTTTGGTATTATTCTTGTTGTTGGTTTCTTTATTTTCTTCTTGTTGTTGTTGTTGTCTTTTAATGTATTTGAGTATTGTTTATCAGGGTTTTTTTTTGGGAACATGGGTATTTATATGGTGGGTTTTTAAAGTATTTATTTATTTGGGTAGTTAATTTCTTAGTTTTTAGTGGTTGAGATGTTTTTCCATTTTGTTAATTAGTTCAGGTTTTAAAGTTATTTTTACAGAGGATTGTTTATTCCTTGAGTTAGTGTAGAGGTAGAATTTTGTTGGGTTTTTTTTTAGTAAGGTCGTTCAGGGTGAGTGGCACTGGCTTGAGTTTAGTAGATTGGTTTGACTTTTTTTTAGTACTTTTTGTAATTTGCTGTGTGTGTTTCTATAGGATTTTCTTTTATTTTGGTTCCATTTTTCTGTCCTGATGAGAATTGTTATTGAAGAGTGTTCTTTGTTTTTTCGCTGACACTTGTTTGGCTGTTGGAGGTATCTTGATGTTTTTGGAAGATATTGGTGGGAATTTGATGCTGTTTGTTTCGTCATTTCATTTAGGAATTGGATTTTAAATATGCAATTATGACTCTAACTATATTGAAACAAAAGAAATAGATGTGTAGCAATGGGAATGAGCCAATTTTATTTTTATATATTCGGTCAATTTTTAAAATTTAACATGTAACATAAGTCATTATATGTTACAATAAGTTATTCTAATTTTAAAAGAGTATTGTGTATGTTTTTAGATATATGAATAGAGAATATAAATGTAAATACAACCCAAACAAAAATACAAATATATAAATGTATTGCAACTATATGCAGACAGATAAAAAATTAATATTAAATTGTAAATGTAAAATAACATAAATTGATACAATATATAATACAAGTGATACTGCATATATTTTATGAAAAATATTATAGGAAATGGATATAAAATAGATATAAATACGGATGTGATATATCTATCTATCTATATCTATCATTTGTTGTATATTATGATAAATACAAATATAAAAAAACATTTAGGTAGTTTAAAATAATGGATGGTTTTGTTTTTTCTTTGCCAAAGCAGGGGGTTTCGTGTAAAAATTACAAATACAAATAATATAAAGGTAGAAATATGAGTATAGAAGTATATCATAAACACATTAAAGATTTATATAAAAATTAGAAATATAAGGAAAAATAAGTTGTAGCAGTAGATGTGGTAAATAATTTAAAAAATATTTCCCGTATATTTTTTGAATAAGGTGCATATTATATATAGTTATTAATATAATACATCAATATAAACGATAAATATATATAAAATATCAACTATCTATAAGAAGGAATAAAAGCTCTATGTCACGTGCAGCAGTAGAAAATGTCAGGCTCCCAGGGAATAAATAGTTTTCTTTAATTCATTTTCGTTTTGGAGTTTTTTTTTTTTTTCCTCTCGGGTAGTCTGCAAGTTTCTACTGCTGCTTTTTTATTCTAAAGGTGGAAAGGTAAACCAAGATTAGAAATACAAGAAAGGGGAAGGGAAGGGAAAGGAAAGGAAAGGGAAAAGGAAAAGGGAAGGGAAGTGGTGAAAAACAGAGTGAAAAAAGTAAAAAGAGTTGGAGGGAAAAAGAGAGGGCATTGGGGAGGAGCGGTGCTGCCTCAGGTCCTTCCCCGCCCGGGGGCGAAGGACCCGTTTGATGCCCAGGAGGGACTGCAGCTGCCGGTGGCTCCCGGGGGACGGAGCCGTGGCTGTCATCGCGAGACTACAACTCCCGGCAGGCCGTGCTGCCGGCGCGGCGTGTGACGCAACGGCTGACGCGGCACATGAGTGGCTGGCGTGCCAGGCGGCCGCGCGGGGCTGTGCGCGCGCAGCTGCCGGCGCCTCTCCCGCGCGGGACAGCGACGCTGGAGGGGCGCAGCCTCCGTCTGGCCGCCCGCGCGGAGCTGAGCAGCGCGGAAGGAGCGTCCGCCCGGTTCCTCGGCCTCCCTCAGCGGTGCCGGGGGCGGGGGCGCTGCCGCCCGCCGATGGCGGAGGGCGAGGCGGTGCTTTGCTGCCGCGGGCCGGGAGCTGCGGGAGCCGCCCCGGGCGAGCGGCGCCGGGCGCTGCCGCGGTCCCGGTGGGGCGGCCGCCCTCGGGCTGGCGGAGGCGCCGGCGGAGCCCCCGAGCTGCAGCCGTCTCCCTCGGGCTGCTGCCGGTGCTGCGGGCGGAGGCGGCTCCGCCGCGTGTTGGGCGCTGCGAGCAGGGAGCGCTGCGGTATCGCCGGCATGGCGGGGCTGCTGCCTGCGTTAGTGCCCGTGGCTCTTTGTGCCGTGACAGCGGATGGAGCGGCGCTGGGCGGTAAAGCCAGAGATGGCCGGGAGAATGCCCAGCGCAGGGAGCGGGCGGGCTGTGTGCTTCGGATGGCACAGGTGCGAGCTGCAAAGCCACCCCCCCTTCCGCCCCTGCCCTCCCGAGCCCCAGGGAAAATGCTTTCCAGCATTGTCGAGCTTCTGAAAGACAAAACTTGTGATTTGACACTTGCATCCAGAAAAGGTTTCTGTCTAGATTAGCAAATGCCTCAATTGTTCTTGGTTACATCCCATGACCGGTTTCAGGCAGCGACTTTATAATGCCTTTAGGATTTTCTTGTACAATGGTGAGAAAACAGGCAGGTCTGATAGTGGTTTCACTTTTTTTTCTACTTCACGTTCCATAAGATTCTTTTATGCAAGCACTTGTTTTAAAATTCTACTGTAAGCGTTTATGGTTCACTTTTTTTTTCTTTGCAGCACCCGTGACTTTTTTTTCCCTCTAAATCGGGAGTAAATATAGCTGAGTAAAATTACCTTGATTTTCTTCCTTCTTTTTTAACTGAATTGTTTTTATTAAAAATGCTATTTGAATATGTAGAAAAAGTGGGGATGTCTTGTAATATATCGTAGCTTTTCTTGTTTACAGGATACTCAGAAAATATGTCTCCCTTAGAGTCCCACAGAAACGTTCTCAGTGCGATCTCTATCAAGGTATGTATTTACAAGTAAGTGGTCCCTTTAGATAATTGCCTGTGAATGACCTTTTCCTGTAATTCAGAGCTTGCTTTCTGTGGGTTTTATGATAAAGCTGTAAAACATGTCAAAATGGTTTTGCAAGTCTTAATCGTTGAAGGCAGCAAGAAGTGGATTTAGAGCCTGTTCTTGAGCAGACAAAGGGAAAAAGTGTGACTTTGATGCTGAACTTGTCATTTTTCATTTGACTTGTCTTGCATTATTTAAGAGTAGAGAGAACTAGAAAAAGAGAGAAATCGAATTGGTTCTTGAGCACTCCTCAAATGCTCACCATGATCCAGTGTAGAGCCGAAGGGAAGGGTGATGGAACAGAGCTCTGAGCTTTAGAAGGAAATAAATTTAAAGCTGACCTCCGCACAGAGTCTCACTAACTTCTGTGGTTTTAAAATACAAGATAAGTTTAGGAAGTGTTGGAAGTTAGTGTTTTGGGAAAGAAACGGCAGTTCCACAGAACATTCCATTGAACAGAGGCTCTGGGAACGATTCACGTTGTAAGTGCTGTCACTGCAGTCAGTTGGTGGTTCAGCCTTGAAACGTGCACTTGGCCTTCTGTAAAGCACTGTTTTGTTTGCCTTTCAGTGCTATGAGTCTTGATCAATTGGAGAAGAGCCCAAGAGAAATTTTTCATCCCTTGATATAAAAGGTAGGAAGTGACTTTTTTTGGTTTGGTTCTTTTTCTTTATTATTTTCTGGAAATAAAAGTAATTAAGTATAGGTACTACTGGTTTGTTTCTTCCAGTAGCAGGTGATAACAATAGTAGTAGTACTAGTAAAAATCATAATAGAAATAATAACAATAGTAATGTAATACTACTTAAACTGTCTTTATCCATTGGACTGGCCATTTCAAATCAAAACTTCTAAACACAAATCAAACCATCATCCTTGTAGAATCTTTCACAGCAGCGGGCTAAAGATCCTGGTTTTGTTGACAGCATTTATTGGTTCTGGAAGAACAAGAGGGAAGTACAAGCCTAACTACTTCTAGCTCACAGACCCGTCCAGTGAAGCCAGCTTTGTGTTTTGGTGGGCTTGTGATGACTTTGAAATCAATTGCTCATTCCAGTAAAAAAAAATCATGTTTTTTTGAACGTGACAGCAGAAATAACTTTAGGCACCAACTGAATAATAAGAGATGACCAGTTTAAGTTAAAAATGCATGCTATACTATCAAAATTTAAAGGTAAATTATTATGTATTAGGTGATGGTATAAAGTGTATGTTCTAATGTGTAATGCAAAGATACATACGTACCTGAAAGTCCTTAGAGGAAACAAATTTTTATGTCTGCTGTTTGATTGTTTACCATACGATATTTGGTTTCATTTCCCAGGGATCGGTGAATTTTAACTTTGGAGTCCCCTATGCTAAGGATGCTCAGCTTACAGGTGATGAAATGTTCAGTAATGGTGAGTTTTTCACCTTCTCTTTAATTGCTATGCTGATCTGAATAAGAAAAAAAAAAACAAAAGCAAGAGAAAAAAAAGGATGGTTTATTATTTTTTACGCTGTTATGTTTGTTTCCTCAGTATTTGCTGCAGCTCTGCTTACCCAAGCTTTGGGTTCCTTCTGTCCCACTGGGAGTTGCCCAATTTGGTTGCATCTGGTGAAATTCACCCTGAGACCTTACAGAAGCAGCTCCAACTACGTGAGAGCCATTTGCAGTTCTCTCCAGACGCCTGGAGAATGGGCGACGTTTCTGAGGATCCGGCGAGCGTGCTTCTGTCAAAACTCAGTCTGTGAAATTCCTGGGGAAAACCCTTCTGTGTCCTGAGGGGTTCAAACTCTGGTGAGGATCCAGTTATCAGGTGCTCACCTGGATGGTTCCGGCTCCCAAAGGTAACACTTGTACTCTTGCCCTGTAGTTTACATCTATTGTATTTTTGTTATTTTGCAAGATTTTTTGTCTTTGCAAAATATTGTGCATTTCACTCTTTGGAACCTCTCAGATGGTTCTTTGGTGCAGCACCACCCCAGGGGACACTTGGCTGCTGTCCTGAAGGGGTTGGTGGCTAGAATTGTAAATCCTGGAGAGTTTGTGAGTCTTCTGTCCCCAGGGAGGTGTCGTGCTTTGTTTACTTTTGTTCTGTTGGTTAGGCGCTGCTTCTCGTTGCAAGTATGAATTTCAAACTGCCCTGTTCTTATTTTAGCTGTTTTCCTGGTTCTCTCCCTACGGCAGGGAAAGACTCTCGTGTCCTTGTCGTCGGGCTCAGTGCTGTCCAAGAAGATACGGGGACTAAAAAAATCATAAGAAGCAAAATAGGACTGCAGGGAAAAGAAGCTGGAGAGAACAGAAGGTGATATTGTTATCCTTACCCTGTATTAGAGACATCCGCTGTGCTTTGATGCTGGCAGCTGCCAGGGGCTTGTTAGCTCTTTGTAGGCAGGTGTAGGTGTTCACTTGTAGTTTTTTTCTCTGGACAAGTCAATTCAAACTTTGCTAAGCTTATATTTGCAGATTACTCTCTAGCACAGTCCAGCATGACATTTTTGAATGTTGTAAAAATACCATGTTACTTGGAAATTGCTAATGAAGAGAAGCTTTAGGGGAAAATAAGATTTCAGGGTTGGAAGTTGTGAGAAGAATTTTGTGGGGATGTTAGACTGAAGTAAAGCACACTTGCAGCTGGACTGGCGCGCTGGCAGGTCCCCTATTAAACAGTAGTGCTGAGATTAGCCTGGGGGTTGCCCATTGTTTCTGTAGAAATCAATGTTTCCTGGTCTTCAGCGGGAAGCTGCTTTGAAAAGCTGGAAGGTGCAGCATGCTGACAATCCCCGTGCTTTGGATTAAAAGTAGATTTCAGAAGGGCCCTAAGCTTTTGTGTTTTCCTAGAAGTCAATGTAATCCTATCGAGGAGTTTTTAATTCTGTGTTGCCACGTCATCCGTCAGAGCCCCGTTGTACTAATCTTCATACAAGTACAAAACAAAAAATCAGACCCTGTCCCAAGCACTTAGAGGCCAGAACACGATTTCCTCGGGCTGCCATTTGTGTGCCATCGGTACTCCCCATGAATTGAGCCCTCTGGCTCTGACAGAGCCCCTGGATGCTGACGGAAGGGGGCTGGTCACAGACCCTGGAGGTGCCTGTCCCCCAGGGAGGGAGAGGCCGAGGCAGTGTGGCCTGCAGGGAGGGTCTCGTCCCCAGAGAGCAGCCGGCGACTCCATGCCTGCCCGGGGCTGCGGGTGCCCCCTCGGGGTGGACGCCTGCCCTCAGGTTTCCCTCTGGGCACCCGGGGAGGGAACCAGGTCCATCCGTGTGGCAGCTGCAGGGCCTGCAGGCTCTGGGCCCTGGAGCCGAGTGAGCCTGAGCTGCTGCACGCTTGCTGTGAGCTTTGGGGTGAGCGTGCATCACTGCAGGCCTGGGATGGATTGAAATGCGCTGAGGAAAGCAGAGGGAGGGAGGGAGGGAGAGAGGGAAATGCTCTGTTAACATGTGCCAATTCTTCTGTCAGACTCATCACGGCGGGACAGCGTGAAGACTGAAAGTGTAAGAAGATGTGGAGGGAAAGAGAGAATCTGACAGGAGCATCGGACGGACGAGTGCACGAATTTTGCTTTTTTGCTTGGATGTAAACTCAGGCGTTGAAAGGAATTTGGGAGTGAGAAGGGACATTTCAGAAGGAGAAGAAGCAAAAGAAGTTGTTGTTGTTGTTACAGTCCTGGCAAAATCTTTTGTTCTAGCTAATAAAAGAAGTTAGTTTAAAAAGAAAAAGGAAAAAATGTAGTGGTTTTTTTTTTCCTTCACTATGATATTCATTGGTGGTATATGGTGTGTTGTTTCATTTCTTGGTATTATTAACTCTGTGTAAATTGTTTTTTGAGGGAAGCTGACTTTCTGGATGGGTTGGTTTGTATTTGAAGCAGGATTAATTTCAATAGGATTCTTTCCTAGATTTCTGATGGGTATTACTGGGATTTTGGTTTTGTTTACTGTATGTATGAACCTAGAGCTTTGGTAGGGCCAGCTGGGCTGCTGGAGTTTTGGGTGTGAATTTATTAGATGGCTTTTGTTAAATGCAGTTTTTAATTTTTGAAATGTTTTTCAATGTAGTGGTCTTAAGGTGGTTTTTAAGAATTCATTGTATTGTTTTCTGTTGTTTGTAGTTGGTGTATGATGAGGGATGTGGTGTGACTTCTTGAAGGCTATGGTTTTGGTGTTCCTAAGTTCTGATTTCTTTCTGGTTGGATAGTTTTTTTTATTTTTATTTTTTGGGACAGGGGCATTTATATGGTGGGTTTTTATAGGCAATACGTTTTTTAATTTAGGTAGTGATATTTTTTAGTATTTTAATGGTTTAGGTTTTTTATTTTCAAGGTTTTTTTTTTTTAATTTTTTCAAAGAACTTTTATAGATTATAGGTTATTATTTGTGCATTAGGAAAAAAGGTAGAGCTTTGGGGACTTTTTTTAGTAATGTTTAGGGTCAGTTGTACAGTTTTGAGTCTAGTGAGTTGGTTTGATTTAATTTTTATTGGGTGTTTGTTTTTATTAGCAGTTGTGTCATTTTCAAGGTGTATTTGAGTTTTTTGGGGTTTTTGAGATACTGGTTTAGGAGGAAGTTTATGATGAGCATGTGCGGAGGTTTTGGGCTACTTTATAGTGGGATTTAAAATTTGTTTACAGTTAGGTTTATTTGAGTTTTTATTAGGGTTCAGTGTTGTGGGATGTTTGTTCCGTTAGTAATAGAAATAGGTTTTGTTTTGAGGTGCTGCGGTGGGATGGGCGTGTGCTGCGTGCCGGCGCTGACAAAGGTACAGTATTGTTGTGGCTCTGTGCGTCGGGTTAATGAACTGACATGGTTTAATGTAGAGATGAAAATAGAAATAAATATAAATTTAAAAATAAATATAAAATTAGAGTGGTAAACATAAATATAGATAACAGATACATACATAGAACTATAATATATGGTATATAATTGGAACATATTATCGTATAGGTAAATGATAGTCTGTTTTTATATATATATATATACACAAAGATATATAAATATAGATTGTAGATATAAAAATATTTAAATGGAGTTAAAGTAAATTGGGGGTTTTTTTAGGTTATAGGCTGGGGTTTTTAAATAAATGATAGAAATACAATATAAATTCAGATATACAAATATATATAGAAATACAAATATCTATACATATTTAATTTAAATAAATATAAGTAAAAAATATATATATAATACAGAAAATATATATCTATGATTATATTAGAAGGTATTCTCTCTAATATATATAATAGCTATGAATAGAATAAATAAAACTATCCATATAAATATCATTATAATTTTGAAAAATAAATTTACTTCCTAAATTTTAAATCTGGTTCAAATAAAGGGGTGTCCTTGGTTTTTATTTGGTTAGAGGCAGGAGTTTTATTTTAAATAATATAAGTAATATAGAAATGTGGATCTTAAGATAGAAAGATATAATAAATATATAAAGAGAAATTGCTAAACTATGCCTATAAATTTAAATATAAATATATGTAAGTAATATGAAGAGTTGTAGTATAGAATATAAATAACATTATATGGCAATATAAATTATAAATGGGAATATAAATATAAAAATATGTAAATATAGTTTAAGAGAAAGGGAATGTTTTGGCTTTTATTTAAGTAGAGGCAGGGTTTTTATTTTGAATATTATAAGTGTTCCAGAAGTAAAAATCTTGACGCAGAAATATTTAATCAATATAAAAAACATGAATAAAAATATATGAAAAATATAAATACCTACTCGCATCGGATGTAATATAGAATATAAATTTATTTATAAATTGACATTGGTAAAGATAAATGCATAAGTAAGCAATATACATTAATATACATTATAAATACAAATATGAATATAAAAATTGAACACGAGGATAAAATCTATTTAAATATTGTTTAAAACAAAGGTTGGGCTTTTTTATTCTTGTGTTAGAGGCAGGGTTTTTATTTTAAATCATATGAATGTAGTTATTATTGTTATATATTTCTAAATATTGAGATATACAATCAAGATATAAATATATTATATAACCACAAAATCTAAATAAATACAAATAATAGGAAGAGATGTAATGAAAAATACAAATAACAGTATACATAAGTATACATTTTAAATGTAAATGTGAATATGAACCTGAAAAATAGAATTTAAAAAAATATTTAAGTACAGTTTTGAAGAAAGGGGTTCTTTTTGGCTTTAATGTGGATGGAGGCAAGGGTTTTATTTTAAATAATCCAAGTGTTACAGAAGTAAAAATAGTAACAGAAATACATACTTACTATGTAAAAATAATTACAAAAATATACAAATAAATTAAAGTTTTAGGGATATATGCAATATGGAATAGAAATGTATTTATAAAAAGAAATGTATAAATGGACAGTGTACATCAATATACATTGTAAATAGAAATGTGAATATTAATATGAAAAAATATTTTAAAAAATATTTAATTATTTTTTTAATTTTTTTTTTTTTTGTGTTGTGTTTTGTTTTTTGTTTTGTTTTGTCTTTTATCCTATTAGATTAGAGGCAGAAGTTTTTTTTCCCTCTTCCCGGTTGTTTTGGGGCATTTATTTCAGAGCAGGTGTCGGCGGGGGTCGCCCCTGTTCTTTTTTGCCGCCTTCGCTGCCGCAGCCCCGAGGCGCGCTGCGCCCCCGGCTGGGGCGGGCGGCAGTGCTGCCGCCTTGTGGGCAGAGCGCGGTACTGCAGGCGTGCAGCGAGAGGCCGCCAGCTTGGGAGTGGCGCGTGGGCGATGTCGCGGAGTTTTGGTTGACCTTCTCAAGATGGCGGCGAAAAGGGCGGGAAAGTGGAGGACCGGGTGGGTGTTTAACTGCACTGCCTGCACGGAATACCGACGTCATGGCGGCCCCGACGGATTTTTCTGTGGCGTTTCATGTGTACCCGAGACATGCTGTGGGCTCAGCGGCGCCGCGGGCGGGCGTATTTTGGCGGGTTTGTGAGAGGCATCTGGGTAAACGCCTCGCTGTGCCGGGGTCCTCTCACGTCGGCTTTCCCGCCCTGAGGGAGCCGAGCCGGGCCGAATAGTTCCGAAGAGCCGAAGAGCCGAGTGTGGCCGGAAACAGCCGAGTTTCCCCGAAGAGCCGAGTGTGGCCGGAAACAGCCGAGTTTCCCCGAAGAGCCGAGTGTGGCCGGAAACAGCCGAGTTTCCCCGAAGAGCCGAGTGTGGCCGCAAAGAGCCGAGTTTCACCGAAGAGCCCAGTGTGGCCGCAAACAGCCGACTGCAACCCAAGAGCCCAGTGCGGCCGAAAACAGCCCAGTTTACACCAAGAGCCGATCATAGCCGACTGCAACCGATAGCCGACTGTAGCCGACTTGAGCCGCATTTAGACAATGTGCCGAATACGACCGAGTTTAGCCGAACCGTGCGCAGTTCAGCCGAAGAGCCGAACTGAAACGAGTTTAGACCAAGAGCCGAAGCAAGCCCAATTCAGCCGAGTTTCATTCAACAGAACCTAACGACGCCGCAGCGCTCTGCATGCAGTGCGCCTGTGCAGACGGCAGGGGGCGCTGTGCCTGCAGTGCGCCGGTGCAGACGGCAGGGATCGCTGTGCCTGCAGTGCGCCGGTGCACACGGCAGGGGGCGCTGTATAAAGTATAAAATATCAACTATCGATAAGAAGGGATAAAAGCTCTCTGTCAAGTGCAGCTGTAGAAAATTTCAGGCTCCCAGGGAATAAATCGTTTTCTTTAAATCATTTTCGTTTTGGAGTTTTTTTACTCCCAGGTAGCCTGAAAGTTACTACTGCTGCTTTTTTATTCTAAAGCTAGAAAGGAAAACCAAGATTAGAAATGCAGGGAAAGAAAGAAAGTAAGAAAAAGAAAAAAAGAAAATAAGGAAAGGAAATGAAAGGAAGAAAGAAGGAAGGACAGGAAGGAAGGGAGGAAAGAAGGAAGACAGACAAAAAAAAACCAAAAACCAGGAGGGTAAGGAGAAACCTAGGGGAAAAAAAAAATAAAAAGAACAGAAAAAAGAAACCAACAAAAAACAAAGCCACAGAAAATACCTCGGGATGGGCGAGAAACACCCCCCCTCCCTGAAAAATCCAAGATGGGCAAGAAAAATCCCAGAAATACCACAGAAAAAAAAAACAGGGGAAAAAAAAAAAAAAACCTGAAAAAAAAAAAAAAAACAAGGGGGGCAAGGAAAAACCAGAAAAAACACCAAGATGGGCAAGAAGAAACGAAGAAAAACACCCAAGAAGTGCCAGAAAAAAAAAAAATCAAGGAACAAGGCAAGAAAGAGAGGCAATAAAGGCCACAAAAAATTCAAGAAAAAACCCAAGACATGCCAGAAAAAGGTACGAAAATGGTTCTGCCAGGTGCGATCAAGGTGAGCGGGTTCAGATTCAGGTCCAGGAGATGAACAAGTGTCAGATTAGTTTGGGGCACTGCTGTGCAATGCAGCCGTGACAGGATTTATGTTTAAATATAGTTTAAATAAATTGGGGATTGTTTGGCTTTTATTGGGGTATAGGCTGGAGATTTCATAAAAAATATAAAACTAGAAATCCAAATATATCATCTATATGTCGATATCAATAAATATTTAATATATATAAATATCAGTAAAAGAAATCTATTGTGTCAAAAGAATATACCTATTATTAAATAAAAAGGTATTCTCTCCAATATATATAATATCTATAAATATAACAAATGAAAATTACAAATATAGATGTGAATAGAATTATGACAAACAAAATTATTTTTAAAATTTTAAATGTGTTTTAAATAAAGGGGTGTCTTTGCTTTTTATTTCGTTAGAGGCAGGGGTTTTATTTTAAATAATATAAGTACTATAGAAATGTAAATCGACATACAGAAATATATAATAAATATATAGAGATATAAAGATATAATACCAAACTATGAATAGAAATAGAAATCTATGTAAGTAACATGAAGAGATGCAGTATATAATATAATTTTTATTATACAGTAATATAAATTCTAAATATAAATGCGAATATAAATATGAAAAATATATGATGGGGGCTCGGAGCAGCCCAGGTGTGAGTGTGAGGATGATGAGGGCTCGGAGCAGCCCAGGTGTGAGTGTGAGGATGATGAGGGGCCGGCTCCTGCCGGGGCGCGGCTGTTTTAGGGGGAGGCTTTGCCTCAGCTCCCTTTTGCATGGAGCTGCTGAGTGGAGGGGTTTATGGGGCGCTCCCGGCGCTGTCTCATGGAAGGACTGCGAGAGCTTCCCACAGGGTCGGGGGCAACGCCTGGATCCGCGCTTGGGTACGTGGAGCATCGCTTAAAGGAGGCGCCGAGGGACGAATCTTTGTGCCGGGGAGCAGCAGCCGAACAGGTGAGCCCGTGTGGGTTCGGAGCGGGGAATTTTCTCCTTCCCCTTTGCAATTTCATCTTGCCAGTCCCTCCCCGGGTCCCCAGGAACAAAAATGGAGCTTATGAAGACAAAAGGAATTAAGGAGAAGGAAGCAGCTCCTCTTCTTTTATTGTCTGCGTTTGACCTGAGGGGATCCCTCTTGACTTGTGGTTTGAAGGGTGTTGATTGCAGGAAAAGCTGCCTTTTCCAGGCTGTTAGGGGTATCCCGGGGGTGACAGGGAATCCCTGCGTTCTATTCTAAGGGGAATGGGAAAAGTATTCTTGTGGTATTCTGGGTTTGATTTGAAGGCAGCCACCCCATTTTCACCACCCTCGGGTTTAAATGGAGGGGGCAGCCCTTGTGTCCCTCCTTTTGAAGGGTTTGAATGGAGAAATCGCCCTTCGAAATCGCCCTTTCCCATCAGTCGAAGGCTTTCATTTGGGGAGCGCCCTTTCTTTTCTGCTCTCCTAGGGGGTGAAATTGGAGGGGAGAACACATTTCTTTGCCCTTGTTGAAGTGAGGTGAGCCCCGTCTGCGGTTTCGGGGCTGGCTTGCGGGAAGCCGCAGCTCCGGCAGCGTTTGCAGGGCTGCAATGGGGCTGTGCCGCTGCATTGGAGGGCGCTGCCCGTGCCCGCGGCCCGGCGCGGAACGTTCCCGCTCGGGAGCGCTGCTGGCACGGCCCGGGCAGCTGCCGGGGCGCACGGGGGATTCGGCGCGGCCGGGCCGGCCGAGGGCGGCAGTGGCGGAGCCGCGCCGGTGCGAGCCGTGCGGAGCCGAGCGGAGCCGGGCCGGGCCGGCCGAGGGCGGCAGAGGCGGCGCGGGCGCTGCTGCGCCGGCCCGGGCGGTGCCGGCCGCTCCGTCCGCTCCGGGCGCGGGGCTCGGGCGCCGCCGGTAGCCCCGGGCCCGGTGCCGGCCCCGCCGGGCAGGGGCAGCGGGCGGGGCTCCCCGGGACAGCGCCGGCCCCGCGTGCCGGAGCGGCCGCCGCAGGAGCCGCTTTCCTGCCGGGAGCCGCGCTCCGTCCGGGGCCGGCAGCGAGCGCGGGGTTCGGCCGCTCCACGTTCGGCGGTGCCGTGGCTCGGAGGCGCTTTGGAGGCGTTGATGGCATCGCTGTGTTCGGTTTGCAGCGGGTGTCCGCTAAGGGATACGGTGTTCTTCCTGAGCGGCACGGTTCTCGGTGCCGGTAGGGATGATAATGGTTTGTTTTGGATTGGGTTTTGTAGTCGGATTTTATTTATTTTTTTCCCGGGTATTATGTTTAGAAGGGCGCGCAATGGTTTTTACGGGTCGTAGCGCGAAGCAGCGGTTCGGATTTTAATTCTGTTGCGGTAGCTTTTATTAGCGTGAGTGTGTAGTGTTTGTTTCGGGGGGCTTGAGGTAGCGTCCTGTCGTTCATAGCAGCGGGTTTTTAATCTTTATAATTGCATGTGTGTTTATCGTCTTCCAGGGCTTTTATTTGTTTGGTTTATTTGATTGTAGTGTATGTTTTATGGTTCCGGGTAATTTGGGGGACATTGTTTATGGTTACGTTTGTCTTTAGTCTTTGTGTTTGTTTCTAGGTGGTATTTTTATTTTGATAGCTTGAGGCATTATGGGTTTACTCAGTTGGGAATAATTTTTTGGTTGCAGATTTAAGTTTATCTGGTTTTTGGTATTATTCTTGTTGTTGATTTCTTTATTTTCTTGTTGTTGTTGTCTTTTAATGTATTTGAGTATTGTTTATCAGGGTTTTTTTTGGGAACATGGGTATTTATATGGTGGGTTTTTAAAGTATTTATTTATTTGGGTAGTTAATTTCTTAGTTTTTAGTGGTTGAGATGTTTTTCCATTTTGTTAATTAGTTCAGGTTTTAAAGTTATTTTTACAGAGGATTGTTTATTCCTTGAGTTAGTGTAGAGGTAGAATTTTGTTGGTTTTTTTTTTTAGTAACGTCGTTCAGGGTGAGTGGCACTGGCTTGAGTTGAGTAGATTGGTTTGACTTTTTTTTAGTACTTTTTGTAATTTGCTGTGTGTGTTTCTATAGGATTTTCTTTTATTTTGGTTCCATTTTTCTGTCCTGATGAGAATTGTTATTGAAAAGAGTGTTCTTTGTTTTTTCGCTGACACTTGTTTGGCTGTTGGAGGTATCTTGATGTTTTTGGAAGACATTGGTGGGAATTTGATGCTGTTCGTTTCGTCATTTCATTTAGGAATTGGATTTTAAATATGCAATTATGACTCTAACTATATTGAAACAAAAGAAATAGATGTGTAGCAATGGGAATGAGCCAATTTTATTTTTATATATTCGGTCAATTTTTAAAATTTAACATGTAACATAAGTCATTATATGTTACAATAAGTTATTCTAATTTTAAAAGAGTATTGTGTATGTTTTTAGATATATGAATAGAGAATATAAATGTAAATACAACCCAAACAAAAATACAAATATATAAATGTATTGCAACTATATGCAGACAGATAAAAAATTAATATTAAATTGTAAATGTAAAATAACATAAATTGATACAATATATAATACAAGTAATACTGCATATATTTTATGAAAAATATTGTAGGAAATGGATATAAAATAGATATAAATACGGATGTGATATATCTATCTATCTATATCTATCATTTGTTGTATATTATGATAAATATAAATATAAAAAAACATTTAGGTAGTTTAAAATAATGGATGGTTTTGTTTTTTCTTTGCCAAAGCAGGGGTTTTCGTGTAAAAATTACAAATACAATTAATATAAAGGTAGAAATATAAGTATAGAAATATATCATAAGCACATTAATGATTTATATAAAAATTAGAAATATAAGGAAAAATAAGTTGTAGCAGTAGATATGGTAAATAATTTAAAAAATATTTCCCGTATATTTTTGAATAAGGTGCATATTATATATAGTTACTAATATAATGCATCAATATAAACGATAAATATATATAAAATATCAACTATCTATAAGAAGGAATAAAAGCTCTATGTCACGTGCAGCAGTAGAAAATGTCAGGCTCCCAGGGAATAAATAGTTTTCTTTAAATCATTTTCGTTTTGAAGTTTTTTTTTTTTTGTACTCTCGGGTAGCCTGAAAGTTTCTACTGCTGCTTTTTTATTCTAAAGGTGGAAAGGTAAACCAAGATTAGAAATACAAGAAAGGGGAAGGGAAGGGAAAGGAAAGGAAAGGGAAAAGGAAAAGGGAAGGGAAGTGGTGAAAAACAGAGTGAAAAAAGTAAAAAGAGTTGGAGGGAAAAAGAGAGGGCATTGGGGAGGAGCGGTGCTGCCTCAGGTCCTTCCCCGCCCTGGGGCGAAGGACCCGTTTGATGCCCAGGAGGGACTGCAGCTGCCGGTGGCTCCCGGGGGACGGAGCGGTGGCTGTCAGCCCGAGACTACAACTCCCGGCAGGCCATGCTGCCGGCGCGGCGTGTGACGCAACGGCTGACGCGGCACATGAGTGGCTGGCGTGCCAGGCGGCCGCGCGGGGCTGTGCGCGCGCAGCTGCCGGCGCCTCTCCCGCGCGGGACAGCGACGCTGGAGGGGCGCAGCCTCCGTCTGGCCGCCCGCGCGGAGCTGAGCAGCGCGGAAGGAGCGTCCGCCCGGTTCCTCGGCCTCCCTCAGCGGTGCCGGGGGCGGGGGCGCTGCCGCCCGCCGATGGCGGAGGGCGAGGCGGTGCTTTGCTGCCGCGGGCCGGGAGCTGCGGGAGCCGCCCCGGGCGAGCGGCGCCGGGCGCTGCCGCGGTCCCGGTGGGGCGGCCGCCCTCGGGCTGGCGGAGGCGCCGGAGGAGCCCCCGAGCTGCAGCCGTCTCCCTCGGGCTGCTGCCGGTGCTGCGGGCGGAGGCGGCTCCGCCGCGTGTTGGGCGCTGCGAGCAGGGAGCGCTGCGGTATCGCCGGCATGGCGGGGCTGCTGCCTGCGTTAGTGCCCGTGGCTCTTTGTGCCGTGACAGCGGATGGAGCGGCGCTGGGCGGTAAAGCCAGAGATGGCCGGGAGAATGCCCAGCGCAGGGAGCGGGCGGGCTGTGTGCTTCGGATGGCACAGGTGCGAGCTGCAAAGCCACCCCCCCTTCCGCCCCTGCCCTCCCGAGCCCCAGGGAAAATGCTTTCCAGCATTGTCGAGCTTCTGAAAGACAAAACTTGTGATTTGACACTTGCATCCAGAAAAGGTTTCTGTCTAAATTAGCAAATGCCTCAATTGTTCTTGGTTACATCCCATGACCGGTTTCAGGCAGCGACTTTATAATGCTTTTAGGATTTTCTTGTACAATGGTGAGAAAATAGGCAGGTCTGATAGTGGTTTCACTTTTTTTTCTACTTCACGTTCCATAAGATTCTTTTATGCAAGCACTTGTTTTAAAATTCTACTGTAAGCGTTTATGGTTCACTTTTTTTTTCTTTGCAGCACCCGTGACTTTTTTTTCCCTCTAAATCGGGAGTAAATATAGCTGAGTAAAATTACCTTGATTTTCTTCCTTCTTTTTTAACTGAATTGTTTTTATTAAAAATCCTATTTGAATATGTAGAAAAAGCGGGGATGTCTTGTAATATATCGTAGCTTTTCTTGTTTACAGGATACTCAGAAAATATGTCTCCCTTAGAGTCCCACAGAAACGTTCTCAGTGCGATCTCTATCAAGGTATGTATTTAGAAGTAAGTGGTCTCTTTAGATATTTGCCTGTGAATGACCTTTTCCTGTAATTCAGAGCTTGCGTTCTGTGGGTTTTATGATAAAGCTGTAAAACATGTCAAAATGGTTTTGCAAGTCTTAATCGTTGAAGGCAGCAAGAAGTGGATTTAGAGCCTGTTCTTGAGCAGACAAAGGGAAAAAGTGTGACTTTGATGCTGAACTTGTCATTTTTCATTTGACTTGTCTTGCATTATTTAAGAGTAGAGAGAACTAGAAAAAGAGAGAAATCGAATTGGTTCTTGAGCACTCCTCAAATGCTCACCATGATCCAGTGTAGAGCCGAAGGGAAGGGTGGTGGAACAGAGCTCTGAGCTTTAGAAGGAAATAAATTTAAAGCTGACCTCCGCACAGAGTCTCACTAACTTCTGTGGTTTTAAAATACAAGATAAGTTTAGGAAGTGTTGGAAGTTAGTGTTTTGGGAAAGAAATGGCAGTTCCACAGAACATTCCATTGAACAGAGGCTCTGGGAACGATTCACGTTGTAAGTGCTGTCACTGCAGTCAGTTGGTGGTTCAGCCTTGAAACGTGCACTTGGCCTTCTATAAAGCACTGTTTTGTTTGCCTTTCAGTGCTCTGAGTCTTGATCAATTGGAGAAGAGCCCAAGAGAAATTTTTCATCCCTTGATATAAAAGGTAGGAAGTGACTTTTTTTGGTTTGGTTCTTTTTCTTTATTATTTTCTGGAAATAAAAGTAATTAAGTATAGGTACTACTGGTTTGTTTCTTCCAGTAGCAGGTGATAATAATAGTAGTAGTACTAGTAAAAATCATAATAGAAATAATAACAATAGTAATGTAATACTACTTAAACTGTCTTTATCCATTGGACTGGCCATTTCAAATCAAAACTTCTAAACACAAATCAAACCATCATCCTTGTAGAATCTTTCACAGCAGTGGGCTAAAGATCCTGGTTTTGTTGACAGCATTTATTGGTTCTGGAAGAACAAGAGGGAAGTACAAGCCTAACTACTTCTAGCTCACAGACCCGTCCAGTGAAGCCAGCTTTGTGTTTTGGTGGGCTTGTGATGACTTTGAAATCAATTGCTCGTTCCAGTAAAAAAAATTCATGTTTTTTTGAACGTGACAGCAGAAATAACTTTAGGCACCAACTGAATAATGATAGATCACCAGTTTAAGTTAAAAATTCATGCTATACTATCAGAATTTAAAGGTAAATTATTACGTATTAGGTGATGGTATAAAGTGTATGTTCTAATGTGTAATGCAAAGATACATACGTACCTGAAAGTCCTTAGAGGAAACAAATTTTTATGTCTGCTGTTTGATTGTTTACCATACGATATTTGGTTTCATTTCCCAGGGATCGGTGAATTTTAACTTTGGAGTCCCCTATGCTAAGGATGCTCAGCTTACAGGTGATGAAATGTTCAGTAATGGTGAGTTTTTCACCTTCTCTTTAATTGCTATGCTGATCTGAATAAGAAAAAAAAAACAAAAGCAAGAGAAAAAAAAGGATGGTTTATTATTTTTTACGCTGTTATGTTTGTTTCCTCAGTATTTGCTGCAGCTCTGCTTACCCAAGCTTTGGGTTCCTTCTGTCCCACTGGGAGTTGCCCAATTTGGTTGCATCTGGTGAAATTCACCCTGAGACCTTACAGAAGCAGCTCCAACTACGTGAGAGCCATTTGCAGTTCTCTCCAGACGCCTGGAGAATGGGCGACGTTTCTGAGGATCCGGCGAGCGTGCTTCTGTCAAAACTCAGTCTGTGAAATTCCTGGGGAAAACCCTTCTGTGTCCTGAAGGGTTCAAACTCTGGTGAGGATCCAGTTATCAGGTGCTCACCTGGATGGTTCCAGCTCCCAAAGGTAACACTTGTACTCTTGCCCTGTAGTTTACATCTATTGTATTTTTGTTATTTTGCAAGATTTTTTGTCTTTGCAAAATATTGTGCATTTCACTCTTTGGAACCTCTCAGATGGTTCTTTGGTGCAGCACCACCCCAGGGGACACTTGGCTGCTGTCCTGAAGGGGTTGGTGGCTAGAATTGTAAATCCTGGAGAGTTTGTGAGTCTTCTGTCCCCAGGGAGGTGTCATGCTTTGTTTACTTTTGTTCTGTTGGTTAGGCGCTGCTTCTCGTTGCAAGTATGAATTTCAAACTGCCCTGTTCTTATTTTAACTGTTTTCCTGGTTCTCTCCGCCCGGCAGGGAAAGACTCTCGTGTCCTTGTCGTCGGGCTCGGTGCTGTCCAAGAAGATACGGGGACTAAAAAAATCATAAGAAGCAAAATAGGACTGCAGGGAAAAGAAGCTGGAGAGAACAGAAGGTGATATTGTTATCCTTACCCTGTATTAGAGACATCCGCTGTGCTTTGATGCTGGCAGCTGCCAGGGGCTTGTTAGCTCTTTGTAGGCAGGTGTAGGTGTTCACTTGTAGTTTTTTTCTCTGGACAAGTCAATTCAAACTTTGCTAAGCTTATATTTGCAGATTACTCTCTAGCACAGTCCAGCATGACATTTTTGAATGTTGTAAAAATACCATGTTACTTGGAAATTGCTAATGAAGAGAAGCTTTTAGGGGAAAATAAGATTTCAGGGTTGGAAGTTGTGAGAAGAATTTTGTGGGGATGTTAGACTGAAGTAAAGCACACTTGAAGCTGGACTGGCACGCTGGCAGGTCCCCTATTAAACAGTAGTGCTGAGATTAGCCTGGGGGTTGCCCATTGTTTCTGTAGAAATCAATGTTTCCTGGTCTTCAGCGGGAAGCTGCTTTGAAAAGCTGGAAGGTGCAGCATGCTGACAATCCCCGTGCTTTGGATTAAAAGTAGATTTCAGAAGGGTCCTAAGCTTTTGTCTTTTCCTAGAAGTCCATGTAATCCTATCGAGGAGTTTTTAATTCTGTGTTGCCATGTCATCCATCAGAGCCCTGTTGTACTAATGTTCATACAAGTACAAAACAACAAATCAGACGCTGTCCCAAGCACTTAGAGGCCAGAACACGATTTCCTCGGGCTGCCATTTGTGTGCCATCGGTACTCCCCACGAATTGAGCCCTCTGGCTCTGACAGAGCCCCTGGATGCTGACGGAATGGGGCTGGTCACAGACCCTGGAGGTGCCTGTCCCCCAGGGAGGGAGAGGCCGAGGCAGTGTGGCCTGCAGGGAGGGTGTCGTCCCCAGAGAGCAGCCGGCGACTCCATGCCTGCCCGGGGCTGCGGGTGCCCCCTCGGGGTGGACGCCTGCCCTCAGGTTTCCCTCTGGGCACCCGGGGAGGGAACCAGGTCCATCCGTGTGGCAGCTGCAGGGCCTGCAGGCTCTGGGCCCTGGAGCCGAGTGAGCCTGAGCTGCTGCACGCTTGCTGTGAGCTTTGGGGTGAGCGTGCATCACTGCAGGCCTGGGATGGATTGAAATGCGCTGAGGAAAGCAGAGGGAGGGAGGGAGGGAGAGAGGGAAATGCTCTGTTAACATGTGCCAATTCTTCTGTCAGACTCATCACGGCGGGACAGCGTGAAGACTGAAAGTGTAAGAAGATGTGGAGGGAAAGAGAGAATCTGACAGGAGCATCGGACGGACGAGTGCACGAATTTTGCTTTTTTGCTTGGATGTAAACTCAGGCGTTGAAAGGAATTTGGGAGTGAGAAGGGACATTTCAGAAGGAGAAGAAGCAAAAGAAGTTGTTGTTGTTGTTACAGTCCTGGCAAAATCTTTTGTTCTAGCTAATAAAAGAAGTTAGTTTAAAAAAGAAAAAGGAAAAAATGTAGTGGTTTTTTTTTCCTTCACTATGATATTCATTGGTGGTATATGGTGTGTTGTTTCATTTTTTGGTATTATTAAGTCTGTGTAAATTGTTTATTGAGTGAAGCTGACTTTCTGGATGGGTTGGTTTGTATTTGAAGCAGGATTAATTTCAATAGGATTATTTCCTAGATTTCTGATGGGTATTACTGGGATTTTGGTTTTGTTTACTGTATGTATGAACCTAGAGCTTTGGTAGGGCCAGCTGGGCTGCTGGAGTTTTGGGTGTGAATTTATTAGATGGCTTTTGTTAAATGCAGTTTTTAATTTTTGAAATGTTTTTCAATGTAGTGGTCTTAAGGTGGTTTTTAAGAATTCATTGTATTGTTTTATGTTGTTTGTAGTTGGTGTATGATGAGGGATGTGGTGTGACTTCTTGAACGCTATGGTTTTGGTGTTCCTAAGTTCTGATTTCTTTCTGGTTTGACAGTTATTTTATTTTTATTTTTTGGGACAGGGGCATTTATATGGTGGGTTTTTATAGGCAACACGTTTTTTAATTTAGGTAGTGATGTTTTTTAGTATTTTAATGGTTTAGGTTTTTTATTTTCATGGTGGTTTTTTTTTAATTTTTTCAAAGAACTTTTATAGATTATAGGTTATTATTTGTGCATTAGCAAAAAGGTAGAGCTTTGGGGACTTTTTTTAGTAACGTTTAGGGTCAGTTGTACAGTTTTGAGTCTAGTGAGTTGGTTTGATTTAATTTTTATTGGGTGTTTGTTTTTATTAGCAGTTGTGTCATTTTCAAGGTGTATTTGAGTTTTTTGGGGTTTTTGAGATACTGGTTTAGGAGGAAGTTTATGATGAGCATGTGCGGAGGTTTTGGGCTACTTTATAGTGGGATTTAAAATTTGTTTACAGTTAGGTTTATTTGAGTTTTTATTAGGGTTCAGTGTTGTGGGATGTTTGTTCCGTTAGTAATAGAAATAGGTTTTGTTTTGAGGTGCTGCGGTGGGATGGGCGTGTGCTGCGTGCCGGCGCTGACAAAGGTACAGTATTGTTGTGGCTCTGGTGCGTCGGGTTAATGAACTGACATGGTTTAATGTAGAGATGAAAATAGAAATAAATATAAATTTAAAAATAAATATAAAATTAGAGTGGTAAACATAAATATAGATAACAGATACATACATAGAACTATAATATATGGTATATAATTGGAACATATTATCGTATAGGTAAATGATAGTCTGTTTTATATATATATATATACACAAAGATATATAAATATAGATTGTAGATATAAAAATATTTAAATGGAGTTAAAGTAAATTGGGGGTTTTTTTAGGTTATAGGCTGGGGTTTTTAAATAAATGATAGAAATACAATATAAATTCAGATATACAAATATATATAGAAATACAAATATCTATACATATTTAATTTAAATAAATATAAGTAAAAAATATATATATAATACAGAAAATATATATCTATGATTATATTAGAAGGTATTCTCTCTAATATATATAATAGCTATGAATAGAATAAATAAAACTATCCATATAAATATCATTATAATTTTGAAAAATAAATTTACTTCCTAAATTTTAAATCTGGTTCAAATAAAGGGGTGTCCTTGGTTTTTATTTGGTTAGAGGCAGGAGTTTTATTTTAAATAATATAAGTAATATTGAAATGTGGATCTTAAGATAGAAAGATATAATAAATATATAAAGAGAAATTGCTAAACTATGACTATAAATTTAAATATAAATATATGTAAGTAATATGAAGAGTTGTAGTATAGAATATAAATAACATTATATGGCAATATAAATTATAAATGGGAATATAAATATAAAAATATGTAAATATAGTTTAAGAGAAAGGGAATGTTTTGGCTTTTATTTAAGTAGAGGCAGGGTTTTTATTTTGAATATTATAAGTGTTCCAGAAGTAAAAATCTTGACGCAGAAATATTTAATCAATATAAAAAATATGAATAAAAATATATAAAAAATATAAATACCTACTCGCATCAGATGTAATATAGAATATAAATTTATTTATAAATTGACATTGGTAAAGATAAATGCATAAGTAAGCAATATACATTAGTATACATTATAAGTACAAATATGAATATAAAAATTGAACAGGAGGATAAAATCTATTTAAATATTGTTTAAAACAAAGGTTGGGCTTTTTTATTCTTGTGTTAGAGGCAGGGTTTTTATTTTAAATCATATGAATGTAGTTATTATTGTTATATATTTCTAAATATTGAGATATACAATCAAGATATAAATATATTATATAACCACAAAATCTAAATAAATACAAATAATAGGAAGAGATGTAATGAAAAATACAAATAACAGTATACATAAGTATACATTTTAAATGTAAATGTGAATATGAACCTGAAAAATAGAATTTAAAAAAATATTTAAGTAGAGTTTTGAAGAAAGGGGTTCTTTTTGGCTTTAATGTGGATGGAGGCAAAGGTTTTATTTTAAATAATCCAAGTGTTACAGAAGTAAAAATAGTAACAGAAATACATACTTACTATGTAAAAATAATTATAAAAATATACAAATAAATTAAAGTTTTAGGGATATATGCAATATGGAATAGAAATGTATTTATAAAAAGAAATGTATAAATGGACAGTGTACATCAATATACATTGTAAATAGAAATGTGAATATTAATATGAAAAAATATTTTAAAAAATATTTAATTTTTTTTTTAATTTTTTTTTTTTTTTTGGTGTTGTGTTTTGTTTGGTTTTGTTTTCTCTTTTATCCTATTAGATTAGAGGCAGAAGTTTTTTTTCCCTCTTCCCGGTTGTTTTGGGGCATTTATTTCAGAGCAGTTTTCGGCGGGGGTCGCCCCTGTTCTTTTTTGCCGCCTTCGCTGCCGCAGCCCCGAGGCGCGCTGCGCCCCCGGCTGGGGCGGGCGGCAGTGCTGCCGCCTTGTGGGCAGAGCGCGGTACTGCAGGCGTGCAGCGAGAGGCCGCCAGCTTGGGAGTGGCGCGTGGGCGATGTCGCGGAGTTTTGGTTGACCTTCTCAAGATGGCGGCGAAAAGGGCGGGAAAGTGGAGGACCGGGTGGGTGTTTAACTGCACTGCCTGCACGGAATACCGACGTCATGGCGGCCCCGACGGATTTTTCTGTGGCGTTTCATGTGTACCCGAGACATGCTGTGGGCTCAGCGGCGCCGCGGGCGGGCGTATTTTGGCGGGTTTGTGAGAGGCATCTGGGTAAACGCCTCGCTGTGCCGGGGTCCTCTCACGTCGGCTTTCCCGCCCTGAGGGAGCCGAGCCGGGCCGAATAGTTCCGAAGAGCCGAAGAGCCGAGTGTGGCCGGAAACAGCCGAGTTTCCCCGAAGAGCCGAGTGTGGCCGGAAACAGCCGAGTTTCCCCGAAGAGCCGAGTGTGGCCGGAAACAGCCGAGTTTCCCCGAAGAGCCGAGTGTGGCCGCAAAGAGCCGAGTTTCACCGAAGAGCCCAGTGTGGCCGCAAACAGCCGACTGCAACCCAAGAGCCCAGTGCGGCCGAAAACAGCCCAGTTTACACCAAGAGCCGATCATAGCCGACTGCAACCGATAGCCGACTGTAGCCGACTTGAGCCGCATTTAGACAATGTGCCGAATACGACCGAGTTTAGCCGAACCGTGCGCAGTTCAGCCGAAGAGCCGAACTGAAACGAGTTTAGACCAAGAGCCGAAGCAAGCCCAATTCAGCCGAGTTTCATTCAACAGAACCGAACGACGCCGCGGCGCTCTGCATGCAGTGCGCCTGTGCAGACGACAGGGGGCGCTGTGCCTGCAGTGCGCCGGTGCAGACGGCAGGGATCGCTGTGCCTGCAGTGCGCCGGTGCACACGGCAGGGGGCGCTGTATAAGTATAAAATATCAACTATCGATAAGAAGGGATAAAAGCTCTCTGTCAAGTGCAGCTGTAGAAAATTTCAGGCTCCCAGGGAATAAATCGTTTTCTTTAAATCATTTTCGTTTTGGAGTTTTTTTTACTCCCAGGTAGCCTGAAAGTTACTACTGCTGCTTTTTTATTCTAAAGCTAGAAAGGAAAACCAAGATTAGAAATGCAGGGAAAGAAAGAAAGTAAGAAAAAGAAAAAAAGAAAATAAGGAAAGGAAATGAAAGGAAGAAAGATGGAAGGACAGGAAGGAAGGGAGGAAAGAAGGAAGACAGACAAAAAAAACCCAAAAACCAAGAGGGCAAGGAGAAACCTAGGGAAAAAAATAAAAAGAAAAGAAAAAAGAAACCAACAAAAAACAAAGCCACAGAAAATACCTCGGGATGGGCGAGAAACACCCCCCCTCCCTGAAAAATCCAAGATGGGCAAGAAAAATCCCAGAAATACCACAGAAAAAAAAAAACAGGGAAAAAAAAAATAAACTGAAAAAAAAAAAAAAAACCAAGGGGGGGCAAGGAAAAACCAGAAAAAACACCAAGATGGGCAAGAAGAAACGAAGAAAAAAACCCAAGAAGTGCCAGAAAAAAAATCAAGAAACAAGGCAAGAAAGAGAGGCAATAAAGGCCATAAAAAATTCAAGAAAAAACCCAAGAAATGCCAGAAAAAGGTACGAAAATGGTTCTGCCAGGTGCGATCAAGGTGAGCGGGTTCAGATTCAGGTCCAGGAGATGAACAAGTGTCAGATTAGTTTGGGGCACTGCTGTGCAATGCAGCCGTGACAGGATTTATGTTTAAATATAGTTTAAATAAATTGGGGATTGTTTGGCTTTTATTGGGGTATAGGCTGGAGATTTCATAAAAAATATAAAACTAGAAATCCAAATATATCATCTATATGTCGATATCAATAAATATTTAATATATATAAATATCAGTAAAAGAAATCTATTGTGTCAAAAGAATATACCTATTATTAAATAAAAAGGTATTCTCTCCAATATATATAATATCTATAAATATAACAAATGAAAATTACAAATATAGATGTGAATAGAATTATGACAAACAAAATTATTTTTAAAATTTTAAATGTGTTTTAAATAAAGGGGTGTCTTTGCTTTTTATATGGTTAGAGGCAGGGGTTTTATTTTAAATAATATAAGTACTATAGAAATGTAAATAGACATACAGAAATATGTAATAAATATATAGAGATATAAAGATATAATACCAAACTATGAATAGAAATAGAAATCTATGTAAGTAACATGAAGAGATGCAATATATAATATAATTTTTATTATACAGTAATATAAATTCTAAATATAAATGCGAATATAAATATGAAAAATATATGATGGGGGCTCGGAGCAGCCCAGGTGTGAGTGTGAGGATGATGAGGGCTCGGAGCAGCCCAGGTGTGAGTGTGAGGATGATGAGGGGCCGGCTCCTGCCGGGGCGCGGCTGTTTTAGGGGGAGGCTTTGTCTCAGCTCCCTTTTGCATGGAGCTGCTGAGTGGAGGGGTTTATGGGGCGCTCCCGGCGCTGTCTCATGGAAGGACTGCGAGAGCTTCCCACAGGGTCGGGGGCAACGCCTGGATCCGCGCTTGGGTACGTGGAGCATCGCTTAAAGGAGGCGCCGAGGGACGAATCTTTGTGCCGGGGAGCAGCAGCCGAACAGGTGAGCCCGTGTGGGTTCGGAGCGGGGAATTTTCTCCTTCCCCTTTGCAATTTCATCTTGCCAGTCCCTCTCCGGTTCCCCAGGAACAAAAATGGAGCTTATGAAGACAAAAGGAATTAAGGAGAAGGAAGCAGCTCCTCTTCTTTTATTGTCTGCGTTTGACCTGAGGGGATCCCTCTTGACTTGTGGTTTTAAGGGTGTTGATTGCAGGAAAAGCTGCCTTTTCCAGGCTGTTAGGGGTATCCCGGGGGTGACAGGGAATCCCTGCGTTCTATTCTAAGGGGAATGGGAAAAGTATTCTTGTGGTATTCTGGGTTTGATTTGAAGGCAGCCACCCCATTTTCACCACCCTCGGGTTTAAATGGAGGGGGCAGCCCTTGTGTCCCTCCTTTTGAAGGGTTTGAATGGAGAAATCGCCCTTCGAAATCGCCCTTTCCCATCAGTCGAAGGCTTTCATTTGGGGAGCGCCCCTTCTTTTCTGCTCTCCTAGGGGGTGAAATTGGAGGGGAGAACACATTTCTTTGCCCTTGTTGAAGTGAGGTGAGCCCCGTCTGCGGTTTCGGGGCTGGCTTGCGGGAAGCCGCAGCTCCGGCAGCGTTTGCAGGGCTGCAATGGGGCTGTGCCGCTGCATTGGAGGGCGCTGCCCGTGCCCGCGGCCCGGCGCGGAACGTTCCCGCTCGGGAGCGCTGCTGGCACGGCCCGGGCAGCTGCCGGGGCGCACGGGGGATTCGGCGCGGCCGGGCCGGCCGAGGGCGGCAGTGGCGGAGCCGCGCCGGTGCGAGCCGTGCGGAGCCGAGCGGAGCCGGGCCGGGCCGGCCGAGGGCGGCAGAGGCGGCGCGGGCGCTGCTGCGCCGGCCCGGGCGGTGCCGGCCGCTCCGTCCGCTCCGGGCGCGGGGCTCGGGCGCCGCCGGTAGCCCCGGGCCCGGTGCCGGCCCCGCCGGGCAGGGGCAGCGGGCGGGGCTCCCCGGGACGGCGCCGGCCCCGCGTGCCGGAGCGGCCGCCGCAGGAGCCGCTTTCCTGCCGGGAGCCGCGCTCCGTCCGGGGCCGGCAGCGAGCGCGGGGTTCGGCCGCTCCACGTTCGGCGGTGCCGTGGCTCGGAGGCGCTTTGGAGGCGTTGATGGCATCGCTGGGTTCGGTTTGCAGCGGGTGTCCGCTAAGGGATACGGTGTTCTTCCTGAGTGGGCACGGTTCTCGGTGCCGGTAGGGATGATAATGGTTTGTTTTGGATTGGGTTTTGTAGTCGGATTTTATTTATTTTTTTTTTTTTCCGGGTATTATGTTTAGAAGGGCGCGCAATGGTTTTTACGGGTCGTAGCGCGAAGCAGCGGTTCGGATTTTAATTCTGTTGCGGTGGCTTTTATTAGCGTGAGTGTGTAGTGTTTGTTTCGGGGGGCTTGAGGTAGCGTCCTGTCGTTCATAGCAGCGGGTTTTTAATCTTTATAATTGCATGTGTGTTTATCGTCTTCCAGGGCTTTTATTTGTTTGGTTTATTTGATTGTAGTGTATGTTTTATGGTTCCGGGTAATTTGGGGGACATTGTTTATGGTTACGTTTGTCTTTAGTCTTTGTGTTTGTTTCTAGGTGGTATTTTTATTTTGATAGCTTGAGGCACTATGGGTTTATTCAGTTGGGAATAATTTTTTGGTTGCAGATTTAAGTTTATCTGGTTTTTGGTATTATTCTTGTTGTTGGTTTCTTTATTTTCTTCTTGTTGTTGTCTTTTAATGTATTTGAGTATTGTTTATCAGGGTTTTTTTTTGGGAACATGGGTATTTATATGGTGGGTTTTTAAAGTATTTATTTATTTGGGTAGTTAATTTCTTAGTTTTTAGTGGTTGAGATGTTTTTCCATTTTGTTAATTAGTTCAGGTTTTAAAGTTATTTTTACAGAGGATTGTTTATTCCTTGAGTTAGTGTAGAGGTAGAATTTTGTTGGGTTTTTTTTTAGTAACGTCGTTCAGGGTGAGTGGCACTGGCTTGAGTTTAGTAGATTGGTTTGACTTTTTTTTAGTACTTTTTGTAATTTGCTGTGTGTGTTTCTATAGGATTTTCTTTTATTTTGGTTCCATTTTTCTGTCCTGATGAGAATTGTTATTGAAAAGAGTGTTCTTTGTTTTTTCGCTGACACTTGTTTGGCTGTTGGAGGTATCTTGATGTTTTTGGAAGACATTGGTGGGAATTTGATGCTGTTTGTTTCGTCATTTCATTTAGGAATTGGATTTTAAATATGCAATTATGACTCTAACTATATTGAAACAAAAGAAATAGATGTGTAGCAATGGGAATGAGCCAATTTTATTTTTATATATTCGGTCAATTTTTAAAATTTAACATGTAACATAAGTCATTATATGTTACAATAAGTTATTCTAATTTTAATAGAGTATTGTGTATGTTTTTAGATTTATGAATAGAGAATACAAATGTAAATACAACCCAAACAAAAATACAAGTATATAAATGTATTGCAACTATATGCAGATATCTAAAAAATTAATATTAAATTGTAAATGTAAAATAACATAAATTGATACAATATATAATACAAGTGATACTGCATATATTTTATGAAAAATATTATAGGAAATGGATATAAAATAGATATAAATACGGATGTGATCTATCTATCTATCTATATCTATCATTTGTTGTATATTATGATAAATACAAATATAAAAAAACATTTAGGTAGTTTAAAATAATGGATGGTTTTGTTTTTTCTTTGCCAAAGCAGGGGTTTTCGTGTAAAAATTACAAATACAAATAATATAAAGGTAGAAATATGAGTATAGAAGTATATCATAAACACATTAAAGATTTATATAAAAATTAGAAATATAAGGAAAAATAAGTTGTAGCAGTAGATATGGTAAATAATTTAAAAAATATTTCCCGTATATTTTTTGAATAAGGTGCATATTATATATAGTTATTAATATAATACATCAATATAAACGATAAATATATATAAAATATCAACTATCTATAAGAAGGAATAAAAGCTCTATGTCACGTGCAGCAGTAGAAAATGTCAGGCTCCCAGGGAATAAATAGTTTTCTTTAAATCATTTTCGTTATGGAGTTTTTTTTTTCCTCTCGGGTAGCCTGCAAGTTTCTACTGCTGTTTTTTGTATTCTAAAGGTGGAAAGGTAAACCAAGATTAGAAATACAAGAAAGGGGAAGGGAAGGGAAAGGAAAGGAAAGGGAAAAGGAAAAGGGAAGGGAAGTGGTGAAAAACAGAGTGAAAAAAGTAAAAAGAGTTGGAGGGAAAAAGAGAGGGCATTGGGGAGGAGCGGTGCTGCCTCAGGTCCTTCCCCGCCCGGGGGCGAAGGACCCGTTTGATGCCCAGGAGGGACTGCAGCTGCCGGTGGCGGGGGACGGAGCGGTGGCTGTCAGCCCGAGACTACAACTCCCGGCAGGCCATGCTGCCGGCGCGGCGTGTGACGCAACGGCTGACGCGGCACATGAGTGGCTGGCGTGCCAGGCGGCCGCGCGGGGCTGTGCGCGCGCAGCTGCCGGCGCCTCTCCCGCGCGGGACAGCGACGCTGGAGGGGCGCAGCCTCCGTCTGGCCGCCCGCGCGGAGCTGAGCAGCGCGGAAGGAGCGTCCGCCCGGTTCCTCGGCCTCCCTCAGCGGTGCCGGGGGCGGGGGCGCTGCCGCCCGCCGATGGCGGAGGGCGAGGCGGTGCTTTGCTGCCGCGGGCCGGGAGCTGCGGGAGCCGCCCCGGGCGAGCGGCGCCGGGCGCTGCCGCGGTCCCGGTGGGGCGGCCGCCCTCGGGCTGGCGGAGGCGCCGGAGGAGCCCCCGAGCTGCAGCCGTCTCCCTCGGGCTGCTGCCGGTGCTGCGGGCGGAGGCGGCTCCGCCGCGTGTTGGGCGCTGCGAGCAGGGAGCGCTGCGGTATCGCCGGCATGGCGGGGCTGCTGCCTGCGTTAGTGCCCGTGGCTCTTTGTGCCGTGACAGCGGATGGAGCGGCGCTGGGCGGTAAAGCCAGAGATGGCCGGGAGAATGCCCAGCGCAGGGAGCGGGCGGGCTGTGTGCTTCGGATGGCACAGGTGCGAGCTGCAAAGCCACCCCCCCTTCCGCCCCTGCCCTCCCGAGCCCCAGGGAAAATGCTTTCCAGCATTGTCGAGCTTCTGAAAGACAAAACTTGTGATTTGACACTTGCATCCAGAAAAGGTTTCTGTCTAGATTAGCCTAAATGCCTCAATTGTTCTTGGTTACATCCCATGACCAGTTTCAGGCAGCGACTTTATAATGCTTTTAGGATTTTCTTGTACAATGGTGAGAAAATAGGCAGGTCTGATAGTGGTTTCACTTTTTTTTCTACTTCACGTTCCATAAGATTCTTTTATGCAAGCACTTGTTTTAAAATTCTACTGTAAGCGTTTATGGTTCACTTTTTTTTTCTTTGCAGCACCCGTGACTTTTTTTTCCCTCTAAATCGGGAGTAAATATAGCTGAGTAAAATTACCTTGATTTTCTTCCTTCTTTTTTAACTGAATTGTTTTTATTAAAAATCCTATTTGAATATGTAGAAAAAGCGGGGATGTCTTGTAATATATCGTAGCTTTTCTTGTTTACAGGATACTCAGAAAATATGTCTCCCTTAGAGTCCCACAGAAACGTTCTCAGTGCGATCTCTATCAAGGTATGTATTTACAAGTAAGTGGTCCCTTTAGATAATTGCCTGTGAATGACCTTTTCCTGTAATTCAGAGCTTGCGTTCTGTGGGTTTTATGATAAAGCTGTAAAACATGTCAAAATGGTTTTGCAAGTCTTAATCGTTGAAGGCAGCAAGAAGTGGATTTAGAGCCTGTTCTTGAGCAGACAAAGGGAAAAAGTGTGACTTTGATGCTGAACTTGTCATTTTTCATTTGACTTGTCTTGCATTATTTAAGAGTAGAGAGAACTAGAAAAAGAGAGAAATCGAATTGGTTCTTGAGCACTCCTCAAATGCTCACCATGATCCAGTGTAGAGCCGAAGGGAAGGGTGATGGAACAGAGCTCTGAGCTTTAGAAGGAAATAAATTTAAAGCTGACCTCCGCACAGAGTCTCACTAACTTCTGTGGTTTTAAAATACAAGATAAGTTTAGGAAGTGTTGGAAGTTAGTGTTTTGGGAAAGAAATGGCAGTTCCACAGAACATTCCATTGAACAGAGGCTCTGGGAACGATTTACGTTGTAAGTGCTGTCACTGCAGTCAGTTGGTGGTTCAGCCTTGAAACGTGCACTTGGCCTTCTGTAAAGCACTGTTTTGTTTGCCTTTCAGTGCTATGAGTCTTGATCAATTGGAGAAGAGCCCAAGAGAAATTTTTCATCCCTTGATATAAAAGGTAGGAAGTGACTTTTTTTGGTTTGGTTCTTTTTCTTTATTATTTTCTGGAAATGAAAGTAATTAAGTATAGGTACTACTGGTTTGTTTCTTCCAGTAGCAGGTGATAACAATAGTAGTAGTACTAGTAAAAATCATAATAGAAATAATAACAATAGTAATGTAATACTACTTAAACTGTCTTTATCCATTGGACTGGCCATTTCAAATCAAAACTTCTAAACACAAATCAAACCATCATCCTTGTAGAATCTTTCACAGCAGTGGGCTAAAGATCCTGGTTTTGTTGACAGCATTTATTGGTTCTGGAAGAACAAGACGGAAGTACAAGCCTAACTACTTCTAGCTCACAGACCCGTCCAGTGAAGCCAGCTTTGTGTTTTGGTGGGCTTGTGATGACTTTGAAATCAATTGCTCATTCCAGTAAAAAAAATTCATGTTTTTTTGAACGTGACAGCAGAAATAACTTTAGGCACCAACTGAATAATGATAGATCACCAGTTTAAGTTAAAAATTCATGCTATACTATCAGAATTTAAAGGTAAATTATTATGTATTAGGTGATGGTATAAAGTGTATGTTCTAATGTGTAATGCAAAGATACATACGTACCTGAAAGTCCTTAGAGGAAACAAATTTTTATGTCTGCTGTTTGATTGTTTACCATACGATATTTGGTTTCATTTCCCAGGGATCGGTGAATTTTAACTTTGGAGTCCCCTATGCTAAGGATGCTCAGCTTACAGGTGATGAAATGTTCAGTAATGGTGAGTTTTTCACCTTCTCTTTAATTGCTATGCTGATCTGAATAAGAAAAAAAAAACAAAAGCAAGAGAAAAAAAAGGATGGTTTATTATTTTTTACGCTGTTATGTTTGTTTCCTCAGTATTTGCTGCAGCTCTGCTTACCCAAGCTTTGGGTTCCTTCTGTCCCACTGGGAGTTGCCCAATTTGGTTGCATCTGGTGAAATTCACCCTGAGACCTTACAGAAGCAGCTCCAACTACGTGAGAGCCATTTGCAGTTCTCTCCAGACGCCTGGAGAATGGGCGACGTTTCTGAGGATCCGGCGAGCGTGCTTCTGTCAAAACTCAGTCTGTGAAATTCCTGGGGAAAACCCTTCTGTGTCCTGAGGGGTTCAAACTCTGGTGAGGATCCAGTTATCAGGTGCTCACCTGGATGGTTCCGGCTCCCAAAGGTAACACTTGTACTCTTGCCCTGTAGTTTACATCTATTGTATTTTTGTTATTTTGCAAGATTTTTTGTCTTTGCAAAATATTGTGCATTTCACTCTTTGGAACCTCTCAGATGGTTCTTTGGTGCAGCACCACCCCAGGGGACACTTGGCTGCTGTCCTGAAGGGGTTGGTGGCTAGAATTGTAAATCCTGGAGAGTTTGTGAGTCTTCTGTCCCCAGGGAGGTGTCGTGCTTTGTTTACTTTTGTTCTGTTGGTTAGGCGCTGCTTCTCGTTGCAAGTATGAATTTCAAACTGCCCTGTTCTTATTTTAGCTGTTTTCCTGGTTCTCTCCCTACGGCAGGGAAAGACTCTCGTGTCCTTGTCGTCGGGCTCAGTGCTGTCCAAGAAGATACGGGGACTAAAAAAATCATAAGAAGCAAAATAGGACTGCAGGGAAAAGAAGCTGGAGAGAACAGAAGGTGATATTGTTATCCTTACCCTGTATTAGAGACATCCGCTGTGCTTTGATGCTGGCAGCTGCCAGGGGCTTGTTAGCTCTTTGTAGGCAGGTGTAGGTGTTCACTTGTAGTTTTTTTCTCTGGACAAGTCAATTCAAACTTTGCTAAGCTTATATTTGCAGATTACTCTCTAGCACAGTCCAGCATGACATTTTTGAATGTTGTAAAAATACCATGTTACTTGGAAATTGCTAATGAAGAGAAGCTTTAGGGGAAAGTAAGATTTCAGGGTTGGAAGTTGTGAGAAGAATTTTGTGGGGATGTTAGACTGAAGTAAAGCACACTTGCAGCTGGACTGGCGCGCTGGCAGGTCCCCTATTAAACAGTAGTGCTGAGATTAGCCTGGGGGTTGCCCATTGTTTCTGTAGAAATCAATGTTTCCTGGTCTTCAGCGGGAAGCTGCTTTGAAAAGCTGGAAGGTGCAGCATGCTGACAATCCCCGTGCTTTGGATTAAAAGTAGATTTCAGAAGGGCCCTAAGCTTTTGTCTTTTCCTAGAAGTCAATGTAATCCTATCGAGGAGTTTTTAATTCTGTGTTGCCACGTCATCCGTCAGAGCCCCGTTGTACTAATCTTCATACAAGTACAAAACAAAAAATCAGACCCTGTCCCAAGCACTTAGAGGCCAGAACACGATTTCCTCGGGCTGCCATTTGTGTGCCATCGGTACTCCCCACGAATTGAGCCCTCTGGCTCTGACAGAGCCCCTGGATGCTGACGGAAGGGGGCTGGTCACAGACCCTGGAGGTGCCTGTCCCCCAGGGAGGGAGAGGCCGAGGCAGTGTGGCCTGCAGGGAGGGTCTCGTCCCCAGAGAGCAGCCGGCGACTCCATGCCTGCCCGGGGCTGCGGGTGCCCCCTCGGGGTGGACGCCTGCCCTCAGGTTTCCCTCTGGGCACCCGGGGAGGGAACCAGGTCCATCCGTGTGGCAGCTGCAGGGCCTGCAGGCTCTGGGCCCTGGAGCCGAGTGAGCCTGAGCTGCTGCATGCTTGCTGTGAGCTTTGGGGTGAGCGTGCATCACTGCAGGCCTGGGATGGATTGAAATGCGCTGAGGAAAGCAGAGGGAGGGAGGGAGGGAGAGAGGGAAATGCTCTGTTAACATGTGCCAATTCTTCTGTCAGACTCATCACGGCGGGACAGCGTGAAGACTGAAAGTGTAAGAAGATGTGGAGGGAAAGAGAGAATCTGACAGGAGCATCGGACGGACGAGTGCACGAATTTTGCTTTTTTGCTTGGATGTAAACTCAGGCGTTGAAAGGAATTTGGGAGTGAGAAGGGACATTTCAGAAGGAGAAGAAGCAAAAGAAGTTGTTGTTGTTGTTACAGTCCTGGCAAAATCTTTTGTTCTAGCTAATAAAAGAAGTTAGTTTAAAAAAGAAAAAGGAAAAAATGTAGTGGTTTTTTTTTCCTTCACTATGATATTCATTGGTGGTATATGGTGTGTTGTTTCATTTTTTGGTATTATTAACTCTGTGTAAATTGTTTATTGAGTGAAGCTGACTTTCTGGATGGGTTGGTTTGTATTTGAAGCAGGATTAATTTCAATAGGATTATTTCCTAGATTTCTGATGGGTATTACTGGGATTTTGGTTTTGTTTACTGTATGTATGAACCTAGAGCTTTGGTAGGGCCAGCTGGGCTGCTGGAGTTTTGGGTGTGAATTTATTAGATGGCTTTTGTTAAATGCAGTTTTTAATTTTTGAAATGTTTTTCAATGTAGTGGTCTTAAGGTGGTTTTTAAGAATTCATTGTATTGTTTTATGTTGTTTGTAGTTGGTGTATGATGAGGGATGTGGTGTGACTTCTTGAACGCTATGGTTTTGGTGTTCCTAAGTTCTGATTTCTTTCTGGTTTGACAGTTATTTTATTTTTATTTTTTGGGACAGGGGCATTTATATGGTGGGTTTTTATAGGCAATACGTTTTTTAATTTAGGTAGTGATGTTTTTTAGTATTTTAATGGTTTAGGTTTTTTATTTTCATGGTGGTTTTTTTTTAATTTTTTCAAAGAACTTTTATAGATTATAGGTTATTATTTGTGCATTAGCAAAAAGGTAGAGCTTTGGGGACTTTTTTTAGTAACGTTTAGGGTCAGTTGTACAGTTTTGAGTCTAGTGAGTTGGTTTGATTTAATTTTTATTGGGTGTTTGTTTTTATTAGCAGTTGTGTCATTTTCAAGGTGTATTTGAGTTTTTTGGGGTTTTTGAGATACTGGTTTAGGAGGAAGTTTATGATGAGCATGTGCGGAGGTTTTGGGCTACTTTATAGTGGGATTTAACATTTGTTTACAGTTAGGTTTATTTGAGTTTTTATTAGGGTTCAGTGTTGTGGGATGTTTGTTCCGTTAGTAATAGAAATAGGTTTTGTTTTGAGGTGCTGCGGTGGGATGGGCGTGTGCTGCGTGCCGGCGCTGACAAAGGTACAGTATTGTTGTGGCTCTGGTGCGTCGGGTTAATGAACTGACATGGTTTAATGTAGAGATGAAAATAGAAATAAATATAAATTTAAAAATAAATATAAAATTAGAGTGGTAAACATAAATATAGATAACAGATACATACATAGAACTATAATATATGGTATATAATTGGAACATATTATCGTATAGGTAAATGATAGTCTGTTTTATATATATATATATACACAAAGATATATAAATATAGATTGTAGATATAAAAATATTTAAATGGAGTTAAAGTAAATTGGGGGTTTTTTTAGGTTATAGGCTGGGGTTTTTAAATAAATGATAGAAATACAATATAAATTCAGATATACAAATATATATAGAAATACAAATATCTATACATATTTAATTTAAATAAATATAAGTAAAAAATATATATATAATACAGAAAATATATATCTATGATTATATTAGAAGGTATTCTCTCTAATATATATAATAGCTATGAATAGAATAAATAAAACTATCCATATAAATATCATTATAATTTTGAAAAATAAATTTACTTCCTAAATTTTAAATCTGGTTCAAATAAAGGGGTGTCCTTGGTTTTTATTTGGTTAGAGGCAGGAGTTTTATTTTAAATAATATAAGTAATATAGAAATGTGGATCTTAAGATAGAAAGATATAATAAATATATAAAGAGAAATTGCTAAACTATGCCTATAAATTTAAATATAAATATATGTAAGTAATATGAAGAGTTGTAGTATAGAATATAAATAACATTATATGGCAATATAAATTATAAATGGGAATATAAATATAAAAATATGTAAATATAGTTTAAGAGAAAGGGAATGTTTTGGCTTTTATTTAAGTAGAGGCAGGGTTTTTATTTTGAATATTATAAGTGTTCCAGAAGTAAAAATCTTGACGCAGAAATATTTAATCAATATAAAAAATATGAATAAAAATATATAAAAAATATAAATACCTACTCGCATCAGATGTAATATAGAATATAAATTTATTTATAAATTGACATTGGTAAAGATAAATGCATAAGTAAGCAATATACATTAATATACATTATAAGTACAAATATGAATATAAAAATTGAACAGGAGGATAAAATCTATTTAAATATTGTTTAAAACAAAGGTTGGGCTTTTTTATTCTTGTGTTAGAGGCAGGGTTTTTATTTTAAATCATATGAATGTAGTTATTATTGTTATATATTTCTAAATATTGAGATATACAATCAAGATATAAATATATTATATAACCACAAAATCTAAATAAATACAAATAATAGGAAGAGATGTAATGAAAAATACAAATAACAGTATACATAAGTATACATTTTAAATGTAAATGTGAATATGAACCTGAAAAATAGAATTTAAAAAAATATTTAAGTAGAGTTTTGAAGAAAGGGGTTCTTTTTGGCTTTAATGTGGATGGAGGCAAAGGTTTTATTTTAAATAATCCAAGTGTTACAGAAGTAAAAATAGTAACAGAAATACATACTTACTATGTAAAAATAATTATAAAAATATACAAATAAATTAAAGTTTTAGGGATATATGCAATATGGAATAGAAATGTATTTATAAAAAGAAATGTATAAATGGACAGTGTACATCAATATACATTGTAAATAGAAATGTGAATATTAATATGAAAAAATATTTTAAAAAATATTTAATTTTTTTTTTAATTTTTTTTTTTTTTTTGGTGTTGTGTTTTGTTTGGTTTTGTTTTCTCTTTTATCCTATTAGATTAGAGGCAGAAGTTTTTTTTCCCTCTTCCCGGTTGTTTTGGGGCATTTATTTCAGAGCAGTTTTCGGCGGGGGTCGCCCCTGTTCTTTTTTGCCGCCTTCGCTGCCGCAGCCCCGAGGCGCGCTGCGCCCCCGGCTGGGGCGGGCGGCAGTGCTGCCGCCTTGTGGGCAGAGCGCGGTACTGCAGGCGTGCAGCGAGAGGCCGCCAGCTTGGGAGTGGCGCGTGGGCGATGTCGCGGAGTTTTGGTTGACCTTCTCAAGATGGCGGCGAAAAGGGCGGGAAAGTGGAGGACCGGGTGGGTGTTTAACTGCACTGCCTGCACGGAATACCGACGTCATGGCGGCCCCGACGGATTTTTCTGTGGCGTTTCATGTGTACCCGAGACATGCTGTGGGCTCAGCGGCGCCGCGGGCGGGCGTATTTTGGCGGGTTTGTGAGAGGCATCTGGGTAAACGCCTCGCTGTGCCGGGGTCCTCTCACGTCGGCTTTCCCGCCCTGAGGGAGCCGAGCCGGGCCGAATAGTTCCGAAGAGCCGAAGAGCCGAGTGTGGCCGGAAATAGCCGAGTTTCCCCGAAGAGCCGAGTGTGGCCGGAAACAGCCGAGTTTCCCCGAAGAGCCGAGTGTGGCCGCAAAGAGCCGAGTTTCACCGAAGAGCCCAGTGTGGCCGCAAACAGCCGACTGCAACCCAAGAGCCCAGTGCGGCCGAAAACAGCCCAGTTTACACCAAGAGCCGACAATAGCCGACTGCAACCGATAGCCGACTGTAGCCGACTTGAGCCGCATTTAGACAATGTGCCGAATACGACCGAGTTTAGCCGAACCGTGCGCAGTTCAGCCGAAGAGCCGAACTGAAACGAGTTTAGACCAAGAGCCGAAGCAAGCCCAATTCAGCCGAGTTTCATTCAACAGAACCGAACGACGCCGCGGCGCTCTGCATGCAGTGCGCCTGTGCAGACGACAGGGGGCGCTGTGCCTGCAGTGCGCCGGTGCAGACGGCAGGGATCGCTGTGCCTGCAGTGCGCCGGTGCACACGGCAGGGGGCGCTGTATAAGTATAAAATATCAACTATCGATAAGAAGGGATAAAAGCTCTCTGTCAAGTGCAGCTGTAGAAAATTTCAGGCTCCCAGGGAATAAATCGTTTTCTTTAAATCATTTTCGTTTTGGAGTTTTTTTTACTCCCAGGTAGCCTGAAAGTTACTACTGCTGCTTTTTTATTCTAAAGCTAGAAAGGAAAACCAAGATTAGAAATGCAGGGAAAGAAAGAAAGTAAGAAAAAGAAAAAAAGAAAATAAGGAAAGGAAATGAAAGGAAGAAAGATGGAAGGACAGGAAGGAAGGGAGGAAAGAAGGAAGACAGACAAAAAAAACCCAAAAACCAAGAGGGCAAGGAGAAACCTAGGGAAAAAAATAAAAAGAAAAGAAAAAAGAAACCAACAAAAAACAAAGCCACAGAAAATACCTCGGGATGGGCGAGAAACACCCCCCCTCCCTGAAAAATCCAAGATGGGCAAGAAAAATCCCAGAAATACCACAGAAAAAAAAAAAACAGGGAAAAAAAAAATAAACTGAAAAAAAAAAAAAAACCAAGGGGGGGCAAGGAAAAACCAGAAAAAACACCAAGATGGGCAAGAAGAAACGAAGAAAAAAAACCCAAGAAGTGCCAGAAAAAAAATCAAGAAACAAGGCAAGAAAGAGAGGCAATAAAGGCCACAAAAAATTCAAGAAAAAACCCAAGAAATGCCAGAAAAAGGTACGAAAATGGTTCTGCCAGGTGCGATCAAGGTGAGCGGGTTCAGATTCAGGTCCAGGAGATGAACAAGTGTCAGATTAGTTTGGGGCACTGCTGTGCAATGCAGCCGTGACAGGATTTATGTTTAAATATAGTTTAAATAAATTGGGGATTGTTTGGCTTTTATTGGGGTATAGGCTGGAGATTTCATAAAAAATATAAAACTAGAAATCCAAATATATCATCTATATGTCGATATCAATAAATATTTAATATATATAAATATCAGTAAAAGAAATCTATTGTGTCAAAAGAATATACCTATTATTAAATAAAAAGGTATTCTCTCCAATATATATAATATCTATAAATATAACAAATGAAAATTACAAATATAGATGTGAATAGAATTATGACAAACAAAATTATTTTTAAAATTTTAAATGTGTTTTAAATAAAGGGGTGTCTTTGCTTTTTATTTCGTTAGAGGCAGGGGTTTTATTTTAAATAATATAAGTACTATAGAAATGTAAATCGACATACAGAAATATATAATAAATATATAGAGATATAAAGATATAATACCAAACTATGAATAGAAATAGAAATCTATGTAAGTAACATGAAGAGATGCAATATATAATATAATTTTTATTATACAGTAATATAAATTCTAAATATAAATGCGAATATAAATATGAAAAATATATGATGGGGGCTCGGAGCAGCCCAGGTGTGAGTGTGAGGATGATGAGGGCTCGGAGCAGCCCAGGTGTGAGTGTGAGGATGATGAGGGGCCGGCTCCTGCCGGGGCGAGGCTGTTTTAGGGGGAGGCTTTGCCTCAGCTCCCTTTTGCATGGAGCTGCTGAGTGGAGGGGTTTATGGGGCGCTCCCGGCGCTGTCTCATGGAAGGACTGCGAGAGCTTCCCACAGGGTCGGGGGCAACACCTGGATCCGCGCTTGGGTACGTGGAGCATCGCTTAAAGGAGGCGCCGAGGGACGAATCTTTGTGCCGGGGAGCAGCAGCCGAACAGGTGAGCCCGTGTGGGTTCGGAGCGGGGAATTTTCTCCTTCCCCTTTGCAATTTCATCTTGCCAGTCCCTCTCCGGTTCCCCAGGAACAAAAATGGAGCTTATGAAGACAAAAGGAATTAAGGAGAAGGAAGCAGCTCCTCTTCTTTTATTGTCTGCGTTTGACCTGAGGGGATCCCTCTTGACTTGTGGTTTTAAGGGTGTTGATTGCAGGAAAAGCTGCCTTTTCCAGGCTGTTAGGGGTATCCCGGGGGTGACAGGGAATCCCTGCGTTCTATTCTAAGGGGAATGGGAAAAGTATTCTTGTGGTATTCTGGGTTTGATTTGAAGGCAGCCACCCCATTTTCACCACCCTCGGGTTTAAATGGAGGGGGCAGCCCTTGTGTCCCTCCTTTTGAAGGGTTTGAATGGAGAAATCGCCCTTCGAAATCGCCCTTTCCCATCAGTCGAAGGCTTTCATTTGGGGAGCGCCCCTTCTTTTCTGCTCTCCTAGGGGGTGAAATTGGAGGGGAGAACACATTTCTTTGCCCTTGTTGAAGTGAGGTGAGCCCCGTCTGCGGTTTCGGGGCTGGCTTGCGGGAAGCCGCAGCTCCGGCAGCGTTTGCAGGGCTGCAATGGGGCTGTGCCGCTGCATTGGAGGGCGCTGCCCGTGCCCGCGGCCCGGCGCGGAACGTTCCCGCTCGGGAGCGCTGCTGGCACGGCCCGGGCAGCTGCCGGGGCGCACGGGGGATTCGGCGCGGCCGGGCCGGCCGAGGGCGGCAGTGGCGGAGCCGCGCCGGTGCGAGCCGTGCGGAGCCGAGCGGAGCCGGGCCGGGCCGGCCGAGGGCGGCAGAGGCGGCGCGGGCGCTGCTGCGCCGGCCCGGGCGGTGCCGGCCGCTCCGTCCGCTCCGGGCGCGGGGCTCGGGCGCCGCCGGTAGCCCCGGGCCCGGTGCCGGCCCCGCCGGGCAGGGGCAGCGGGCGGGGCTCCCCGGGACGGCGCCGGCCCCGCGTGCCGGAGCGGCCGCCGCAGGAGCCGCTTTCCTGCCGGGAGCCGCGCTCCGTCCGGGGCCGGCAGCGAGCGCGGGGTTCGGCCGCTCCACGTTCGGCGGTGCCGTGGCTCGGAGGCGCTTTGGAGGCGGTGATGGCATCGCTGGGTTCGGTTTGCAGCGGGTGTCCGCTAAGGGATACGGTGTTCTTCATGAGTGGGCACGGTTCTCGGTGCCGGTAGGGATGATAATGGTTTGTTTTGGATTGGGTTTTGTAGTCGGATTTTATTTATTTTTTTTTTTTTCCGGGTATTATGTTTAGAAGGGCGCGCAATGGTTTTTACGGGTCGTAGCGCGAAGCAGCGGTTCGGATTTTAATTCTGTTGCGGTGGCTTTTATTAGCGTGAGTGTGTAGTGTTTGTTTCGGGGGGCTTGAGGTAGCGTCCTGTCGTTCATAGCAGCGGGTTTTTAATCTTTATAATTGCATGTGTGTTTATCGTCTTCCAGGGCTTTTATTTGTTTGGTTTATTTGATTGTAGTGTATGTTTTATGGTTCCGGGTAATTTGGGGGACATTGTTTATGGTTACGTTTGTCTTTAGTCTTTGTGTTTGTTTCTAGGTGGTATTTTTATTTTGATAGCTTGAGGCACTATGGGTTTATTCAGTTGGGAATAATTTTTTGGTTGCAGATTTAAGTTTATCTGGTTTTTGGTATTATTCTTGTTGTTGGTTTCTTTATTTTCTTCTTGTTGTTGTCTTTTAATGTATTTGAGTATTGTTTATCAGGGTTTTTTTTTGGGAACATGGGTATTTATATGGTGGGTTTTTAAAGTATTTATTTATTTGGGTAGTTAATTTCTTAGTTTTTAGTGGTTGAGATGTTTTTCCATTTTGTTAATTAGTTCAGGTTTTAAAGTTATTTTTACAGAGGATTGTTTATTCCTTGAGTTAGTGTAGAGGTAGAATTTTGTTGGGTTTTTTTTTAGTAACGTCGTTCAGGGTGAGTGGCACTGGCTTGAGTTTAGTAGATTGGTTTGACTTTTTTTTAGTACTTTTTGTAATTTGCTGTGTGTGTTTCTATAGGATTTTCTTTTATTTTGGTTCCATTTTTCTGTCCTGATGAGAATTGTTATTGAAAAGAGTGTTCTTTGTTTTTTCGCTGACACTTGTTTGGCTGTTGGAGGTATCTTGATGTTTTTGGAAGACATTGGTGGGAATTTGATGCTGTTTGTTTCGTCATTTCATTTAGGAATTGGATTTTAAATATGCAATTATGACTCTAACTATATTGAAACAAAAGAAATAGATGTGTAGCAATGGGAATGAGCCAATTTTATTTTTATATATTCGGTCAATTTTTAAAATTTAACATGTAACATAAGTCATTATATGTTACAATAAGTTATTCTAATTTTAATAGAGTATTGTGTATGTTTTTAGATTTATGAATAGAGAATACAAATGTAAATACAACCCAAACAAAAATACAAGTATATAAATGTATTGCAACTATATGCAGATATCTAAAAAATTAATATTAAATTGTAAATGTAAAATAACATAAATTGATACAATATATAATACAAGTGATACTGCATATATTTTATGAAAAATATTATAGGAAATGGATATAAAATAGATATAAATACGGATGTGATCTATCTATCTATCTATATCTATCATTTGTTGTATATTATGATAAATACAAATATAAAAAAACATTTAGGTAGTTTAAAATAATGGATGGTTTTGTTTTTTCTTTGCCAAAGCAGGGGTTTTCGTGTAAAAATTACAAATACAAATAATATAAAGGTAGAAATATGAGTATAGAAGTATATCATAAACACATTAAAGATTTATATAAAAATTAGAAATATAAGGAAAAATAAGTTGTAGCAGTAGATATGGTAAATAATTTAAAAAATATTTCCCGTATATTTTTTGAATAAGGTGCATACTATATATAGTTATTAATATAATACATCAATATAAACGATAAATATATATAAAATATCAACTATCTATAAGAAGGAATAAAAGCTCTATGTCACGTGCAGCAGTAGAAAATGTCAGGCTCCCAGGGAATAAATAGTTTTCTTTAAATCATTTTCGTTATGGAGTTTTTTTTTTTCCTCTCGGGTAGCCTGCAAGTTTCTACTGCTGTTTTTTGTATTCTAAAGGTGGAAAGGTAAACCAAGATTAGAAATACAAGAAAGGGGAAGGGAAGGGAAAGGAAAGGAAAGGGAAAAGGAAAAGGGAAGGGAAGTGGTGAAAAACAGAGTGAAAAAAGTAAAAAGAGTTGGAGGGAAAAAGAGAGGGCATTGGGGAGGAGCGGTGCTGCCTCAGGTCCTTCCCCGCCCGGGGGCGAAGGACCCGTTTGATGCCCAGGAGGGACTGCAGCTGCCGGTGGCGGGGGACGGAGCGGTGGCTGTCAGCCCGAGACTACAACTCCCGGCAGGCCATGCTGCCGGCGCGGCGTGTGACGCAACGGCTGACGCGGCACATGAGTGGCTGGCGTGCCAGGCGGCCGCGCGGGGCTGTGCGCGCGCAGCTGCCGGCGCCTCTCCCGCGCGGGACAGCGACGCTGGAGGGGCGCAGCCTCCGTCTGGCCGCCCGCGCGGAGCTGAGCAGCGCGGAAGGAGCGTCCGCCCGGTTCCTCGGCCTCCCTCAGCGGTGCCGGGGGCGGGGGCGCTGCCGCCCGCCGATGGCGGAGGGCGAGGCGGTGCTTTGCTGCCGCGGGCCGGGAGCTGCGGGAGCCGCCCCGGGCGAGCGGCGCCGGGCGCTGCCGCGGTCCCGGTGGGGCGGCCGCCCTCGGGCTGGCGGAGGCGCCGGAGGAGCCCCCGAGCTGCAGCCGTCTCCCTCGGGCTGCTGCCGGTGCTGCGGGCGGAGGCGGCTCCGCCGCGTGTTGGGCGCTGCGAGCAGGGAGCGCTGCGGTATCGCCGGCATGGCGGGGCTGCTGCCTGCGTTAGTGCCCGTGGCTCTTTGTGCCGTGACAGCGGATGGAGCGGCGCTGGGCGGTAAAGCCAGAGATGGCCGGGAGAATGCCCAGCGCAGGGAGCGGGCGGGCTGTGTGCTTCGGATGGCACAGGTGCGAGCTGCAAAGCCACCCCCCCTTCCGCCCCTGCCCTCCCGAGCCCCAGGGAAAATGCTTTCCAGCATTGTCGAGCTTCTGAAAGACAAAACTTGTGATTTGACACTTGCATCCAGAAAAGGTTTCTGTCTAGATTAGCCTAAATGCCTCAATTGTTCTTGGTTACATCCCATGACCAGTTTCAGGCAGCGACTTTATAATGCTTTTAGGATTTTCTTGTACAATGGTGAGAAAATAGGCAGGTCTGATAGTGGTTTCACTTTTTTTTCTACTTCACGTTCCATAAGATTCTTCTATGCAAGCACTTGTTTTAAAATTCTACTGTAAGCGTTTATGGTTCACTTTTTTTTTCTTTGCAGCACCCGTGACTTTTTTTTCCCTCTAAATCGGGAGTAAATATAGCTGAGTAAAATTACCTTGATTTTCTTCCTTCTTTTTTAACTGAATTGTTTTTATTAAAAATCCTATTTGAATATGTAGAAAAAGCGGGGATGTCTTGTAATATATCGTAGCTTTTCTTGTTTACAGGATACTCAGAAAATATGTCTCCCTTAGAGTCCCACAGAAACGTTCTCAGTGCGATCTCTATCAAGGTATGTATTTACAAGTAAGTGGTCCCTTTAGATAATTGCCTGTGAATGACCTTTTCCTGTAATTCAGAGCTTGCGTTCTGTGGGTTTTATGATAAAGCTGTAAAACATGTCAAAATGGTTTTGCAAGTCTTAATCGTTGAAGGCAGCAAGAAGTGGATTTAGAGCCTGTTCTTGAGCAGACAAAGGGAAAAAGTGTGACTTTGATGCTGAACTTGTCATTTTTCATTTGACTTGTCTTGCATTATTTAAGAGTAGAGAGAACTAGAAAAAGAGAGAAATCGAATTGGTTCTTGAGCACTCCTCAAATGCTCACCATGATCCAGTGTAGAGCCGAAGGGAAGGGTGATGGAACAGAGCTCTGAGCTTTAGAAGGAAATAAATTTAAAGCTGACCTCCGCACAGAGTCTCACTAACTTCTGTGGTTTTAAAATACAAGATAAGTTTAGGAAGTGTTGGAAGTTAGTGTTTTGGGAAAGAAATGGCAGTTCCACAGAACATTCCATTGAACAGAGGCTCTGGGAACGATTTACGTTGTAAGTGCTGTCACTGCAGTCAGTTGGTGGTTCAGCCTTGAAACGTGCACTTGGCCTTCTGTAAAGCACTGTTTTGTTTGCCTTTCAGTGCTATGAGTCTTGATCAATTGGAGAAGAGCCCAAGAGAAATTTTTCATCCCTTGATATAAAAGGTAGGAAGTGACTTTTTTTGGTTTGGTTCTTTTTCTTTATTATTTTCTGGAAATGAAAGTAATTAAGTATAGGTACTACTGGTTTGTTTCTTCCAGTAGCAGGTGATAACAATAGTAGTAGTACTAGTAAAAATCATAATAGAAATAATAACAATAGTAATGTAATACTACTTAAACTGTCTTTATCCATTGGACTGGCCATTTCAAATCAAAACTTCTAAACACAAATCAAACCATCATCCTTGTAGAATCTTTCACAGCAGTGGGCTAAAGATCCTGGTTTTGTTGACAGCATTTATTGGTTCTGGAAGAACAAGACGGAAGTACAAGCCTAACTACTTCTAGCTCACAGACCCGTCCAGTGAAGCCAGCTTTGTGTTTTGGTGGGCTTGTGATGACTTTGAAATCAATTGCTCATTCCAGTAAAAAAAATTCATGTTTTTTTGAACGTGACAGCAGAAATAACTTTAGGCACCAACTGAATAATGATAGATCACCAGTTTAAGTTAAAAATTCATGCTATACTATCAGAATTTAAAGGTAAATTATTATGTATTAGGTGATGGTATAAAGTGTATGTTCTAATGTGTAATGCAAAGATACATACGTACCTGAAAGTCCTTAGAGGAAACAAATTTTTATGTCTGCTGTTTGATTGTTTACCATACGATATTTGGTTTCATTTCCCAGGGATCGGTGAATTTTAACTTTGGAGTCCCCTATGCTAAGGATGCTCAGCTTACAGGTGATGAAATGTTCAGTAATGGTGAGTTTTTCACCTTCTCTTTAATTGCTATGCTGATCTGAATAAGAAAAAAAAAACAAAAGCAAGAGAAAAAAAAGGATGGTTTATTATTTTTTACGCTGTTATGTTTGTTTCCTCAGTATTTGCTGCAGCTCTGCTTACCCAAGCTTTGGGTTCCTTCTGTCCCACTGGGAGTTGCCCAATTTGGTTGCATCTGGTGAAATTCACCCTGAGACCTTACAGAAGCAGCTCCAACTACGTGAGAGCCATTTGCAGTTCTCTCCAGACGCCTGGAGAATGGGCGACGTTTCTGAGGATCCGGCGAGCGTGCTTCTGTCAAAACTCAGTCTGTGAAATTCCTGGGGAAAACCCTTCTGTGTCCTGAGGGGTTCAAACTCTGGTGAGGATCCAGTTATCAGGTGCTCACCTGGATGATTCCAGCTCCCAAAGGTAACACTTGTACTCTTGCCCTGTAGTTTACATCTATTGTATTTTTGTTATTTTGCAAGATTTTTTGTCTTTGCAAAATATTGTGCATTTCACTCTTTGGAACCTCTCAGATGGTTCTTTGGTGCAGCACCACCCCAGGGGACACTTGGCTGCTGTCCTGAAGGGGTTGGTGGCTAGAATTGTAAATCCTGGAGAGTTTGTGAGTCTTCTGTCCCCAGGGAGGTGTCGTGCTTTGTTTACTTTTGTTCTGTTGGTTAGGCGCTGCTTCTCGTTGCAAGTATGAATTTCAAACTGCCCTGTTCTTATTTTAGCTGTTTTCCTGGTTCTCTCCCTACGGCAGGGAAAGACTCTCGTGTCCTTGTCGTCGGGCTCAGTGCTGTCCAAGAAGATACGGGGACTAAAAAAATCATAAGAAGCAAAATAGGACTGCAGGGAAAAGAAGCTGGAGAGAACAGAAGGTGATATTGTTATCCTTACCCTGTATTAGAGACATCCGCTGTGCTTTGATGCTGGCAGCTGCCAGGGGCTTGTTAGCTCTTTGTAGGCAGGTGTAGGTGTTCACTTGTAGTTTTTTTCTCTGGACAAGTCAATTCAAACTTTGCTAAGCTTATATTTGCAGATTACTCTCTAGCACAGTCCAGCATGACATTTTTGAATGTTGTAAAAATACCATGTTACTTGGAAATTGCTAATGAAGAGAAGCTTTAGGGGAAAATAAGATTTCAGGGTTGGAAGTTGTGAGAAGAATTTTGTGGGGATGTTAGACTGAAGTAAAGCACACTTGCAGCTGGACTGGCGCGCTGGCAGGTCCCCTATTAAACAGTAGTGCTGAGATTAGCCTGGGGGTTGCCCATTGTTTCTGTAGAAATCAATGTTTCCTGGTCTTCAGCGGGAAGCTGCTTTGAAAAGCTGGAAGGTGCAGCATGCTGACAATCCCCGTGCTTTGGATTAAAAGTAGATTTCAGAAGGGCCCTAAGCTTTTGTCTTTTCCTAGAAGTCAATGTAATCCTATCGAGGAGTTTTTAATTCTGTGTTGCCACGTCATCCGTCAGAGCCCCGTTGTACTAATCTTCATACAAGTACAAAACAAAAAATCAGACCCTGTCCCAAGCACTTAGAGGCCAGAACACGATTTCCTCGGGCTGCCATTTGTGTGCCATCGGTACTCCCCACGAATTGAGCCCTCTGGCTCTGACAGAGCCCCTGGATGCTGACGGAAGGGGGCTGGTCACAGACCCTGGAGGTGCCTGTCCCCCAGGGAGGGAGAGGCCGAGGCAGTGTGGCCTGCAGGGAGGGTCTCGTCCCCAGAGAGCAGCCGGCGACTCCATGCCTGCCCGGGGCTGCGGGTGCCCCCTCGGGGTGGACGCCTGCCCTCAGGTTTCCCTCTGGGCACCCGGGGAGGGAACCAGGTCCATCCGTGTGGCAGCTGCAGGGCCTGCAGGCTCTGGGCCCTGGAGCCGAGTGAGCCTGAGCTGCTGCATGCTTGCTGTGAGCTTTGGGGTGAGCGTGCATCACTGCAGGCCTGGGATGGATTGAAATGCGCTGAGGAAAGCAGAGGGAGGGAGGGAGGGAGGGAAATGCTCTGTTAACATGTGCCAATTCTTCTGTCAGACTCATCACGGCGGGACAGCGTGAAGACTGAAAGTGTAAGAAGATGTGGAGGGAAAGAGAGAATCTGACAGGAGCATCGGACGGACGAGTGCACGAATTTTGCTTTTTTGCTTGGATGTAAACTCAGGCGTTGAAAGGAATTTGGGAGTGAGAAGGGACATTTCAGAAGGAGAAGAAGCAAAAGAAGTTGTTGTTGTTGTTACAGTCCTGGCAAAATCTTTTGTTCTAGCTAATAAAAGAAGTTAGTTTAAAAAGAAAAAGGAAAAAATGTAGTGGTTTTTTTTTTCCTTCACTATGATATTCATTGGTGGTATATGGTGTGTTGTTTCATTTCTTGGTATTATTAACTCTGTGTAAATTGTTTTTTGAGGGAAGCTGACTTTCTGGATGGGTTGGTTTGTATTTGAAGCAGGATTAATTTCAATAGGATTCTTTCCTAGATTTCTGATGGGTATTACTGGGATTTTGGTTTTGTTTACTGTATGTATGAACCTAGAGCTTTGGTAGGGCCAGCTGGGCTGCTGGAGTTTTGGGTGTGAATTTATTAGATGGCTTTTGTTAAATGCAGTTTTTAATTTTTGAAATGTTTTTCAATGTAGTGGTCTTAAGGTGGTTTTTAAGAATTCATTGTATTGTTTTCTGTTGTTTGTAGTTGGTGTATGATGAGGGATGTAGTGTGACTTCTTGAAGGCTATGGTTTTGGTGTTCCTAAGTTCTGATTTCTTTCTGGTTGGATAGTTTTTTTTATTTTTATTTTTTGGGACAGGGGCATTTATATGGTGGGTTTTTATAGGCAATACGTTTTTTAATTTAGGTAGTGATATTTTTTAGTATTTTAATGGTTTAGGTTTTTTATTTTCAAGGTTTTTTTTTTAATTTTTTCAAAGAACTTTTATAGATTATAGGTTATTATTTGTGCATTAGGAAAAAAGGTAGAGCTTTGGGGACTTTTTTTAGTAATGTTTAGGGTCAGTTGTACAGTTTTGAGTCTAGTGAGTTGGTTTGATTTAATTTTTATTGGGTGTTTGTTTTTATTAGCAGTTGTGTCATTTTCAAGGTGTATTTGAGTTTTTTGGGGTTTTTGAGATACTGGTTTAGGAGGAAGTTTATGATGAGCATGTGCGGAGGTTTTGGGCTACTTTATAGTGGGATTTAAAATTTGTTTACAGTTAGGTTTATTTGAGTTTTTATTAGGGTTCAGTGTTGTGGGATGTTTGTTCCGTTAGTAATAGAAATAGGTTTTGTTTTGAGGTGCTGCGGTGGGATGGGCGTGTGCTGCGTGCCGGCGCTGACAAAGGTACAGTATTGTTGTGGCTCTGTGCGTCGGGTTAATGAACTGACATGGTTTAATGTAGAGATGAAAATAGAAATAAATATAAATTTAAAAATAAATATAAAATTAGAGTGGTAAACATAAATATAGATAACAGATACATACATAGAACTATAATATATGGTATATAATTGGAACATATTATCGTATAGGTAAATGATAGTCTGTTTTATATATATATATATATACACAAAGATATATAAATATAGATTGTAGATATAAAAATATTTAAATGGAGTTAAAGTAAATTGGGGGTTTTTTTAGGTTATAGGCTGGGGTTTTTAAATAAATGATAGAAATACAATATAAATTCAGATATACAAATATATATAGAAATACAAATATCTATACATATTTAATTTAAATAAATATAAGTAAAAAATATATATATAATACAGAAAATATATATCTATGATTATATTAGAAGGTATTCTCTCTAATATATATAATAGCTATGAATAGAATAAATAAAACTATCCATATAAATATCATTATAATTTTGAAAAATAAATTTACTTCCTAAATTTTAAATCTGGTTCAAATAAAGGGGTGTCCTTGGTTTTTATTTGGTTAGAGGCAGGAGTTTTATTTTAAATAATATAAGTAATATAGAAATGTGGATCTTAAGATAGAAAGATATAATAAATATATAAAGAGAAATTGCTAAACTATGCCTATAAATTTAAATATAAATATATGTAAGTAATATGAAGAGTTGTAGTATAGAATATAAATAACATTATATGGCAATATAAATTATAAATGGGAATATAAATATAAAAATATGTAAATATAGTTTAAGAGAAAGGGAATGTTTTGGCTTTTATTTAAGTAGAGGCAGGGTTTTTATTTTGAATATTATAAGTGTTCCAGAAGTAAAAATCTTGACGCAGAAATATTTAATCAATATAAAAAACATGAATAAAAATATATGAAAAATATAAATACCTACTCGCATCGGATGTAATATAGAATATAAATTTATTTATAAATTGACATTGGTAAAGATAAATGCATAAGTAAGCAATATACATTAATATACATTATAAATACAAATATTAATATAAAAATTGAACACGAGGATAAAATCTATTTAAATATTGTTTAAAACAAAGGTTGGGCTTTTTTATTCTTGTGTTAGAGGCAGGGTTTTTATTTTAAATCATATGAATGTAGTTATTATTGTTATATATTTCTAAATATTGAGATATACAATCAAGATATAAATATATTATATAACCACAAAATCTAAATAAATACAAATAATAGGAAGAGATGTAATGAAAAATACAAATAACAGTATACATAAGTATACATTTTAAATGTAAATGTGAATATGAACCTGAAAAATAGAATTTAAAAAAATATTTAAGTACAGTTTTGAAGAAAGGGGTTCTTTTTGGCTTTAATGTGGATGGAGGCAAGGGTTTTATTTTAAATAATCCAAGTGTTACAGAAGTAAAAATAGTAACAGAAATACATACTTGCTATGTAAAAATAATTACAAAAATATACAAATAAATTAAAGTTTTAGGGATATATGCAATATGGAATAGAAATGTATTTATAAAAAGAAATGTATAAATGGACAGTGTACATCAATATACATTGTAAATAGAAATGTGAATATTAATATGAAAAAATATTTTAAAAAATATTTAATTATTTTTTTAATTTTTTTTTTTTTTTGTGTTGTGTTTTGTTTTTTGTTTTGTTTTGTCTTTTATCCTATTAGATTAGAGGCAGAAGTTTTTTTTCCCTCTTCCCGGTTGTTTTGGGGCATTTATTTCAGAGCAGGTGTCGGCGGGGGTCGCCCCTGTTCTTTTTTGCCGCCTTCGCTGCCGCAGCCCCGAGGCGCGCTGCGCCCCCGGCTGGGGCGGGCGGCAGTGCTGCCGCCTTGTGGGCAGAGCGCGGTACTGCAGGCGTCCAGCGAGAGGCCGCCAGCTTGGGAGTGGCGCGTGGGCGATGTCGCGGAGTTTTGGTTGACCTTCTCAAGATGGCGGCGAAAAGGGCGGGAAAGTGGAGGACCGGGTGGGTGTTTAACTGCACTGCCTGCACGGAATACCGACGTCATGGCGGCCCCGACGGATTTTTCTGTGGCGTTTCATGTGTACCCGAGACATGCTATGGGCTCAGCGGCGCCGCGGGCGGGCGTATTTTGGCGGGTTTGTGAGAGGCATCTGGGTAAACGCCTCGCTGTGCCGGGGTCCTCTCACGTCGGCTTTCCCGCCCTGAGGGAGCCGAGCCGGGCCGAATAGTTCCGAAGAGCCGAAGAGCCGAGTGTGGCCGGAAACAGCCGAGTTTCCCCGAAGAGCCGAGTGTGGCCGGAAACAGCCGAGTTTCCCCGAAGAGCCGAGTGTGGCCGGAAAGAGCCGAGTTTCCCCGAAGAGCCGAGTGTGGCCGCAAAGAGCCGAGTTTCACCGAAGAGCCCAGTGTGGCCGCAAACAGCCGACTGCAACCCAAGAGCCCAGTGCGGCCGAAAACAGCCCAGTTTACACCAAGAGCCGATCATAGCCGACTGCAACCGATAGCCGACTGTAGCCGACTTGAGCCGCATTTAGACAATGTGCCGAATACGACCGAGTTTAGCCGAACCGTGCGCAGTTCAGCCGAAGAGCCGAACTGAAACGAGTTTAGACCAAGAGCCGAAGCAAGCCCAATTCAGCCGAGTTTCATTCAACAGAACCTAACGACGCCGCAGCGCTCTGCATGCAGTGCGCCTGTGCAGACGACAGGGGGCGCTGTGCCTGCAGTGCGCCGGTGCACGCGGCAGGGATCGCTGTGCCTGCAGTGCGCCGGTGCACACGGCAGGGGGCGCTGTATAAAGTATAAAATATCAACTATCGATAAGAAGGGATAAAAGCTCTGTGTCAAGTGCAGCTGTAGAAAATTTCAGGCTCCCAGGGAATAAATCGTTTTCTTTAAATCATTTTCGTTTTGGAGTTTTTTTACTCCCAGGTAGCCTGAAAGTTACTACTGCTGCTTTTTTATTCTAAAGCTAGAAAGGAAAACCAAGATTAGAAATGCAGGGAAAGAAAGAAAGTAAGAAAAAGAAAAAAAGAAAATAAGGAAAGGAAATGAAAGGAAGAAAGAAGGAAGGACAGGAAGGAAGGGAGGAAAGAAGGAAGACAGACAAAAAAAACCCAAAAACCAGGAGGGTAAGGAGAAACCTAGGGGAAAAAAAAAATAAAAAGAACAGAAAAAAGAAACCAACAAAAAACAAAGCCACAGAAAATACCTCGGGATGGGCGAGAAACACCCCCCCTCCCTGAAAAATCCAAGATGGGCAAGAAAAATCCCAGAAATACCACAGAAAAAAAAAACAGGGGAAAAAAAAAAAAACCTGAAAAAAAAAAAAAAACCAAGGGGGGCAAGGAAAAACCAGAAAAAACACCAAGATGGGCAAGAAGAAACGAAGAAAAACACCCAAGAAGTGCCAGGAAAAAAAAAATCAAGGAACAAGGCAAGAAAGAGAGGCAATAAAGGCCACAAAAAATTCAAGAAAAAACCCAAGACATGCCAGAAAAAGGTACGAAAATGGTTCTGCCAGGTGCGATCAAGGTGAGCGGGTTCAGATTCAGGTCCAGGAGATGAACAAGTGTCAGATTAGTTTGGGGCACTGCTGTGCAATGCAGCCGTGACAGGATTTATGTTTAAATATAGTTTAAATAAATTGGGGATTGTTTGGCTTTTATTGGGGTATAGGCTGGAGATTTCATAAAAAATATAAAACTAGAAATCCAAATATATCATCTATATGTCGATATCAATAAATATTTAATATATATAAATATCAGTAAAAGAAATCTATTGTGTCAAAAGAATATACCTATTATTAAATAAAAAGGTATTCTCTCCAATATATATAATATCTATAAATATAACAAATGAAAATTACAAATATAGATGTGAATAGAATTATGACAAACAAAATTATTTTTAAAATTTTAAATGTGTTTTAAATAAAGGGGTGTCTTTGCTTTTTATTTCGTTAGAGGCAGGGGTTTTATTTTAAATAATATAAGTACTATAGAAATGTAAATCGACATACAGAAATATATAATAAATATATAGAGATATAAAGATATAATACCAAACTATGAATAGAAATAGAAATCTATGTAAGTAACATGAAGAGATGCAATATATAATATAATTTTTATTATACAGTAATATAAATTCTAAATATAAATGCGAATATAAATATGAAAAATATATGATGGGGGCTCGGAGCAGCCCAGGTGTGAGTGTGAGGATGATGGGGGCTCGGAGCAGCCCAGGTGTGAGTGTGAGGATGATGAGGGCTCGGAGCAGCCCAGGTGTGAGTGTGAGGATGATGAGGGGCCGGCTCCTGCCGGGGCGCGGCTGTTTTAGGGGGAGGCTTTGTCTCAGCTCCCTTTTGCATGGAGCTGCTGAGTGGAGGGGTTTATGGGGCGCTCCCGGCGCTGTCTCATGGAAGGACTGCGAGAGCTTCCCACAGGGTCGGGGGCAACGCCTGGATCCGCGCTTGGGTACGTGGAGCATCGCTTAAAGGAGGCGCCGAGGGACGAATCTTTGTGCCGGGGAGCAGCAGCCGAACAGGTGAGCCCGTGTGGGTTCGGAGCGGGGAATTTTCTCCTTCCCCTTTGCAATTTCATCTTGCCAGTCCCTCCCCGGTTCCCCAGGAACAAAAATGGAGCTTATGAAGACAAAAGGAATTAAGGAGAAGGAAGCAGCTCCTCTTCTTTTATTGTCTGCGTTTGACCTGAGGGGATCCCTCTTGACTTGTGGTTTGAAGGGTGTTGATTGCAGGAAAAGCTGCCTTTTCCAGGCTGTTAGGGGTATCCCGGGGGTGACAGGGAATCCCTGCGTTCTATTCTAAGGGGAATGGGAAAAGTATTCTTGTGGTATTCTGGGTTTGATTTGAAGGCAGCCACCCCATTTTCACCACCCTCGGGTTTAAATGGAGGGGGCAGCCCTGGTGTCCCTCCTTTTGAAGGGTTTGAATGGAGAAATCGCCCTTCGAAATCGCCCTTTCCCATCAGTCGAAGGCTTTCATTTGGGGAGCGCCCCTTCTTTTCTGCTCTCCTAGGGGGTGAAATTGGAGGGGAGAACACATTTCTTTGCCCTTGTTGAAGTGAGGTGAGCCCCGTCTGCGGTTTCGGGGTTGACTTGCGGGAAGCCGCAGCTCCGGCAGCGTTTGCAGGGCTGCAATGGGGCTGTGCCGCTGCATTGGAGGGCGCTGCCCGTGCCCGCGGCCCGGCCCGGAACGTTCCCGCTCGGGAGCGCTGCTGGCACGGCCCGGGCAGCTGCCGGGGCGCACGGGGGATTCGGCGCGGCCGGGCCGGCCGAGGGCGGCAGTGGCGGAGCCGCGCCGGTGCGAGCCGTGCGGAGCCGTGCGGAGCCGGGCCGGGCCGGCCAAGGGCGGCAGAGGCGGCGCGGGCGCTGCTGCGCCGGCCCGGGCGGTGCCGGCCGCTCCGTCCGCTCCGGGCGCGGGGCTCGGGCGCCGCCGGTAGCCCCGGGCCCGGTGCCGGCCCCGCCGGGCAGGGGCAGCGGGCGGGGCTCCCCGGGACGGCGCCGGCCCCGCGTGCCGGAGCGGCCGCCGCAGGAGCCGCTTTCCTGCCGGGAGCCGCGCTCCGTCCGGGGCCGGCAGCGAGCGCGGGGTTCGGCCGCTCCACGTTCGGCGGTGCCGTGGCTCGGAGGCGCTTTGGAGGCGGTGATGGCATCGCTGGGTTCGGTTTGCAGCGGGTGTCCGCTAAGGGATACGGTGTTCTTCCTGAGCGGCACGGTTCTCGGTGCCGGTAGGGATGATAAAGGTTCGTTTCGGATTGGGTTTTGTAGTCGGATTTTATTTTTTTTTTTCCGGGTATTATGTTTAGAAGGGCGCGCAATGGTTTTTACGGGTCGTAGCGCGAAGCAGCGGTTCGGATTTTAATTCTGTTGCGGTGGCTTTTATTAGCGTGAGTGTGTAGTGTTTGTTTTGGGGGGCTTGAGGCAGCGTCCTGTCGTTCATAGCAGCGGGTTTTTAATCTTTATAATTGCATGTGTGTTTATCGTCTTCCAGGGCTTTTATTTGTTTGGTTTATTTGATTGTAGTGTATGTTTTATGGTTCCGGGTAATTTGGGGGACATTGTTTATGGTTACGTTTGTCTTTAGTCTTTGTGTTTGTTTCTAGGTGGTATTTTTATTTTGATAGCTTGAGGCACTATGGGTTTATTCAGTTGGGAATAATTTTTTGGTTGCAGATTTAAGTTTATCTGGTTTTTGGTATTATTCTTGTTCTTGGTTTCTTTATTTTCTTCTTGTTGTTGTTGTTGTCTTTTAATGTATTTGAGTATTGTTTATCAGGGTTTTTTTTGGGAACATGGGTATTTATATGGTGGGTTTTTAAAGTATTTATTTATTTGGGTAGTTAATTTCTTAGTTTTTAGTGGTTGAGATGTTTTTCCATTTTGTTAATTAGTTCAGGTTTTAAAGTTATTTTTACAGAGGATTGTTTATTCCTTGAGTTAGTGTAGAGGTAGAATTTTGTTGGGTTTTTTTTTAGTAAGGTCGTTCAGGGTGAGTGGCACTGGCTTGAGTTTAGTAGATTGGTTTGACTTTTTTTTAGTACTTTTTGTAATTTGCTGTGTGTGTTTCTATAGGATTTTCTTTTATTTTGGTTCCATTTTTCTGTCCTGATGAGAATTGTTATTGAAGAGTGTTCTTTGTTTTTTCGCTGACACTTGTTTGGCTGTTGGAGGTATCTTGATGTTTTTGGAAGATATTGGTGGGAATTTGATGCTGTTTGTTTCGTCATTTCATTTAGGAATTGGATTTTAAATATGCAATTATGACTCTAACTATATTGAAACAAAAGAAATAGATGTGTAGCAATGGGAATGAGCCAATTTTATTTTTATATATTCGGTCAATTTTTAAAATTTAACATGTAACATAAGTCATTATATGTTACAATAAGTTATTCTAATTTTAAAAGAGTATTGTGTATGTTTTTAGATATATGAATAGAGAATATAAATGTAAATACAACCCAAACAAAAATACAAATATATAAATGTATTGCAACTATATGCAGACAGATAAAAAATTAATATTAAATTGTAAATGTAAAATAACATAAATTGATACAATATATAATACAAGTGATACTGCATATATTTTATGAAAAATATTATAGGAAATGGATATAAAATAGATATAAATACGGATGTGATATATCTATCTATCTATATCTATCATTTGTTGTATATTATGATAAATACAAATATAAAAAAACATTTAGGTAGTTTAAAATAATGGATGGTTTTGTTTTTTCTTTGCCAAAGCAGGGGGTTTCGTGTAAAAATTACAAATACAAATAATATAAAGGTAGAAATATGAGTATAGAAGTATATCATAAACACATTAAAGATTTATATAAAAATTAGAAATATAAGGAAAAATAAGTTGTAGCAGTAGATGTGGTAAATAATTTAAAAAATATTTCCCGTATATTTTTTGAATAAGGTGCATATTATATATAGTTATTAATATAATACATCAATATAAACGATAAATATATATAAAATATCAACTATCTATAAGAAGGAATAAAAGCTCTATGTCACGTGCAGCAGTAGAAAATGTCAGGCTCCCAGGGAATAAATAGTTTTCTTTAATTCATTTTCGTTTTGGAGTTTTTTTTTTTTTCCTCTCGGGTAGTCTGCAAGTTTCTACTGCTGCTTTTTTATTCTAAAGGTGGAAAGGTAAACCAAGATTAGAAATACAAGAAAGGGGAAGGGAAGGGAAAGGAAAGGAAAGGGAAAAGGAAAAGGGAAGGGAAGTGGTGAAAAACAGAGTGAAAAAAGTAAAAAGAGTTGGAGGGAAAAAGAGAGGGCATTGGGGAGGAGCGGTGCTGCCTCAGGTCCTTCCCCGCCCGGGGGCGAAGGACCCGTTTGATGCCCAGGAGGGACTGCAGCTGCCGGTGGCTCCCGGGGGACGGAGCCGTGGCTGTCATCGCGAGACTACAACTCCCGGCAGGCCGTGCTGCCGGCGCGGCGTGTGACGCAACGGCTGACGCGGCACATGAGTGGCTGGCGTGCCAGGCGGCCGCGCGGGGCTGTGCGCGCGCAGCTGCCGGCGCCTCTCCCGCGCGGGACAGCGACGCTGGAGGGGCGCAGCCTCCGTCTGGCCGCCCGCGCGGAGCTGAGCAGCGCGGAAGGAGCGTCCGCCCGGTTCCTCGGCCTCCCTCAGCGGTGCCGGGGGCGGGGGCGCTGCCGCCCGCCGATGGCGGAGGGCGAGGCGGTGCTTTGCTGCCGCGGGCCGGGAGCTGCGGGAGCCGCCCCGGGCGAGCGGCGCCGGGCGCTGCCGCGGTCCCGGTGGGGCGGCCGCCCTCGGGCTGGCGGAGGCGCCGGAGGAGCCCCCGAGCTGCAGCCGTCTCCCTCGGGCTGCTGCCGGTGCTGCGGGCGGAGGCGGCTCCGCCGCGTGTTGGGCGCTGCGAGCAGGGAGCGCTGCGGTATCGCCGGCATGGCGGGGCTGCTGCCTGCGTTAGTGCCCGTGGCTCTTTGTGCCGTGACAGCGGATGGAGCGGCGCTGGGCGGTAAAGCCAGAGATGGCCGGGAGAATGCCCAGCGCAGGGAGCGGGCGGGCTGTGTGCTTCGGATGGCACAGGTGCGAGCTGCAAAGCCACCCCCCCTTCCGCCCCTGCCCTCCCGAGCCCCAGGGAAAATGCTTTCCAGCATTGTCGAGCTTCTGAAAGACAAAACTTGTGATTTGACACTTGCATCCAGAAAAGGTTTCTGTCTAGATTAGCAAATGCCTCAATTGTTCTTGGTTACATCCCATGACCGGTTTCAGGCAGCGACTTTATAATGCCTTTAGGATTTTCTTGTACAATGGTGAGAAAACAGGCAGGTCTGATAGTGGTTTCACTTTTTTTTCTACTTCACGTTCCATAAGATTCTTTTATGCAAGCACTTGTTTTAAAATTCTACTGTAAGCGTTTATGGTTCACTTTTTTTTTCTTTGCAGCACCCGTGACTTTTTTTTCCCTCTAAATCGGGAGTAAATATAGCTGAGTAAAATTACCTTGATTTTCTTCCTTCTTTTTTAACTGAATTGTTTTTATTAAAAATGCTATTTGAATATGTAGAAAAAGTGGGGATGTCTTGTAATATATCGTAGCTTTTCTTGTTTACAGGATACTCAGAAAATATGTCTCCCTTAGAGTCCCACAGAAACGTTCTCAGTGCGATCTCTATCAAGGTATGTATTTACAAGTAAGTGGTCCCTTTAGATAATTGCCTGTGAATGACCTTTTCCTGTAATTCAGAGCTTGCGTTCTGTGGGTTTTATGATAAAGCTGTAAAACATGTCAAAATGGTTTTGCAAGTCTTAATCGTTGAAGGCAGCAAGAAGTGGATTTAGAGCCTGTTCTTGAGCAGACAAAGGGAAAAAGTGTGACTTTGATGCTGAACTTGTCATTTTTCATTTGACTTGTCTTGCATTATTTAAGAGTAGAGAGAACTAGAAAAAGAGAGAAATCGAATTGGTTCTTGAGCACTCCTCAAATGCTCACCATGATCCAGTGTAGAGCCGAAGGGAAGGGTGATGGAACAGAGCTCTGAGCTTTAGAAGGAAATAAATTTAAAGCTGACCTCCGCACAGAGTCTCACTAACTTCTGTGGTTTTAAAATACAAGATAAGTTTAGGAAGTGTTGGAAGTTAGTGTTTTGGGAAAGAAACGGCAGTTCCACAGAACATTCCATTGAACAGAGGCTCTGGGAACGATTCACGTTGTAAGTGCTGTCACTGCAGTCAGTTGGTGGTTCAGCCTTGAAACGTGCACTTGGCCTTCTGTAAAGCACTGTTTTGTTTGCCTTTCAGTGCTATGAGTCTTGATCAATTGGAGAAGAGCCCAAGAGAAATTTTTCATCCCTTGATATAAAAGGTAGGAAGTGACTTTTTTTGGTTTGGTTCTTTTTCTTTATTATTTTCTGGAAATAAAAGTAATTAAGTATAGGTACTACTGGTTTGTTTCTTCCAGTAGCAGGTGATAACAATAGTAGTAGTACTAGTAAAAATCATAATAGAAATAATAACAATAGTAATGTAATACTACTTAAACTGTCTTTATCCATTGGACTGGCCATTTCAAATCAAAACTTCTAAACACAAATCAAACCATCATCCTTGTAGAATCTTTCACAGCAGTGGGCTAAAGATCCTGGTTTTGTTGACAGCATTTATTGGTTCTGGAAGAACAAGAGGGAAGTACAAGCCTAACTACTTCTAGCTCACAGACCCGTCCAGTGAAGCCAGCTTTGTGTTTTGGTGGGCTTGTGATGACTTTGAAATCAATTGCTCATTCCAGTAAAAAAAAATCATGTTTTTTTGAACGTGACAGCAGAAATAACTTTAGGCACCAACTGAATAATAAGAGATGACCAGTTTAAGTTAAAAATGCATGCTATACTATCAAAATTTAAAGGTAAATTATTATGTATTAGGTGATGGTATAAAGTGTATGTTCTAATGTGTAATGCAAAGATACATACGTACCTGAAAGTCCTTAGAGGAAACAAATTTTTATGTCTGCTGTTTGATTGTTTACCATACGATATTTGGTTTCATTTCCCAGGGATCGGTGAATTTTAACTTTGGAGTCCCCTATGCTAAGGATGCTCAGCTTACAGGTGATGAAATGTTCAGTAATGGTGAGTTTTTCACCTTCTCTTTAATTGCTATGCTGATCTGAATAAGAAAAAAAAAAACAAAAGCAAGAGAAAAAAAAGGATGGTTTATTATTTTTTACGCTGTTATGTTTGTTTCCTCAGTATTTGCTGCAGCTCTGCTTACCCAAGCTTTGGGTTCCTTCTGTCCCACTGGGAGTTGCCCAATTTGGTTGCATCTGGTGAAATTCACCCTGAGACCTTACAGAAGCAGCTCCAACTACGTGAGAGCCATTTGCAGTTCTCTCCAGACGCCTGGAGAATGGATGACGTTTCTGAGGATCCGGCGAGCGTGCTTCTGTCAAAACTCAGTCTGTGAAATTCCTGGGGAAAACCCTTCTGTGTCCTGAGGGGTTCAAACTCTGGTGAGGATCCAGTTATCAGGTGCTCACCTGGATGGTTCCGGCTCCCAAAGGTAACACTTGTACTCTTGCCCTGTAGTTTACATCTATTGTATTTTTGTTATTTTGCAAGATTTTTTGTCTTTGCAAAATATTGTGCATTTCACTCTTTGGAACCTCTCAGATGGTTCTTTGGTGCAGCACCACCCCAGGGGACACTTGGCTGCTGTCCTGAAGGGGTTGGTGGCTAGAATTGTAAATCCTGGAGAGTTTGTGAGTCTTCTGTCCCCAGGGAGGTGTCGTGCTTTGTTTACTTTTGTTCTGTTGGTTAGGCGCTGCTTCTCGTTGCAAGTATGAATTTCAAACTGCCCTGTTCTTATTTTAGCTGTTTTCCTGGTTCTCTCCCTACGGCAGGGAAAGACTCTCGTGTCCTTGTCGTCGGGCTCAGTGCTGTCCAAGAAGATACGGGGACTAAAAAAATCATAAGAAGCAAAATAGGACTGCAGGGAAAAGAAGCTGGAGAGAACAGAAGGTGATATTGTTATCCTTACCCTGTATTAGAGACATCCGCTGTGCTTTGATGCTGGCAGCTGCCAGGGGCTTGTTAGCTCTTTGTAGGCAGGTGTAGGTGTTCACTTGTAGTTTTTTTCTCTGGACAAGTCAATTCAAACTTTGCTAAGCTTATATTTGCAGATTACTCTCTAGCACAGTCCAGCATGACATTTTTGAATGTTGTAAAAATACCATGTTACTTGGAAATTGCTAATGAAGAGAAGCTTTAGGGGAAAATAAGATTTCAGGGTTGGAAGTTGTGAGAAGAATTTTGTGGGGATGTTAGACTGAAGTAAAGCACACTTGCAGCTGGACTGGCGCGCTGGCAGGTCCCCTATTAAACAGTAGTGCTGAGATGAGCCTGGGGGTTGCCCATTGTTTCTGTAGAAATCAATGTTTCCTGGTCTTCAGCGGGAAGCTGCTTTGAAAAGCTGGAAGGTGCAGCATGCTGACAATCCCCGTGCTTTGGATTAAAAGTAGATTTCAGAAGGGCCCTAAGCTTTTGTCTTTTCCTAGAAGTCAATGTAATCCTATCGAGGAGTTTTTAATTCTGTGTTGCCACGTCATCCGTCAGAGCCCCGTTGTACTAATCTTCATACAAGTACAAAACAAAAAATCAGACCCTGTCCCAAGCACTTAGAGGCCAGAACACGATTTCCTCGGGCTGCCATTTGTGTGCCATCGGTACTCCCCACGAATTGAGCCCTCTGGCTCTGACAGAGCCCCTGGATGCTGACGGAAGGGGGCTGGTCACAGACCCTGGAGGTGCCTGTCCCCCAGGGAGGGAGAGGCCGAGGCAGTGTGGCCTGCAGGGAGGGTCTCGTCCCCAGAGAGCAGCCGGCGACTCCATGCCTGCCCGGGGCTGCGGGTGCCCCCTCGGGGTGGACGCCTGCCCTCAGGTTTCCCTCTGGGCACCCGGGGAGGGAACCAGGTCCATCCGTGTGGCAGCTGCAGGGCCTGCAGGCTCTGGGCCCTGGAGCCGAGTGAGCCTGAGCTGCTGCATGCTTGCTGTGAGCTTTGGGGTGAGCGTGCATCACTGCAGGCCTGGGATGGATTGAAATGCGCTGAGGAAAGCAGAGGGAGGGAGGGAGGGAGGGAAATGCTCTGTTAACATGTGCCAATTCTTCTGTCAGACTCATCACGGCGGGACAGCGTGAAGACTGAAAGTGTAAGAAGATGTGGAGGGAAAGAGAGAATCTGACAGGAGCATCGGACGGACGAGTGCACGAATTTTGCTTTTTTGCTTGGATGTAAACTCAGGCGTTGAAAGGAATTTGGGAGTGAGAAGGGACATTTCAGAAGGAGAAGAAGCAAAAGAAGTTGTTGTTGTTGTTACAGTCCTGGCAAAATCTTTTGTTCTAGCTAATAAAAGAAGTTAGTTTAAAAAGAAAAAGGAAAAAATGTAGTGGTTTTTTTTTTCCTTCACTATGATATTCATTGGTGGTATATGGTGTGTTGTTTCATTTCTTGGTATTATTAACTCTGTGTAAATTGTTTTTTGAGGGAAGCTGACTTTCTGGATGGGTTGGTTTGTATTTGAAGCAGGATTAATTTCAATAGGATTCTTTCCTAGATTTCTGATGGGTATTACTGGGATTTTGGTTTTGTTTACTGTATGTATGAACCTAGAGCTTTGGTAGGGCCAGCTGGGCTGCTGGAGTTTTGGGTGTGAATTTATTAGATGGCTTTTGTTAAATGCAGTTTTTAATTTTTGAAATGTTTTTCAATGTAGTGGTCTTAAGGTGGTTTTTAAGAATTCATTGTATTGTTTTCTGTTGTTTGTAGTTGGTGTATGATGAGGGATGTAGTGTGACTTCTTGAAGGCTATGGTTTTGGTGTTCCTAAGTTCTGATTTCTTTCTGGTTGGATAGTTTTTTTTATTTTTATTTTTTGGGACAGGGGCATTTATATGGTGGGTTTTTATAGGCAATACGTTTTTTAATTTAGGTAGTGATATTTTTTAGTATTTTAATGGTTTAGGTTTTTTATTTTCAAGGTTTTTTTTTTAATTTTTTCAAAGAACTTTTATAGATTATAGGTTATTATTTGTGCATTAGGAAAAAAGGTAGAGCTTTGGGGACTTTTTTTAGTAATGTTTAGGGTCAGTTGTACAGTTTTGAGTCTAGTGAGTTGGTTTGATTTAATTTTTATTGGGTGTTTGTTTTTATTAGCAGTTGTGTCATTTTCAAGGTGTATTTGAGTTTTTTGGGGTTTTTGAGATACTGGTTTAGGAGGAAGTTTATGATGAGCATGTGCGGAGGTTTTGGGCTACTTTATAGTGGGATTTAAAATTTGTTTACAGTTAGGTTTATTTGAGTTTTTATTAGGGTTCAGTGTTGTGGGATGTTTGTTCCGTTAGTAATAGAAATAGGTTTTGTTTTGAGGTGCTGCGGTGGGATGGGCGTGTGCTGCGTGCCGGCGCTGACAAAGGTACAGTATTGTTGTGGCTCTGTGCGTCGGGTTAATGAACTGACATGGTTTAATGTAGAGATGAAAATAGAAATAAATATAAATTTAAAAATAAATATAAAATTAGAGTGGTAAACATAAATATAGATAACAGATACATACATAGAACTATAATATATGGTATATAATTGGAACATATTATCGTATAGGTAAATGATAGTCTGTTTTATATATATATATATACACAAAGATATATAAATATAGATTGTAGATATAAAAATATTTAAATGGAGTTAAAGTAAATTGGGGGTTTTTTTAGGTTATAGGCTGGGGTTTTTAAATAAATGATAGAAATACAATATAAATTCAGATATACAAATATATATAGAAATACAAATATCTATACATATTTAATTTAAATAAATATAAGTAAAAAATATATATATAATACAGAAAATATATATCTATGATTATATTAGAAGGTATTCTCTCTAATATATATAATAGCTATGAATAGAATAAATAAAACTATCCATATAAATATCATTATAATTTTGAAAAATAAATTTACTTCCTAAATTTTAAATCTGGTTCAAATAAAGGGGTGTCCTTGGTTTTTATTTGGTTAGAGGCAGGAGTTTTATTTTAAATAATATAAGTAATATAGAAATGTGGATCTTAAGATAGAAAGATATAATAAATATATAAAGAGAAATTGCTAAACTATGCCTATAAATTTAAATATAAATATATGTAAGTAATATGAAGAGTTGTAGTATAGAATATAAATAACATTATATGGCAATATAAATTATAAATGGGAATATAAATATAAAAATATGTAAATATAGTTTAAGAGAAAGGGAATGTTTTGGCTTTTATTTAAGTAGAGGCAGGGTTTTTATTTTGAATATTATAAGTGTTCCAGAAGTAAAAATCTTGACGCAGAAATATTTAATCAATATAAAAAACATGAATAAAAATATATGAAAAATATAAATACCTACTCGCATCGGATGTAATATAGAATATAAATTTATTTATAAATTGACATTGGTAAAGATAAATGCATAAGTAAGCAATATACATTAATATACATTATAAATACAAATATGAATATAAAAATTGAACACGAGGATAAAATCTATTTAAATATTGTTTAAAACAAAGGTTGGGCTTTTTTATTCTTGTGTTAGAGGCAGGGTTTTTATTTTAAATCATATGAATGTAGTTATTATTGTTATATATTTCTAAATATTGAGATATACAATCAAGATATAAATATATTATATAACCACAAAATCTAAATAAATACAAATAATAGGAAGAGATGTAATGAAAAATACAAATAACAGTATACATAAGTATACATTTTAAATGTAAATGTGAATATGAACCTGAAAAATAGAATTTAAAAAAATATTTAAGTACAGTTTTGAAGAAAGGGGTTCTTTTTGGCTTTAATGTGGATGGAGGCAAGGGTTTTATTTTAAATAATCCAAGTGTTACAGAAGTAAAAATAGTAACAGAAATACATACTTACTATGTAAAAATAATTACAAAAATATACAAATAAATTAAAGTTTTAGGGATATATGCAATATGGAATAGAAATGTATTTATAAAAAGAAATGTATAAATGGACAGTGTACATCAATATACATTGTAAATAGAAATGTGAATATTAATATGAAAAAATATTTTAAAAAATATTTAATTATTTTTTTAATTTTTTTTTTTTTTTGTGTTGTGTTTTGTTTTTTGTTTTGTTTTGTCTTTTATCCTATTAGATTAGAGGCAGAAGTTTTTTTTCCCTCTTCCCGGTTGTTTTGGGGCATTTATTTCAGAGCAGGTGTCGGCGGGGGTCGCCCCTGTTCTTTTTTGCCGCCTTCGCTGCCGCAGCCCCGAGGCGCGCTGCGCCCCCGGCTGGGGCGGGCGGCAGTGCTGCCGCCTTGTGGGCAGAGCGCGGTACTGCAGGCGTCCAGAGAGAGGCCGCCAGCTTGGGAGTGGCGCGTGGGCGATGTCGCGGAGTTTTGGTTGACCTTCTCAAGATGGCGGCGAAAAGGGCGGGAAAGTGGAGGACCGGGTGGGTGTTTAACTGCACTGCCTGCACGGAATACCGACGTCATGGCGGCCCCGACGGATTTTTCTGTGGCGTTTCATGTGTACCCGAGACATGCTGTGGGCTCAGCGGCGCCGCGGGCGGGCGTATTTTGGCGGGTTTGTGAGAGGCATCTGGGTAAACGCCTCGCTGTGCCGGGGTCCTCTCACGTCGGCTTTCCCGCCCTGAGGGAGCCGAGCCGGGCCGAATAGTTCCGAAGAGCCGAAGAGCCGAGTGTGGCCGGAAACAGCCGAGTTTCCCCGAAGAGCCGAGTGTGGCCGGAAACAGCCGAGTTTCCCCGAAGAGCCGAGTGTGGCCGGAAACAGCCGAGTTTCACCGAAGAGCCCAGTGTGGCCGCAAACAGCCGACTGCAACCCAAGAGCCCAGTGCGGCCGAAAACAGCCCAGTTTACACCAAGAGCCGATCATAGCCGACTGCAACCGATAGCCGACTGTAGCCGACTTGAGCCGCATTTAGACAATGTGCCGAATACGACCGAGTTTAGCCGAACCGTGCGCAGTTCAGCCGAAGAGCCGAACTGAAACGAGTTTAGACCAAGAGCCGAAGCAAGCCCAATTCAGCCGAGTTTCATTCAACAGAACCTAACGACGCCGCAGCGCTCTGCATGCAGTGCGCCTGTGCAGACGACAGGGGGCGCTGTGCCTGCAGTGCGCCGGTGCACGCGGCAGGGATCGCTGTGCCTGCAGTGCGCCGGTGCACACGGCAGGGGGCGCTGTATAAAGTATAAAATATCAACTATCGATAAGAAGGGATAAAAGCTCTCTGTCAAGTGCAGCTGTAGAAAATTTCAGGCTCCCAGGGAATAAATCGTTTTCTTTAAATCATTTTCGTTTTGGAGTTTTTTTACTCCCAGGTAGCCTGAAAGTTACTACTGCTGCTTTTTTATTCTAAAGCTAGAAAGGAAAACCAAGATTAGAAATGCAGGGAAAGAAAGAAAGTAAGAAAAAGAAAAAAAGAAAATAAGGAAAGGAAATGAAAGGAAGAAAGAAGGAAGGACAGGAAGGAAGGGAGGAAAGAAGGAAGACAGACAAAAAAAAACCAAAAACCAGGAGGGTAAGGAGAAACCTAGGGGAAAAAAAAAATAAAAAGAACAGAAAAAAGAAACCAACAAAAAACAAAGCCACAGAAAATACCTCGGGATGGGCGAGAAACACCCCCCCTCCCTGAAAAATCCAAGATGGGCAAGAAAAATCCCAGAAATACCACAGAAAAAAAAAAACAGGGGAAAAAAAAAAAAAACCTGAAAAAAAAAAAAAAAACAAGGGGGGCAAGGAAAAACCAGAAAAAACACCAAGATGGGCAAGAAGAAACGAAGAAAAACACCCAAGAAGTGCCAGGAAAAAAAAAAATCAAGGAACAAGGCAAGAAAGAGAGGCAATAAAGGCCACAAAAAATTCAAGAAAAAACCCAAGACATGCCAGAAAAAGGTACGAAAATGGTTCTGCCAGGTGCGATCAAGGTGAGCGGGTTCAGATTCAGGTCCAGGAGATGAACAAGTGTCAGATTAGTTTGGGGCACTGCTGTGCAATGCAGCCGTGACAGGATTTATGTTTAAATATAGTTTAAATAAATTGGGGATTGTTTGGCTTTTATTGGGGTATAGGCTGGAGATTTCATAAAAAATATAAAACTAGAAATCCAAATATATCATCTATATGTCGATATCAATAAATATTTAATATATATAAATATCAGTAAAAGAAATCTATTGTGTCAAAAGAATATACCTATTATTAAATAAAAAGGTATTCTCTCCAATATATATAATATCTATAAATATAACAAATGAAAATTACAAATATAGATGTGAATAGAATTATGACAAACAAAATTATTTTTAAAATTTTAAATGTGTTTTAAATAAAGGGGTGTCTTTGCTTTTTATTTCGTTAGAGGCAGGGGTTTTATTTTAAATAATATAAGTACTATAGAAATGTAAATCGACATACAGAAATATATAATAAATATATAGAGATATAAAGATATAATACCAAACTATGAATAGAAATAGAAATCTATGTAAGTAACATGAAGAGATGCAATATATAATATAATTTTTATTATACAGTAATATAAATTCTAAATATAAATGCGAATATAAATATGAAAAATATATGATGGGGGCTCGGAGCAGCCCAGGTGTGAGTGTGAGGATGATGGGGGCTCGGAGCAGCCCAGGTGTGAGTGTGAGGATGATGAGGGCTCGGAGCAGCCCAGGTGTGAGTGTGAGGATGATGAGGGGCCGGCTCCTGCCGGGGCGCGGCTGTTTTAGGGGGAGGCTTTGTCTCAGCTCCCTTTTGCATGGAGCTGCTGAGTGGAGGGGTTTATGGGGCGCTCCCGGCGCTGTCTCATGGAAGGACTGCGAGAGCTTCCCACAGGGTCGGGGGCAACGCCTGGATCCGCGCTTGGGTACGTGGAGCATCGCTTAAAGGAGGCGCCGAGGGACGAATCTTTGTGCCGGGGAGCAGCGGCCGAACAGGTGAGCCCGTGTGGGTTCGGAGCGGGGAATTTTCTCCTTCCCCTTTGCAATTTCATCTTGCCAGTCCCTCCCCGGTTCCCCAGGAACAAAAATGGAGCTTATGAAGACAAAAGGAATTAAGGAGAAGGAAGCAGCTCCTCTTCTTTTATTGTCTGCGTTTGACCTGAGGGGATCCCTCTTGACTTGTGGTTTGAAGGGTGTTGATTGCAGGAAAAGCTGCCTTTTCCAGGCTGTTAGGGGTATCCCGGGGGTGACAGGGAATCCCTGCGTTCTATTCTAAGGGGAATGGGAAAAGTATTCTTGTGGTATTCTGGGTTTGATTTGAAGGCAGCCACCCCATTTTCACCACCCTCGGGTTTAAATGGAGGGGGCAGCCCTTGTGTCCCTCCTTTTGAAGGGTTTGAATGGAGAAATCGCCCTTCGAAATCGCCCTTTCCCATCAGTCGAAGGCTTTCATTTGGGGAGCGCCCCTTCTTTTCTGCTCTCCTAGGGGGTGAAATTGGAGGGGAGAACACATTTCTTTGCCCTTGTTGAAGTGAGGTGAGCCCCGTCTGCGGTTTCGGGGTTGACTTGCGGGAAGCCGCAGCTCCGGCAGCGTTTGCAGGGCTGCAATGGGGCTGTGCCGCTGCATTGGAGGGCGCTGCCCGTGCCCGCGGCCCGGCCCGGAACGTTCCCGCTCGGGAGCGCTGCTGGCACGGCCCGGGCAGCTGCCGGGGCGCACGGGGGATTCGGCGCGGCCGGGCCGGCCGAGGGCGGCAGTGGCGGAGCCGCGCCGGTGCGAGCCGTGCGGAGCCGAGCGGAGCCGGGCCGGGCCGGCCAAGGGCGGCAGAGGCGGCGCGGGCGCTGCTGCGCCGGCCCGGGCGGTGCCGGCCGCTCCGTCCGCTCCGGGCGCGGGGCTCGGGCGCCGCCGGTAGCCCCGGGCCCGGTGCCGGCCCCGCCGGGCAGGGGCAGCGGGCGGGGCTCCCCGGGACGGCGCCGGCCCCGCGTGCCGGAGCGGCCGCCGCAGGAGCCGCTTTCCTGCCGGGAGCCGCGCTCCGTCCGGGGCCGGCAGCGAGCGCGGGGTTCGGCCGCTCCACGTTCGGCGGTGCCGTGGCTCGGAGGCGCTTTGGAGGCGGTGATGGCATCGCTGGGTTCGGTTTGCAGCGGGTGTCCGCTAAGGGATACGGTGTTCTTCCTGAGCGGCACGGTTCTCGGTGCCGGTAGGGATGATAAAGGTTCGTTTCGGATTGGGTTTTGTAGTCGGATTTTATTTTTTTTTTTCCGGGTATTATGTTTAGAAGGGCGCGCAATGGTTTTTACGGGTCGTAGCGCGAAGCAGCGGTTCGGATTTTAATTCTGTTGCGGTGGCTTTTATTAGCGTGAGTGTGTAGTGTTTGTTTTGGGGGGCTTGAGGCAGCGTCCTGTCGTTCATAGCAGCGGGTTTTTAATCTTTATAATTGCATGTGTGTTTATCGTCTTCCAGGGCTTTTATTTGTTTGGTTTATTTGATTGTAGTGTATGTTTTATGATTCCGGGTAATTTGGGGGACATTGTTTATGGTTACGTTTGTCTTTAGTCTTTGTGTTTGTTTCTAGGTGGTATTTTTATTTTGATAGCTTGAGGCACTATGGGTTTATTCAGTTGGGAATAATTTTTTGGTTGCAGATTTAAGTTTATCTGGTTTTTGGTATTATTCTTGTTGTTGGTTTCTTTATTTTCTTCTTGTTGTTGTTGTTGTCTTTTAATGTATTTGAGTATTGTTTATCAGGGTTTTTTTTGGGAACATGGGTATTTATATGGTGGGTTTTTAAAGTATTTATTTATTTGGGTAGTTAATTTCTTAGTTTTTAGTGGTTGAGATGTTTTTCCATTTTGTTAATTAGTTCAGGTTTTAAAGTTATTTTTACAGAGGATTGTTTATTCCTTGAGTTAGTGTAGAGGTAGAATTTTGTTGGGTTTTTTTTTAGTAAGGTCGTTCAGGGTGAGTGGCACTGGCTTGAGTTTAGTAGATTGGTTTGACTTTTTTTTAGTACTTTTTGTAATTTGCTGTGTGTGTTTCTATAGGATTTTCTTTTATTTTGGTTCCATTTTTCTGTCCTGATGAGAATTGTTATTGAAGAGTGTTCTTTGTTTTTTCGCTGACACTTGTTTGGCTGTTGGAGGTATCTTGATGTTTTTGGAAGATATTGGTGGGAATTTGATGCTGTTTGTTTCGTCATTTCATTTAGGAATTGGATTTTAAATATGCAATTATGACTCTAACTATATTGAAACAAAAGAAATAGATGTGTAGCAATGGGAATGAGCCAATTTTATTTTTATATATTCGGTCAATTTTTAAAATTTAACATGTAACATAAGTCATTATATGTTACAATAAGTTATTCTAATTTTAAAAGAGTATTGTGTATGTTTTTAGATATATGAATAGAGAATATAAATGTAAATACAACCCAAACAAAAATACAAATATATAAATGTATTGCAACTATATGCAGACAGATAAAAAATTAATATTAAATTGTAAATGTAAAATAACATAAATTGATACAATATATAATACAAGTGATACTGCATATATTTTATGAAAAATATTATAGGAAATGGATATAAAATAGATATAAATACGGATGTGATATATCTATCTATCTATATCTATCATTTGTTGTATATTATGATAAATACAAATATAAAAAAACATTTAGGTAGTTTAAAATAATGGATGGTTTTGTTTTTTCTTTGCCAAAGCAGGGGGTTTCGTGTAAAAATTACAAATACAAATAATATAAAGGTAGAAATATGAGTATAGAAGTATATCATAAACACATTAAAGATTTATATAAAAATTAGAAATATAAGGAAAAATAAGTTGTAGCAGTAGATGTGGTAAATAATTTAAAAAATATTTCCCGTATATTTTTTGAATAAGGTGCATATTATATATAGTTATTAATATAATACATCAATATAAACGATAAATATATATAAAATATCAACTATCTATAAGAAGGAATAAAAGCTCTATGTCACGTGCAGCAGTAGAAAATGTCAGGCTCCCAGGGAATAAATAGTTTTCTTTAATTCATTTTCGTTTTGGAGTTTTTTTTTTTTTCCTCTCGGGTAGTCTGCAAGTTTCTACTGCTGCTTTTTTATTCTAAAGGTGGAAAGGTAAACCAAGATTAGAAATACAAGAAAGGGGAAGGGAAGGGAAAGGAAAGGAAAGGGAAAAGGAAAAGGGAAGGGAAGTGGTGAAAAACAGAGTGAAAAAAGTAAAAAGAGTTGGAGGGAAAAAGAGAGGGCATTGGGGAGGAGCGGTGCTGCCTCAGGTCCTTCCCCGCCCGGGGGCGAAGGACCCGTTTGATGCCCAGGAGGGACTGCAGCTGCCGGTGGCTCCCGGGGGACGGAGCCGTGGCTGTCATCGCGAGACTACAACTCCCGGCAGGCCGTGCTGCCGGCGCGGCGTGTGACGCAACGGCTGACGCGGCACATGAGTGGCTGGCGTGCCAGGCGGCCGCGCGGGGCTGTGCGCGCGCAGCTGCCGGCGCCTCTCCCGCGCGGGACAGCGACGCTGGAGGGGCGCAGCCTCCGTCTGGCCGCCCGCGCGGAGCTGAGCAGCGCGGAAGGAGCGTCCGCCCGGTTCCTCGGCCTCCCTCAGCGGTGCCGGGGGCGGGGGCGCTGCCGCCCGCCGATGGCGGAGGGCGAGGCGGTGCTTTGCTGCCGCGGGCCGGGAGCTGCGGGAGCCGCCCCGGGCGAGCGGCGCCGGGCGCTGCCGCGGTCCCGGTGGGGCGGCCGCCCTCGGGCTGGCGGAGGCGCCGGAGGAGCCCCCGAGCTGCAGCCGTCTCCCTCGGGCTGCTGCCGGTGCTGCGGGCGGAGGCGGCTCCGCCGCGTGTTGGGCGCTGCGAGCAGGGAGCGCTGCGGTATCGCCGGCATGGCGGGGCTGCTGCCTGCGTTAGTGCCCGTGGCTCTTTGTGCCGTGACAGCGGATGGAGCGGCGCTGGGCGGTAAAGCCAGAGATGGCCGGGAGAATGCCCAGCGCAGGGAGCGGGCGGGCTGTGTGCTTCGGATGGCACAGGTGCGAGCTGCAAAGCCACCCCCCCTTCCGCCCCTGCCCTCCCGAGCCCCAGGGAAAATGCTTTCCAGCATTGTCGAGCTTCTGAAAGACAAAACTTGTGATTTGACACTTGCATCCAGAAAAGGTTTCTGTCTAGATTAGCAAATGCCTCAATTGTTCTTGGTTACATCCCATGACCGGTTTCAGGCAGCGACTTTATAATGCCTTTAGGATTTTCTTGTACAATGGTGAGAAAACAGGCAGGTCTGATAGTGGTTTCACTTTTTTTTCTACTTCACGTTCCATAAGATTCTTTTATGCAAGCACTTGTTTTAAAATTCTACTGTAAGCGTTTATGGTTCACTTTTTTTTTCTTTGCAGCACCCGTGACTTTTTTTTCCCTCTAAATCGGGAGTAAATATAGCTGAGTAAAATTACCTTGATTTTCTTCCTTCTTTTTTAACTGAATTGTTTTTATTAAAAATGCTATTTGAATATGTAGAAAAAGTGGGGATGTCTTGTAATATATCCTAGCTTTTCTTGTTTACAGGATACTCAGAAAATATGTCTCCCTTAGAGTCCCACAGAAACGTTCTCAGTGCGATCTCTATCAAGGTATGTATTTACAAGTAAGTGGTCCCTTTAGATAATTGCCTGTGAATGACCTTTTCCTGTAATTCAGAGCTTGCGTTCTGTGGGTTTTATGATAAAGCTGTAAAACATGTCAAAATGGTTTTGCAAGTCTTAATCGTTGAAGGCAGCAAGAAGTGGATTTAGAGCCTGTTCTTGAGCAGACAAAGGGAAAAAGTGTGACTTTGATGCTGAACTTGTCATTTTTCATTTGACTTGTCTTGCATTATTTAAGAGTAGAGAGAACTAGAAAAAGAGAGAAATCGAATTGGTTCTTGAGCACTCCTCAAATGCTCACCATGATCCAGTGTAGAGCCGAAGGGAAGGGTGATGGAACAGAGCTCTGAGCTTTAGAAGGAAATAAATTTAAAGCTGACCTCCGCACAGAGTCTCACTAACTTCTGTGGTTTTAAAATACAAGATAAGTTTAGGAAGTGTTGGAAGTTAGTGTTTTGGGAAAGAAACGGCAGTTCCACAGAACATTCCATTGAACAGAGGCTCTGGGAACGATTCACGTTGTAAGTGCTGTCACTGCAGTCAGTTGGTGGTTCAGCCTTGAAACGTGCACTTGGCCTTCTGTAAAGCACTGTTTTGTTTGCCTTTCAGTGCTATGAGTCTTGATCAATTGGAGAAGAGCCCAAGAGAAATTTTTCATCCCTTGATATAAAAGGTAGGAAGTGACTTTTTTTGGTTTGGTTCTTTTTCTTTATTATTTTCTGGAAATAAAAGTAATTAAGTATAGGTACTACTGGTTTGTTTCTTCCAGTAGCAGGTGATAACAATAGTAGTAGTACTAGTAAAAATCATAATAGAAATAATAACAATAGTAATGTAATACTACTTAAACTGTCTTTATCCATTGGACTGGCCATTTCAAATCAAAACTTCTAAACACAAATCAAACCATCATCCTTGTAGAATCTTTCACAGCAGTGGGCTAAAGATCCTGGTTTTGTTGACAGCATTTATTGGTTCTGGAAGAACAAGAGGGAAGTACAAGCCTAACTACTTCTAGCTCACAGACCCGTCCAGTGAAGCCAGCTTTGTGTTTTGGTGGGCTTGTGATGACTTTGAAATCAATTGCTCATTCCAGTAAAAAAAAATCATGTTTTTTTGAACGTGACAGCAGAAATAACTTTAGGCACCAACTGAATAATAAGAGATGACCAGTTTAAGTTAAAAATGCATGCTATACTATCAAAATTTAAAGGTAAATTATTATGTATTAGGTGATGGTATAAAGTGTATGTTCTAATGTGTAATGCAAAGATACATACGTACCTGAAAGTCCTTAGAGGAAACAAATTTTTATGTCTGCTGTTTGATTGTTTACCATACGATATTTGGTTTCATTTCCCAGGGATCGGTGAATTTTAACTTTGGAGTCCCCTATGCTAAGGATGCTCAGCTTACAGGTGATGAAATGTTCAGTAATGGTGAGTTTTTCACCTTCTCTTTAATTGCTATGCTGATCTGAATAAGAAAAAAAAAAACAAAAGCAAGAGAAAAAAAAGGATGGTTTATTATTTTTTACGCTGTTATGTTTGTTTCCTCAGTATTTGCTGCAGCTCTGCTTACCCAAGCTTTGGGTTCCTTCTGTCCCACTGGGAGTTGCCCAATTTGGTTGCATCTGGTGAAATTCACCCTGAGACCTTACAGAACCAGCTCCAACTACGTGAGAGCCATTTGCAGTTCTCTCCAGACGCCTGGAGAATGGGTGACGTTTCTGAGGATCCGGCGAGCGTGCTTCTGTCAAAACTCAGTCTGTGAAATTCCTGGGGAAAACCCTTCTGTGTCCTGAGGGGTTCAAACTCTGGTGAGGATCCAGTTATCAGGTGCTCACCTGGATGGTTCCGGCTCCCAAAGGTAACACTTGTACTCTTGCCCTGTAGTTTACATCTATTGTATTTTTGTTATTTTGCAAGATTTTTTGTCTTTGCAAAATATTGTGCATTTCACTCTTTGGAACCTCTCAGATGGTTCTTTGGTGCAGCACCACCCCAGGGGACACTTGGCTGCTGTCCTGAAGGGGTTGGTGGCTAGAATTGTAAATCCTGGAGAGTTTGTGAGTCTTCTGTCCCCAGGGAGGTGTCGTGCTTTGTTTACTTTTGTTCTGTTGGTTAGGCGCTGCTTCTCGTTGCAAGTATGAATTTCAAACTGCCCTGTTCTTATTTTAGCTGTTTTCCTGGTTCTCTCCCTACGGCAGGGAAAGACTCTCGTGTCCTTGTCGTCGGGCTCAGTGCTGTCCAAGAAGATACGGGGACTAAAAAAATCATAAGAAGCAAAATAGGACTGCAGGGAAAAGAAGCTGGAGAGAACAGAAGGTGATATTGTTATCCTTACCCTGTATTAGAGACATCCGCTGTGCTTTGATGCTGGCAGCTGCCAGGGGCTTGTTAGCTCTTTGTAGGCAGGTGTAGGTGTTCACTTGTAGTTTTTTTCTCTGGACAAGTCAATTCAAACTTTGCTAAGCTTATATTTGCAGATTACTCTCTAGCACAGTCCAGCATGACATTTTTGAATGTTGTAAAAATACCATGTTACTTGGAAATTGCTAATGAAGAGAAGCTTTAGGGGAAAATAAGATTTCAGGGTTGGAAGTTGTGAGAAGAATTTTGTGGGGATGTTAGACTGAAGTAAAGCACACTTGCAGCTGGACTGGCGCGCTGGCAGGTCCCCTATTAAACAGTAGTGCTGAGATTAGCCTGGGGGTTGCCCATTGTTTCTGTAGAAATCAATGTTTCCTGGTCTTCAGCGGGAAGCTGCTTTGAAAAGCTGGAAGGTGCAGCATGCTGACAATCCCCGTGCTTTGGATTAAAAGTAGATTTCAGAAGGGCCCTAAGCTTTTGTCTTTTCCTAGAAGTCAATGTAATCCTATCGAGGAGTTTTTAATTCTGTGTTGCCACGTCATCCGTCAGAGCCCCGTTGTACTAATCTTCATACAAGTACAAAACAAAAAATCAGACCCTGTCCCAAGCACTTAGAGGCCAGAACACGATTTCCTCGGGCTGCCATTTGTGTGCCATCGGTACTCCCCACGAATTGAGCCCTCTGGCTCTGACAGAGCCCCTGGATGCTGACGGAAGGGGGCTGGTCACAGACCCTGGAGGTGCCTGTCCCCCAGGGAGGGAGAGGCCGAGGCAGTGTGGCCTGCAGGGAGGGTCTCGTCCCCAGAGAGCAGCCGGCGACTCCATGCCTGCCCGGGGCTGCGGGTGCCCCCTCGGGGTGGACGCCTGCCCTCAGGTTTCCCTCTGGGCACCCGGGGAGGGAACCAGGTCCATCCGTGTGGCAGCTGCAGGGCCTGCAGGCTCTGGGCCCTGGAGCCGAGTGAGCCTGAGCTGCTGCACGCTTGCTGTGAGCTTTGGGGTGAGCGTGCATCACTGCAGGCCTGGGATGGATTGAAATGCGCTGAGGAAAGCAGAGGGAGGGAGGGAGGGAGGGAAATGCTCTGTTAACATGTGCCAATTCTTCTGTCAGACTCATCACGGCGGGACAGCGTGAAGACTGAAAGTGTAAGAAGATGTGGAGGGAAAGAGAGAATCTGACAGGAGCATCGGACGGACGAGTGCACGAATTTTGCTTTTTTGCTTGGATGTAAACTCAGGCGTTGAAAGGAATTTGGGAGTGAGAAGGGACATTTCAGAAGGAGAAGAAGCAAAAGAAGTTGTTGTTGTTGTTACAGTCCTGGCAAAATCTTTTGTTCTAGCTAATAAAAGAAGTTAGTTTAAAAAGAAAAAGGAAAAAATGTAGTGGTTTTTTTTTTCCTTCACTATGATATTCATTGGTGGTATATGGTGTGTTGTTTCATTTCTTGGTATTATTAACTCTGTGTAAATTGTTTTTTGAGGGAAGCTGACTTTCTGGATGGGTTGGTTTGTATTTGAAGCAGGATTAATTTCAATAGGATTCTTTCCTAGATTTCTGATGGGTATTACTGGGATTTTGGTTTTGTTTACTGTATGTATGAACCTAGAGCTTTGGTAGGGCCAGCTGGGCTGCTGGAGTTTTGGGTGTGAATTTATTAGATGGCTTTTGTTAAATGCAGTTTTTAATTTTTGAAATGTTTTTCAATGTAGTGGTCTTAAGGTGGTTTTTAAGAATTCATTGTATTGTTTTCTGTTGTTTGTAGTTGGTGTATGATGAGGGATGTAGTGTGACTTCTTGAAGGCTATGGTTTTGGTGTTCCTAAGTTCTGATTTCTTTCTGGTTGGATAGTTTTTTTTATTTTTATTTTTTGGGACAGGGGCATTTATATGGTGGGTTTTTATAGGCAATACGTTTTTTAATTTAGGTAGTGATATTTTTTAGTATTTTAATGGTTTAGGTTTTTTATTTTCAAGGTTTTTTTTTTTAATTTTTTCAAAGAACTTTTATAGATTATAGGTTATTATTTGTGCATTAGGAAAAAAGGTAGAGCTTTGGGGACTTTTTTTAGTAATGTTTAGGGTCAGTTGTACAGTTTTGAGTCTAGTGAGTTGGTTTGATTTAATTTTTATTGGGTGTTTGTTTTTATTAGCAGTTGTGTCATTTTCAAGGTGTATTTGAGTTTTTTGGGGTTTTTGAGATACTGGTTTAGGAGGAAGTTTATGATGAGCATGTGCGGAGGTTTTGGGCTACTTTATAGTGGGATTTAAAATTTGTTTACAGTTAGGTTTATTTGAGTTTTTATTAGGGTTCAGTGTTGTGGGATGTTTGTTCCGTTAGTAATAGAAATAGGTTTTGTTTTGAGGTGCTGCGGTGGGATGGGCGTGTGCTGCGTGCCGGCGCTGACAAAGGTACAGTATTGTTGTGGCTCTGTGCGTCGGGTTAATGAACTGACATGGTTTAATGTAGAGATGAAAATAGAAATAAATATAAATTTAAAAATAAATATAAAATTAGAGTGGTAAACATAAATATAGATAACAGATACATACATAGAACTATAATATATGGTATATAATTGGAACATATTATCGTATAGGTAAATGATAGTCTGTTTTATATATATATATATACACAAAGATATATAAATATAGATTGTAGATATAAAAATATTTAAATGGAGTTAAAGTAAATTGGGGGTTTTTTTAGGTTATAGGCTGGGGTTTTTAAATAAATGATAGAAATACAATATAAATTCAGATATACAAATATATATAGAAATACAAATATCTATACATATTTAATTTAAATAAATATAAGTAAAAAATATATATATAATACAGAAAATATATATCTATGATTATATTAGAAGGTATTCTCTCTAATATATATAATAGCTATGAATAGAATAAATAAAACTATCCATATAAATATCATTATAATTTTGAAAAATAAATTTACTTCCTAAATTTTAAATCTGGTTCAAATAAAGGGGTGTCCTTGGTTTTTATTTGGTTAGAGGCAGGAGTTTTATTTTAAATAATATAAGTAATATAGAAATGTGGATCTTAAGATAGAAAGATATAATAAATATATAAAGAGAAATTGCTAAACTATGCCTATAAATTTAAATATAAATATATGTAAGTAATATGAAGAGTTGTAGTATAGAATATAAATAACATTATATGGCAATATAAATTATAAATGGGAATATAAATATAAAAATATGTAAATATAGTTTAAGAGAAAGGGAATGTTTTGGCTTTTATTTAAGTAGAGGCAGGGGTTTTTTTTTGAATATTATAAGTGTTCCAGAAGTAAAAATCTTGACGCAGAAATATTTAATCAATATAAAAAACATGAATAAAAATATATGAAAAATATAAATACCTACTCGCATCGGATGTAATATAGAATATAAATTTATTTATAAATTGACATTGGTAAAGATAAATGCATAAGTAAGCAATATACATTAATATACATTATAAATACAAATATGAATATAAAAATTGAACACGAGGATAAAATCTATTTAAATATTGTTTAAAACAAAGGTTGGGCTTTTTTATTCTTGTGTTAGAGGCAGGGTTTTTATTTTAAATCATATGAATGTAGTTATTATTGTTATATATTTCTAAATATTGAGATATACAATCAAGATATAAATATATTATATAACCACAAAATCTAAATAAATACAAATAATAGGAAGAGATGTAATGAAAAATACAAATAACAGTATACATAAGTATACATTTTAAATGTAAATGTGAATATGAACCTGAAAAATAGAATTTAAAAAAATATTTAAGTACAGTTTTGAAGAAAGGGGTTCTTTTTGGCTTTAATGTGGATGGAGGCAAGGGTTTTATTTTAAATAATCCAAGTGTTACAGAAGTAAAAATAGTAACAGAAATACATACTTACTATGTAAAAATAATTACAAAAATATACAAATAAATTAAAGTTTTAGGGATATATGCAATATGGAATAGAAATGTATTTATAAAAAGAAATGTATAAATGGACAGTGTACATCAATATACATTGTAAATAGAAATGTGAATATTAATATGAAAAAATATTTTAAAAAATATTTAATTATTTTTTTAATTTTTTTTTTCGCAGCCCCGAGGCGCGCTGCGCCCCCGGCTGGGGCGGGCGGCAGTGCTGCCGCCTTGTGGGCAGAGCGCGGTACTGCAGGCGTCCAGCGAGAGGCCGCCTGCTTGGGAGTGGCGCGTGGGCGATGTCGCGGAGTTTTGGTTGACCTTCTCAAGATGGCGGCGAAAAGGGCGGGAAAGTGGAGGACCGGGTGGGTGTTTAACTGCACTGCCTGCACGGAATACCGACGTCATGGCGGCCCCGACGGATTTTTCTGTGGCGTTTCATGTGTACCCGAGACATGCTGTGGGCTCAGCGGCGCCGCGGGCGGGCGTATTTTGGCGGGTTTGTGAGAGGCATCTGGGTAAACGCCTCGCTGTGCCGGGGTCCTCTCACGTCGGCTTTCCCGCCCTGAGGGAGCCGAGCCGGGCCGAATAGTTCCGAAGAGCCGAAGAGCCGAGTGTGGCCGGAAACAGCCGAGTTTCCCCGAAGAGCCGAGTGTGGCCGGAAACAGCCGAGTTTCCCCGAAGAGCCGAGTGTGGCCGGAAACAGCCGAGTTTCACCGAAGAGCCCAGTGTGGCCGCAAAGAGCCGAGTTTCACCGAAGAGCCCAGTGTGGCCGCAAACAGCCGACTGCAACCCAAGAGCCCAGTGCGGCCGAAAACAGCCCAGTTTACACCAAGAGCCGATCATAGCCGACTGCAACCGATAGCCGACTGTAGCCGACTTGAGCCGCATTTAGACAATGTGCCGAATACGACCGAGTTTAGCCGAACCGTGCGCAGTTCAGCCGAAGAGCCGAACTGAAACGAGTTTAGACCAAGAGCCGAAGCAAGCCCAATTCAGCCGAGTTTCATTCAACAGAACCTAACGACGCCGCAGCGCTCTGCATGCAGTGCGCCTGTGCAGACGACAGGGGGCGCTGTGCCTGCAGTGCGCCGGTGCACGCGGCAGGGATCGCTGTGCCTGCAGTGCGCCGGTGCACACGGCAGGGGGCGCTGTATAAAGTATAAAATATCAACTATCGATAAGAAGGGATAAAAGCTCTCTGTCAAGTGCAGCTGTAGAAAATTTCAGGCTCCCAGGGAATAAATCGTTTTCTTTAAATCATTTTCGTTTTGGAGTTTTTTTACTCCCAGGTAGCCTGAAAGTTACTACTGCTGCTTTTTTATTCTAAAGCTAGAAAGGAAAACCAAGATTAGAAATGCAGGGAAAGAAAGAAAGTAAGAAAAAGAAAAAAAGAAAATAAGGAAAGGAAATGAAAGGAAGAAAGAAGGAAGGACAGGAAGGAAGGGAGGAAAGAAGGAAGACAGACAAAAAAAAACCAAAAACCAGGAGGGTAAGGAGAAACCTAGGGGAAAAAAAAAATAAAAAGAACAGAAAAAAGAAACCAACAAAAAACAAAGCCACAGAAAATACCTCGGGATGGGCGAGAAACACCCCCCCTCCCTGAAAAATCCAAGATGGGCAAGAAAAATCCCAGAAATACCACAGAAAAAAAAAACAGGGGAAAAAAAAAAAAAAACCTGAAAAAAAAAAAAAAAACAAGGGGGGCAAGGAAAAACCAGAAAAAACACCAAGATGGGCAAGAAGAAACGAAGAAAAACACCCAAGAAGTGCCAGAAAAAAAAAAAATCAAGGAACAAGGCAAGAAAGAGAGGCAATAAAGGCCACAAAAAATTCAAGAAAAAACCCAAGACATGCCAGAAAAAGGTACGAAAATGGTTCTGCCAGGTGCGATCAAGGTGAGCGGGTTCAGATTCAGGTCCAGGAGATGAACAAGTGTCAGATTAGTTTGGGGCACTGCTGTGCAATGCAGCCGTGACAGGATTTATGTTTAAATATAGTTTAAATAAATTGGGGATTGTTTGGCTTTTATTGGGGTATAGGCTGGAGATTTCATAAAAAATATAAAACTAGAAATCCAAATATATCATCTATATGTCGATATCAATAAATATTTAATATATATAAATATCAGTAAAAGAAATCTATTGTGTCAAAAGAATATACCTATTATTAAATAAAAAGGTATTCTCTCCAATATATATAATATCTATAAATATAACAAATGAAAATTACAAATATAGATGTGAATAGAATTATGACAAACAAAATTATTTTTAAAATTTTAAATGTGTTTTAAATAAAGGGGTGTCTTTGCTTTTTATTTCGTTAGAGGCAGGGGTTTTATTTTAAATAATATAAGTACTATAGAAATGTAAATCGACATACAGAAATATATAATAAATATATAGAGATATAAAGATATAATACCAAACTATGAATAGAAATAGAAATCTATGTAAGTAACATGAAGAGATGCAGTATATAATATAATTTTTATTATACAGTAATATAAATTCTAAATATAAATGCGAATATAAATATGAAAAATATATGATGGGGGCTCGGAGCAGCCCAGGTGTGAGTGTGAGGATGATGAGGGCTCGGAGCAGCCCAGGTGTGAGTGTGAGGATGATGAGGGGCCGGCTCCTGCCGGGACGAGGCTGTTTTAGGGGGAGGCTTTGCCTCAGCTCCCTTTTGCATGGAGCTGCTGAGTGGAGGGGTTTATGGGGCGCTCCCGGCGCTGTCTCATGGAAGGACTGCGAGAGCTTCCCACAGGGTCGGGGGCAACGCCTGGATCCGCGCTTGGGTACGTGGAGCATCGCTTAAAGGAGGCGCCGAGGGACGAATCTTTGTGCCGGGGAGCAGCAGCCGAACAGGTGAGCCCGTGTGGGTTCGGAGCGGGGAATTTTCTCCTTCCCCTTTGCAATTTCATCTTGCCAGTCCCTCCCCGGGTCCCCAGGAACAAAAATGGAGCTTATGAAGACAAAAGGAATTAAGGAGAAGGAAGCAGCTCCTCTTCTTTTATTGTCTGCGTTTGACCTGAGGGGATCCCTCTTGACTTGTGGTTTGAAGGGTGTTGATTGCAGGAAAAGCTGCCTTTTCCAGCCTGTTAGGGGTATCCCGGGGGTGACAGGGAATCCCTGCGTTCTATTCTAAGGGGAATGGGAAAAGTATTCTTGTGGTATTCTGGGTTTGATTTGAAGGCAGCCACCCCATTTTCACCACCCTCGGGTTTAAATGGAGGGGGCAGCCCTTGTGTCCCTCCTTTTGAAGGGTTTGAATGGAGAAATCGCCCTTCGAAATCGCCCTTTCCCATCAGTCGAAGGCTTTCATTTGGGGAGCGCCCTTTCTTTTCTGCTCTCCTAGGGGGTGAAATTGGAGGGGAGAACACATTTCTTTGCCCTTGTTGAAGTGAGGTGAGCCCCGTCTGCGGTTTCGGGGCTGGCTTGCGGGAAGCCGCAGCTCCGGCAGCGTTTGCAGGGCTGCAATGGGGCTGTGCCGCTGCATTGGAGGGCGCTGCCCGTGCCCGCGGCCCGGCGCGGAACGTTCCCGCTCGGGAGCGCTGCTGGCACGGCCCGGGCAGCTGCCGGGGCGCACGGGGGATTCGGCGCGGCCGGGCCGGCCGAGGGCGGCAGTGGCGGAGCCGCGCCGGTGCGAGCCGTGCGGAGCCGAGCGGAGCCGGGCCGGGCCGGCCGAGGGCGGCAGAGGCGGCGCGGGCGCTGCTGCGCCGGCCCGGGCGGTGCCGGCCGCTCCGTCCGCTCCGGGCGCGGGGCTCGGGCGCCGCCGGTAGCCCCGGGCCCGGTGCCGGCCCCGCCGGGCAGGGGCAGCGGGCGGGGCTCCCCGGGACAGCGCCGGCCCCGCGTGCCGGAGCGGCCGCCGCAGGAGCCGCTTTCCTGCCGGGAGCCGCGCTCCGTCCGGGGCCGGCAGCGAGCGCGGGGTTCGGCCGCTCCACGTTCGGCGGTGCCGTGGCTCGGAGGCGCTTTGGAGGCGGTGATGGCATCGCTGGGTTCGGTTTGCAGCGGGTGTCCGCTAAGGGATACGGTGTTCTTCCTGAGCGGCACGGTTCCCGGTGCCGGTAGGGATGATAATGGTTTGTTTTGGATTGGGTTTTGTAGTCGGATTTTATTTATTTTTTTCCCGGGTATTATGTTTAGAAGGGTGCGCAATGGTTTTTACGGGTCGTAGCGCGAAGCAGCGGTTCGGATTTTAATTCTGTTGCGGTAGCTTTTATTAGCGTGAGTGTGTAGTGTTTGTTTCGGGGGGCTTGAGGTAGCGTCCTGTCGTTCATAGCAGCGGGTTTTTAATCTTTATAATTGCATGTGTGTTTATCGTCTTCCAGGGCTTTTATTTGTTTGGTTTATTTGATTGTAGTGTATGTTTTATGGTTCCGGGTAATTTGGGGGACATTGTTTATGGTTACGTTTGTCTTTAGTCTTTGTGTTTGTTTCTAGGTGGTATTTTTATTTTGATAGCTTGAGGCATTATGGGTTTACTCAGTTGGGAATAATTTTTTGGTTGCAGATTTAAGTTTATCTGGTTTTTGGTATTATTCTTGTTGTTGATTTCTTTATTTTCTTGTTGTTGTTGTCTTTTAATGTATTTGAGTATTGTTTATCAGGGTTTTTTTTGGGAACATGGGTATTTATATGGTGGGTTTTTAAAGTATTTATTTATTTGGGTAGTTAATTTCTTAGTTTTTAGTGGTTGAGATGTTTTTCCATTTTGTTAATTAGTTCAGGTTTTAAAGTTATTTTTACAGAGGATTGTTTATTCCTTGAGTTAGTGTAGAGGTAGAATTTTGTTGGTTTTTTTTTTTAGTAACGTCGTTCAGGGTGAGTGGCACTGGCTTGAGTTGAGTAGATTGGTTTGACTTTTTTTTAGTACTTTTTGTAATTTGCTGTGTGTGTTTCTATAGGATTTTCTTTTATTTTGGTTCCATTTTTCTGTCCTGATGAGAATTGTTATTGAAAAGAGTGTTCTTTGTTTTTTCGCTGACACTTGTTTGGCTGTTGGAGGTATCTTGATGTTTTTGGAAGACATTGGTGGGAATTTGATGCTGTTTGTTTCGTCATTTCATTTAGGAATTGGATTTTAAATATGCAATTATGACTCTAACTATATTGAAACAAAAGAAATAGATGTGTAGCAATGGGAATGAGCCAATTTTATTTTTATATATTCGGTCAATTTTTAAAATTTAACATGTAACATAAGTCATTATATGTTACAATAAGTTATTCTAATTTTAAAAGAGTATTGTGTATGTTTTTAGATATATGAATAGAGAATATAAATGTAAATACAACCCAAACAAAAATACAAATATATAAATGTATTGCAACTATATGCAGACAGATAAAAAATTAATATTAAATTGTAAATGTAAAATAACATAAATTGATACAATATATAATACAAGTAATACTGCATATATTTTATGAAAAATATTGTAGGAAATGGATATAAAATAGATATAAATACGGATGTGATATATCTATCTATCTATATCTATCATTTGTTGTATATTATGATAAATATAAATATAAAAAAACATTTAGGTAGTTTAAAATAATGGATGGTTTTGTTTTTTCTTTGCCAAAGCAGGGGTTTTCGTGTAAAAATTACAAATACAATTAATATAAAGGTAGAAATATAAGTATAGAAATATATCATAAGCACATTAATGATTTATATAAAAATTAGAAATATAAGGAAAAATAAGTTGTAGCAGTAGATATGGTAAATAATTTAAAAAATATTTCCCGTATATTTTTGAATAAGGTGCATATTATATATAGTTACTAATATAATGCATCAATATAAACGATAAATATATATAAAATATCAACTATCTATAAGAAGGAATAAAAGCTCTATGTCACGTGCAGCAGTAGAAAATGTCAGGCTCCCAGGGAATAAATAGTTTTCTTTAAATCATTTTCGTTTTGAAGTTTTTTTTTTTTTGTACTCTCGGGTAGCCTGAAAGTTTCTACTGCTGCTTTTTTATTCTAAAGGTGGAAAGGTAAACCAAGATTAGAAATACAAGAAAGGGGAAGGGAAGGGAAAGGAAAGGAAAGGGAAAAGGAAAAGGGAAGGGAAGTGGTGAAAAACAGAGTGAAAAAAGTAAAAAGAGTTGGAGGGAAAAAGAGAGGGCATTGGGGAGGAGCGGTGCTGCCTCAGGTCCTTCCCCGCCCTGGGGCGAAGGACCCGTTTGATGCCCAGGAGGGACTGCAGCTGCCGGTGGCTCCCGGGGGACGGAGCGGTGGCTGTCAGCCCGAGACTACAACTCCCGGCAGGCCATGCTGCCGGCGCGGCGTGTGACGCAACGGCTGACGCGGCACATGAGTGGCTGGCGTGCCAGGCGGCCGCGCGGGGCTGTGCGCGCGCAGCTGCCGGCGCCTCTCCCGCGCGGGACAGCGACGCTGGAGGGGCGCAGCCTCCGTCTGGCCGCCCGCGCGGAGCTGAGCAGCGCGGAAGGAGCGTCCGCCCGGTTCCTCGGCCTCCCTCAGCGGTGCCGGGGGCGGGGGCGCTGCCGCCCGCCGATGGCGGAGGGCGAGGCGGTGCTTTGCTGCCGCGGGCCGGGAGCTGCGGGAGCCGCCCCGGGCGAGCGGCGCCGGGCGCTGCCGCGGTCCCGGTGGGGCGGCCGCCCTCGGGCTGGCGGAGGCGCCGGAGGAGCCCCCGAGCTGCAGCCGTCTCCCTCGGGCTGCTGCCGGTGCTGCGGGCGGAGGCGGCTCCGCCGCGTGTTGGGCGCTGCGAGCAGGGAGCGCTGCGGTATCGCCGGCATGGCGGGGCTGCTGCCTGCGTTAGTGCCCGTGGCTCTTTGTGCCGTGACAGCGGATGGAGCGGCGCTGGGCGGTAAAGCCAGAGATGGCCGGGAGAATGCCCAGCGCAGGGAGCGGGCGGGCTGTGTGCTTCGGATGGCACAGGTGCGAGCTGCAAAGCCACCCCCCCTTCCGCCCCTGCCCTCCCGAGCCCCAGGGAAAATGCTTTCCAGCATTGTCGAGCTTCTGAAAGACAAAACTTGTGATTTGACACTTGCATCCAGAAAAGGTTTCTGTCTAAATTAGCAAATGCCTCAATTGTTCTTGGTTACATCCCATGACCGGTTTCAGGCAGCGACTTTATAATGCTTTTAGGATTTTCTTGTACAATGGTGAGAAAATAGGCAGGTCTGATAGTGGTTTCACTTTTTTTTCTACTTCACGTTCCATAAGATTCTTTTATGCAAGCACTTGTTTTAAAATTCTACTGTAAGCGTTTATGGTTCACTTTTTTTTTCTTTGCAGCACCCGTGACTTTTTTTTCCCTCTAAATCGGGAGTAAATATAGCTGAGTAAAATTACCTTGATTTTCTTCCTTCTTTTTTAACTGAATTGTTTTTATTAAAAATCCTATTTGAATATGTAGAAAAAGCGGGGATGTCTTGTAATATATCGTAGCTTTTCTTGTTTACAGGATACTCAGAAAATATGTCTCCCTTAGAGTCCCACAGAAACGTTCTCAGTGCGATCTCTATCAAGGTATGTATTTAGAAGTAAGTGGTCTCTTTAGATATTTGCCTGTGAATGACCTTTTCCTGTAATTCAGAGCTTGCGTTCTGTGGGTTTTATGATAAAGCTGTAAAACATGTCAAAATGGTTTTGCAAGTCTTAATCGTTGAAGGCAGCAAGAAGTGGATTTAGAGCCTGTTCTTGAGCAGACAAAGGGAAAAAGTGTGACTTTGATGCTGAACTTGTCATTTTTCATTTGACTTGTCTTGCATTATTTAAGAGTAGAGAGAACTAGAAAAAGAGAGAAATCGAATTGGTTCTTGAGCACTCCTCAAATGCTCACCATGATCCAGTGTAGAGCCGAAGGGAAGGGTGGTGGAACAGAGCTCTGAGCTTTAGAAGGAAATAAATTTAAAGCTGACCTCCGCACAGAGTCTCACTAACTTCTGTGGTTTTAAAATACAAGATAAGTTTAGGAAGTGTTGGAAGTTAGTGTTTTGGGAAAGAAATGGCAGTTCCACAGAACATTCCATTGAACAGAGGCTCTGGGAACGATTCACGTTGTAAGTGCTGTCACTGCAGTCAGTTGGTGGTTCAGCCTTGAAACGTGCACTTGGCCTTCTATAAAGCACTGTTTTGTTTGCCTTTCAGTGCTCTGAGTCTTGATCAATTGGAGAAGAGCCCAAGAGAAATTTTTCATCCCTTGATATAAAAGGTAGGAAGTGACTTTTTTTGGTTTGGTTCTTTTTCTTTATTATTTTCTGGAAATAAAAGTAATTAAGTATAGGTACTACTGGTTTGTTTCTTCCAGTAGCAGGTGATAATAATAGTAGTAGTACTAGTAAAAATCATAATAGAAATAATAACAATAGTAATGTAATACTACTTAAACTGTCTTTATCCATTGGACTGGCCATTTCAAATCAAAACTTCTAAACACAAATCAAACCATCATCCTTGTAGAATCTTTCACAGCAGTGGGCTAAAGATCCTGGTTTTGTTGACAGCATTTATTGGTTCTGGAAGAACAAGAGGGAAGTACAAGCCTAACTACTTCTAGCTCACAGACCCGTCCAGTGAAGCCAGCTTTGTGTTTTGGTGGGCTTGTGATGACTTTGAAATCAATTGCTCGTTCCAGTAAAAAAAATTCATGTTTTTTTGAACGTGACAGCAGAAATAACTTTAGGCACCAACTGAATAATGATAGATCACCAGTTTAAGTTAAAAATTCATGCTATACTATCAGAATTTAAAGGTAAATTATTACGTATTAGGTGATGGTATAAAGTGTATGTTCTAATGTGTAATGCAAAGATACATACGTACCTGAAAGTCCTTAGAGGAAACAAATTTTTATGTCTGCTGTTTGATTGTTTACCATACGATATTTGGTTTCATTTCCCAGGGATCGGTGAATTTTAACTTTGGAGTCCCCTATGCTAAGGATGCTCAGCTTACAGGTGATGAAATGTTCAGTAATGGTGAGTTTTTCACCTTCTCTTTAATTGCTATGCTGATCTGAATAAGAAAAAAAAAACAAAAGCAAGAGAAAAAAAAGGATGGTTTATTATTTTTTACGCTGTTATGTTTGTTTCCTCAGTATTTGCTGCAGCTCTGCTTACCCAAGCTTTGGGTTCCTTCTGTCCCACTGGGAGTTGCCCAATTTGGTTGCATCTGGTGAAATTCACCCTGAGACCTTACAGAACCAGCTCCAACTACGTGAGAGCCATTTGCAGTTCTCTCCAGACGCCTGGAGAATGGGCGACGTTTCTGAGGATCCGGCGAGCGTGCTTCTGTCAAAACTCAGTCTGTGAAATTCCTGGGGAAAACCCTTCTGTGTCCTGAAGGGTTCAAACTCTGGTGAGGATCCAGTTATCAGGTGCTCACCTGGATGATTCCAGCTCCCAAAGGTAACACTTGTACTCTTGCCCTGTAGTTTACATCTATTGTATTTTTGTTATTTTGCAAGATTTTTTGTCTTTGCAAAATATTGTGCATTTCACTCTTTGGAACCTCTCAGATGGTTCTTTGGTGCAGCACCACCCCAGGGGACACTTGGCTGCTGTCCTGAAGGGGTTGGTGGCTAGAATTGTAAATCCTGGAGAGTTTGTGAGTCTTCTGTCCCCAGGGAGGTGTCATGCTTTGTTTACTTTTGTTCTGTTGGTTAGGCGCTGCTTCTCGTTGCAAGTATGAATTTCAAACTGCCCTGTTCTTATTTTAACTGTTTTCCTGGTTCTCTCCGCCCGGCAGGGAAAGACTCTCGTGTCCTTGTCGTCGGGCTCAGTGCTGTCCAAGAAGATACGGGGACTAAAAAAATCATAAGAAGCAAAATAGGACTGCAGGGAAAAGAAGCTGGAGAGAACAGAAGGTGATATTGTTATCCTTACCCTGTATTAGAGACATCCGCTGTGCTTTGATGCTGGCAGCTGCCAGGGGCTTGTTAGCTCTTTGTAGGCAGGTGTAGGTGTTCACTTGTAGTTTTTTTCTCTGGACAAGTCAATTCAAACTTTGCTAAGCTTATATTTGCAGATTACTCTCTAGCACAGTCCAGCATGACATTTTTGAATGTTGTAAAAATACCATGTTACTTGGAAATTGCTAATGAAGAGAAGCTTTTAGGGGAAAATAAGATTTCAGGGTTGGAAGTTGTGAGAAGAATTTTGTGGGGATGTTAGACTGAAGTAAAGCACACTTGAAGCTGGACTGGCGCGCTGGCAGGTCCCCTATTAAACAGTAGTGCTGAGATTAGCCTGGGGGTTGCCCATTGTTTCTGTAGAAATCAATGTTTCCTGGTCTTCAGCGGGAAGCTGCTTTGAAAAGCTGGAAGGTGCAGCATGCTGACAATCCCCGTGCTTTGGATTAAAAGTAGATTTCAGAAGGGTCCTAAGCTTTTGTCTTTTCCTAGAAGTCCATGTAATCCTATCGAGGAGTTTTTAATTCTGTGTTGCCATGTCATCCATCAGAGCCCTGTTGTACTAATGTTCATACAAGTACAAAACAACAAATCAGACGCTGTCCCAAGCACTTAGAGGCCAGAACACGATTTCCTCGGGCTGCCATTTGTGTGCCATCGGTACTCCCCACGAATTGAGCCCTCTGGCTCTGACAGAGCCCCTGGATGCTGACGGAATGGGGCTGGTCACAGACCCTGGAGGTGCCTGTCCCCCAGGGAGGGAGAGGCCGAGGCAGTGTGGCCTGCAGGGAGGGTGTCGTCCCCAGAGAGCAGCCGGCGACTCCATGCCTGCCCGGGGCTGCGGGTGCCCCCTCGGGGTGGACGCCTGCCCTCAGGTTTCCCTCTGGGCACCCGGGGAGGGAACCAGGTCCATCCGTGTGGCAGCTGCAGGGCCTGCAGGCTCTGGGCCCTGGAGCCGAGTGAGCCTGAGCTGCTGCACGCTTGCTGTGAGCTTTGGGGTGAGCGTGCATCACTGCAGGCCTGGGATGGATTGAAATGCGCTGAGGAAAGCAGAGGGAGGGAGGGAGGGAGAGAGGGAAATGCTCTGTTAACATGTGCCAATTCTTCTGTCAGACTCATCACGGCGGGACAGCGTGAAGACTGAAAGTGTAAGAAGATGTGGAGGGAAAGAGAGAATCTGACAGGAGCATCGGACGGACGAGTGCACGAATTTTGCTTTTTTGCTTGGATGTAAACTCAGGCGTTGAAAGGAATTTGGGAGTGAGAAGGGACATTTCAGAAGGAGAAGAAGCAAAAGAAGTTGTTGTTGTTGTTACAGTCCTGGCAAAATCTTTTGTTCTAGCTAATAAAAGAAGTTAGTTTAAAAAAGAAAAAGGAAAAAATGTAGTGGTTTTTTTTTCCTTCACTATGATATTCATTGGTGGTATATGGTGTGTTGTTTCATTTTTTGGTATTATTAAGTCTGTGTAAATTGTTTATTGAGTGAAGCTGACTTTCTGGATGGGTTGGTTTGTATTTGAAGCAGGATTAATTTCAATAGGATTATTTCCTAGATTTCTGATGGGTATTACTGGGATTTTGGTTTTGTTTACTGTATGTATGAACCTAGAGCTTTGGTAGGGCCAGCTGGGCTGCTGGAGGTTTGGGTGTGAATTTATTAGATGGCTTTTGTTAAATGCAGTTTTTAATTTTTGAAATGTTTTTCAATGTAGTGGTCTTAAGGTGGTTTTTAAGAATTCATTGTATTGTTTTATGTTGTTTGTAGTTGGTGTATGATGAGGGATGTGGTGTGACTTCTTGAACGCTATGGTTTTGGTGTTCCTAAGTTCTGATTTCTTTCTGGTTTGACAGTTATTTTATTTTTATTTTTTGGGACAGGGGCATTTATATGGTGGGTTTTTATAGGCAACACGTTTTTTAATTTAGGTAGTGATGTTTTTTAGTATTTTAATGGTTTAGGTTTTTTATTTTCATGGTGGTTTTTTTTTAATTTTTTCAAAGAACTTTTATAGATTATAGGTTATTATTTGTGCATTAGCAAAAAGGTAGAGCTTTGGGGACTTTTTTTAGTAACGTTTAGGGTCAGTTGTACAGTTTTGAGTCTAGTGAGTTGGTTTGATTTAATTTTTATTGGGTGTTTGTTTTTATTAGCAGTTGTGTCATTTTCAAGGTGTATTTGAGTTTTTTGGGGTTTTTGAGATACTGGTTTAGGAGGAAGTTTATGATGAGCATGTGCGGAGGTTTTGGGCTACTTTATAGTGGGATTTAAAATTTGTTTACAGTTAGGTTTATTTGAGTTTTTATTAGGGTTCAGTGTTGTGGGATGTTTGTTCCGTTAGTAATAGAAATAGGTTTTGTTTTGAGGTGCTGCGGTGGGATGGGCGTGTGCTGCGTGCCGGCGCTGACAAAGGTACAGTATTGTTGTGGCTCTGGTGCGTCGGGTTAATGAACTGACATGGTTTAATGTAGAGATGAAAATAGAAATAAATATAAATTTAAAAATAAATATAAAATTAGAGTGGTAAACATAAATATAGATAACAGATACATACATAGAACTATAATATATGGTATATAATTGGAACATATTATCGTATAGGTAAATGATAGTCTGTTTTATATATATATATATACACAAAGATATATAAATATAGATTGTAGATATAAAAATATTTAAATGGAGTTAAAGTAAATTGGGGGTTTTTTTAGGTTATAGGCTGGGGTTTTTAAATAAATGATAGAAATACAATATAAATTCAGATATACAAATATATATAGAAATACAAATATCTATACATATTTAATTTAAATAAATATAAGTAAAAAATATATATATAATACAGAAAATATATATCTATGATTATATTAGAAGGTATTCTCTCTAATATATATAATAGCTATGAATAGAATAAATAAAACTATCCATATAAATATCATTATAATTTTGAAAAATAAATTTACTTCCTAAATTTTAAATCTGGTTCAAATAAAGGGGTGTCCTTGGTTTTTATTTGGTTAGAGGCAGGAGTTTTATTTTAAATAATATAAGTAATATAGAAATGTGGATCTTAAGATAGAAAGATATAATAAATATATAAAGAGAAATTGCTAAACTATGCCTATAAATTTAAATATAAATATATGTAAGTAATATGAAGAGTTGTAGTATAGAATATAAATAACATTATATGGCAATATAAATTATAAATGGGAATATAAATATAAAAATATGTAAATATAGTTTAAGAGAAAGGGAATGTTTTGGCTTTTATTTAAGTAGAGGCAGGGTTTTTATTTTGAATATTATAAGTGTTCCAGAAGTAAAAATCTTGACGCAGAAATATTTAATCAATATAAAAAATATGAATAAAAATATATAAAAAATATAAATACCTACTCGCATCAGATGTAATATAGAATATAAATTTATTTATAAATTGACATTGGTAAAGATAAATGCATAAGTAAGCAATATACATTAATATACATTATAAGTACAAATATGAATATAAAAATTGAACAGGAGGATAAAATCTATTTAAATATTGTTTAAAACAAAGGTTGGGCTTTTTTATTCTTGTGTTAGAGGCAGGGTTTTTATTTTAAATCATATGAATGTAGTTATTATTGTTATATATTTCTAAATATTGAGATATACAATCAAGATATAAATATATTATATAACCACAAAATCTAAATAAATACAAATAATAGGAAGAGATGTAATGAAAAATACAAATAACAGTATACATAAGTATACATTTTAAATGTAAATGTGAATATGAACCTGAAAAATAGAATTTAAAAAAATATTTAAGTAGAGTTTTGAAGAAAGGGGTTCTTTTTGGCTTTAATGTGGATGGAGGCAAAGGTTTTATTTTAAATAATCCAAGTGTTACAGAAGTAAAAATAGTAACAGAAATACATACTTACTATGTAAAAATAATTATAAAAATATACAAATAAATTAAAGTTTTAGGGATATATGCAATATGGAATAGAAATGTATTTATAAAAAGAAATGTATAAATGGACAGTGTACATCAATATACATTGTAAATAGAAATGTGAATATTAATATGAAAAAATATTTTAAAAAATATTTAATTTTTTTTTTAATTTTTTTTTTTTTTTTGGTGTTGTGTTTTGTTTGGTTTTGTTTTGTCTTTTATCCTATTAGATTAGAGGCAGAAGTTTTTTTTCCCTCTTCCCGGTTGTTTTGGGGCATTTATTTCAGAGCAGGTGTCGGCGGGGGTCGCCCCTGTTCTTTTTTGCCGCCTTCGCTGCCGCAGCCCCGAGGCGCGCTGCGCCCCCGGCTGGGGCGGGCGGCAGTGCTGCCGCCTTGTGGGCAGAGCGCGGTACTGCAGGCGTGCAGCGAGCGGCCGCCAGCTTGGGAGTGGCGCGTGGGCGATGTCGCGGAGTTTTGGTTGACCTTCTCAAGATGGCGGCGAAAAGGGCGGGAAAGTGGAGGACCGGGTGGGTGTTTAACTGCACTGCCTGCACGGAATACCGACGTCATGGCGGCCCCGACGGATTTTTCTGTGGCGTTTCATGTGTACCCGAGACATGCTGTGGGCTCAGCGGCGCCGCGGGCGGGCGTATTTTGGCGGGTTTGTGAGAGGCATCTGGGTAAACGCCTCGCTGTGCCGGGGTCCTCTCACGTCGGCTTTCCCGCCCTGAGGGAGCCGAGCCGGGCCGAATAGTTCCGAAGAGCCGAAGAGCCGAGTGTGGCCGGAAACAGCCGAGTTTCCCCGAAGAGCCGAGTGTGGCCGGAAACAGCCGAGTTTCCCCGAAGAGCCGAGTGTGGCCGGAAACAGCCGAGTTTCACCGAAGAGCCCAGTGTGGCCGCAAAGAGCCGAGTTTCACCGAAGAGCCCAGTGTGGCCGCAAACAGCCGACTGCAACCCAAGAGCCCAGTGCGGCCGAAAACAGCCCAGTTTACACCAAGAGCCGACAATAGCCGACTGCAACCGATAGCCGACTGTAGCCGACTTGAGCCGCATTTAGACAATGTGCCGAATACGACCGAGTTTAGCCGAACCGTGCGCAGTTCAGCCGAAGAGCCGAACTGAAACGAGTTTAGACCAAGAGCCGAAGCAAGCCCAATTCAGCCGAGTTTCATTCAACAGAACCGAACGACGCCGCGGCGCTCTGCATGCAGTGCGCCTGTGCAGACGACAGGGGGCGCTGTGCCTGCAGTGCGCCGGTGCAGACGGCAGGGATCGCTGTGCCTGCAGTGCGCCGGTGCACACGGCAGGGGGCGCTGTATAAGTATAAAATATCAACTATCGATAAGAAGGGATAAAAGCTCTCTGTCAAGTGCAGCTGTAGAAAATTTCAGGCTCCCAGGGAATAAATCGTTTTCTTTAAATCATTTTCGTTTTGGAGTTTTTTTTACTCCCAGGTAGCCTGAAAGTTACTACTGCTGCTTTTTTATTCTAAAGCTAGAAAGGAAAACCAAGATTAGAAATGCAGGGAAAGAAAGAAAGTAAGAAAAAGAAAAAAAGAAAATAAGGAAAGGAAATGAAAGGAAGAAAGATGGAAGGACAGGAAGGAAGGGAGGAAAGAAGGAAGACAGACAAAAAAAACCCAAAAACCAAGAGGGCAAGGAGAAACCTAGGGAAAAAAATAAAAAGAAAAGAAAAAAGAAACCAACAAAAAACAAAGCCACAGAAAATACCTCGGGATGGGCGAGAAACACCCCCCCTCCCTGAAAAATCCAAGATGGGCAAGAAAAATCCCAGAAATACCACAGAAAAAAAAAAAACAGGGAAAAAAAAATAAACTGAAAAAAAAAAAAAAAACCAAGGGGGGGCAAGGAAAAACCAGAAAAAACACCAAGATGGGCAAGAAGAAACGAAGAAAAAAACCCAAGAAGTGCCAGAAAAAAAATCAAGAAACAAGGCAAGAAAGAGAGGCAATAAAGGCCACAAAAAATTCAAGAAAAAACCCAAGAAATGCCAGAAAAAGGTACGAAAATGGTTCTGCCAGGTGCGATCAAGGTGAGCGGGTTCAGATTCAGGTCCAGGAGATGAACAAGTGTCAGATTAGTTTGGGGCACTGCTGTGCAATGCAGCCGTGACAGGATTTATGTTTAAATATAGTTTAAATAAATTGGGGATTGTTTGGCTTTTATTGGGGTATAGGCTGGAGATTTCATAAAAAATATAAAACTAGAAATCCAAATATATCATCTATATGTCGATATCAATAAATATTTAATATATATAAATATCAGTAAAAGAAATCTATTGTGTCAAAAGAATATACCTATTATTAAATAAAAAGGTATTCTCTCCAATATATATAATATCTATAAATATAACAAATGAAAATTACAAATATAGATGTGAATAGAATTATGACAAACAAAATTATTTTTAAAATTTTAAATGTGTTTTAAATAAAGGGGTGTCTTTGCTTTTTATTTCGTTAGAGGCAGGGGTTTTATTTTAAATAATATAAGTACTATAGAAATGTAAATCGACATACAGAAATATGTAATAAATATATAGAGATATAAAGATATAATACCAAACTATGAATAGAAATAGAAATCTATGTAAGTAACATGAAGAGATGCAATATATAATATAATTTTTATTATACAGTAATATAAATTCTAAATATAAATGCGAATATAAATATGAAAAATATATGATGGGGGCTCGGAGCAGCCCAGGTGTGAGTGTGAGGATGATGAGGGCTCGGAGCAGCCCAGGTGTGAGTGTGAGGATGATGAGGGGCCGGCTCCTGCCGGGGCGAGGCTGTTTTAGGGGGAGGCTTTGCCTCAGCTCCCTTTTGCATGGAGCTGCTGAGTGGAGGGGTTTATGGGGCGCTCCCGGCGCTGTCTCATGGAAGGACTGCGAGAGCTTCCCACAGGGTCGGGGGCAACACCTGGATCCGCGCTTGGGTACGTGGAGCATCGCTTAAAGGAGGCGCCGAGGGACGAATCTTTGTGCCGGGGAGCAGCAGCCGAACAGGTGAGCCCGTGTGGGTTCGGAGCGGGGAATTTTCTCCTTCCCCTTTGCAATTTCATCTTGCCAGTCCCTCTCCGGTTCCCCAGGAACAAAAATGGAGCTTATGAAGACAAAAGGAATTAAGGAGAAGGAAGCAGCTCCTCTTCTTTTATTGTCTGCGTTTGACCTGAGGGGATCCCTCTTGACTTGTGGTTTTAAGGGTGTTGATTGCAGGAAAAGCTGCCTTTTCCAGGCTGTTAGGGGTATCCCGGGGGTGACAGGGAATCCCTGCGTTCTATTCTAAGGGGAATGGGAAAAGTATTCTTGTGGTATTCTGGGTTTGATTTGAAGGCAGCCACCCCATTTTCACCACCCTCGGGTTTAAATGGAGGGGGCAGCCCTTGTGTCCCTCCTTTTGAAGGGTTTGAATGGAGAAATCGCCCTTCGAAATCGCCCTTTCCCATCAGTCGAAGGCTTTCATTTGGGGAGCGCCCCTTCTTTTCTGCTCTCCTAGGGGGTGAAATTGGAGGGGAGAACACATTTCTTTGCCCTTGTTGAAGTGAGGTGAGCCCCGTCTGCGGTTTCGGGGCTGGCTTGCGGGAAGCCGCAGCTCCGGCAGCGTTTGCAGGGCTGCAATGGGGCTGTGCCGCTGCATTGGAGGGCGCTGCCCGTGCCCGCGGCCCGGCGCGGAACGTTCCCGCTCGGGAGCGCTGCTGGCACGGCCCGGGCAGCTGCCGGGGCGCACGGGGGATTCGGCGCGGCCGGGCCGGCCGAGGGCGGCAGTGGCGGAGCCGCGCCGGTGCGAGCCGTGCGGAGCCGAGCGGAGCCGGGCCGGGCCGGCCGAGGGCGGCAGAGGCGGCGCGGGCGCTGCTGCGCCGGCCCGGGCGGTGCCGGCCGCTCCGTCCGCTCCGGGCGCGGGGCTCGGGCGCCGCCGGTAGCCCCGGGCCCGGTGCCGGCCCCGCCGGGCAGGGGCAGCGGGCGGGGCTCCCCGGGACGGCGCCGGCCCCGCGTGCCGGAGCGGCCGCCGCAGGAGCCGCTTTCCTGCCGGGAGCCGCGCTCCGTCCGGGGCCGGCAGCGAGCGCGGGGTTCGGCCGCTCCACGTTCGGCGGTGCCGTGGCTCGGAGGCGCTTTGGAGGCGGTGATGGCATCGCTGGGTTCGGTTTGCAGCGGGTGTCCGCTAAGGGATACGGTGTTCTTCATGAGTGGGCACGGTTCTCGGTGCCGGTAGGGATGATAATGGTTTGTTTTGGATTGGGTTTTGTAGTCGGATTTTATTTATTTTTTTTTTTTTTCCGGGTATTATGTTTAGAAGGGCGCGCAATGGTTTTTACGGGTCGTAGCGCGAAGCAGCGGTTCGGATTTTAATTCTGTTGCGGTGGCTTTTATTAGCGTGAGTGTGTAGTGTTTGTTTCGGGGGGCTTGAGGTAGCGTCCTGTCGTTCATAGCAGCGGGTTTTTAATCTTTATAATTGCATGTGTGTTTATCGTCTTCCAGGGCTTTTATTTGTTTGGTTTATTTGATTGTAGTGTATGTTTTATGGTTCCGGGTAATTTGGGGGACATTGTTTATGGTTACGTTTGTCTTTAGTCTTTGTGTTTGTTTCTAGGTGGTATTTTTATTTTGATAGCTTGAGGCACTATGGGTTTATTCAGTTGGGAATAATTTTTTGGTTGCAGATTTAAGTTTATCTGGTTTTTGGTATTATTCTTGTTGTTGGTTTCTTTATTTTCTTCTTGTTGTTGTCTTTTAATGTATTTGAGTATTGTTTATCAGGGTTTTTTTTTGGGAACATGGGTATTTATATGGTGGGTTTTTAAAGTATTTATTTATTTGGGTAGTTAATTTCTTAGTTTTTAGTGGTTGAGATGTTTTTCCATTTTGTTAATTAGTTCAGGTTTTAAAGTTATTTTTACAGAGGATTGTTTATTCCTTGAGTTAGTGTAGAGGTAGAATTTTGTTGGGTTTTTTTTTAGTAACGTCGTTCAGGGTGAGTGGCACTGGCTTGAGTTTAGTAGATTGGTTTGACTTTTTTTTAGTACTTTTTGTAATTTGCTGTGTGTGTTTCTATAGGATTTTCTTTTATTTTGGTTCCATTTTTCTGTCCTGATGAGAATTGTTATTGAAAAGAGTGTTCTTTGTTTTTTCGCTGACACTTGTTTGGCTGTTGGAGGTATCTTGATGTTTTTGGAAGACATTGGTGGGAATTTGATGCTGTTTGTTTCGTCATTTCATTTAGGAATTGGATTTTAAATATGCAATTATGACTCTAACTATATTGAAACAAAAGAAATAGATGTGTAGCAATGGGAATGAGCCAATTTTATTTTTATATATTCGGTCAATTTTTAAAATTTAACATGTAACATAAGTCATTATATGTTACAATAAGTTATTCTAATTTTAATAGAGTATTGTGTATGTTTTTAGATTTATGAATAGAGAATACAAATGTAAATACAACCCAAACAAAAATACAAGTATATAAATGTATTGCAACTATATGCAGATATCTAAAAAATTAATATTAAATTGTAAATGTAAAATAACATAAATTGATACAATATATAATACAAGTGATACTGCATATATTTTATGAAAAATATTATAGGAAATGGATATAAAATAGATATAAATACGGATGTGATCTATCTATCTATCTATATCTATCATTTGTTGTATATTATGATAAATACAAATATAAAAAAACATTTAGGTAGTTTAAAATAATGGATGGTTTTGTTTTTTCTTTGCCAAAGCAGGGGTTTTCGTGTAAAAATTACAAATACAAATAATATAAAGGTAGAAATATGAGTATAGAAGTATATCATAAACACATTAAAGATTTATATAAAAATTAGAAATATAAGGAAAAATAAGTTGTAGCAGTAGATATGGTAAATAATTTAAAAAATATTTCCCGTATATTTTTTGAATAAGGTGCATACTATATATAGTTATTAATATAATACATCAATATAAACGATAAATATATATAAAATATCAACTATCTATAAGAAGGAATAAAAGCTCTATGTCACGTGCAGCAGTAGAAAATGTCAGGCTCCCAGGGAATAAATAGTTTTCTTTAAATCATTTTCGTTATGGAGTTTTTTTTTTTCCTCTCGGGTAGCCTGCAAGTTTCTACTGCTGTTTTTTGTATTCTAAAGGTGGAAAGGTAAACCAAGATTAGAAATACAAGAAAGGGGAAGGGAAGGGAAAGGAAAGGAAAGGGAAAAGGAAAAGGGAAGGGAAGTGGTGAAAAACAGAGTGAAAAAAGTAAAAAGAGTTGGAGGGAAAAAGAGAGGGCATTGGGGAGGAGCGGTGCTGCCTCAGGTCCTTCCCCGCCCGGGGGCGAAGGACCCGTTTGATGCCCAGGAGGGACTGCAGCTGCCGGTGGCGGGGGACGGAGCGGTGGCTGTCAGCCCGAGACTACAACTCCCGGCAGGCCATGCTGCCGGCGCGGCGTGTGACGCAACGGCTGACGCGGCACATGAGTGGCTGGCGTGCCAGGCGGCCGCGCGGGGCTGTGCGCGCGCAGCTGCCGGCGCCTCTCCCGCGCGGGACAGCGACGCTGGAGGGGCGCAGCCTCCGTCTGGCCGCCCGCGCGGAGCTGAGCAGCGCGGAAGGAGCGTCCGCCCGGTTCCTCGGCCTCCCTCAGCGGTGCCGGGGGCGGGGGCGCTGCCGCCCGCCGATGGCGGAGGGCGAGGCGGTGCTTTGCTGCCGCGGGACGGGAGCTGCGGGAGCCGCCCCGGGCGAGCGGCGCCGGGCGCTGCCGCGGTCCCGGTGGGGCGGCCGCCCTCGGGCTGGCGGAGGCGCCGGAGGAGCCCCCGAGCTGCAGCCGTCTCCCTCGGGCTGCTGCCGGTGCTGCGGGCGGAGGCGGCTCCGCCGCGTGTTGGGCGCTGCGAGCAGGGAGCGCTGCGGTATCGCCGGCATGGCGGGGCTGCTGCCTGCGTTAGTGCCCGTGGCTCTTTGTGCCGTGACAGCGGATGGAGCGGCGCTGGGCGGTAAAGCCAGAGATGGCCGGGAGAATGCCCAGCGCAGGGAGCGGGCGGGCTGTGTGCTTCGGATGGCACAGGTGCGAGCTGCAAAGCCACCCCCCCTTCCGCCCCTGCCCTCCCGAGCCCCAGGGAAAATGCTTTCCAGCATTGTCGAGCTTCTGAAAGACAAAACTTGTGATTTGACACTTGCATCCAGAAAAGGTTTCTGTCTAGATTAGCCTAAATGCCTCAATTGTTCTTGGTTACATCCCATGACCAGTTTCAGGCAGCGACTTTATAATGCTTTTAGGATTTTCTTGTACAATGGTGAGAAAATAGGCAGGTCTGATAGTGGTTTCACTTTTTTTTCTACTTCACGTTCCATAAGATTCTTTTATGCAAGCACTTGTTTTAAAATTCTACTGTAAGCGTTTATGGTTCACTTTTTTTTTCTTTGCAGCACCCGTGACTTTTTTTTCCCTCTAAATCGGGAGTAAATATAGCTGAGTAAAATTACCTTGATTTTCTTCCTTCTTTTTTAACTGAATTGTTTTTATTAAAAATCCTATTTGAATATGTAGAAAAAGCGGGGATGTCTTGTAATATATCGTAGCTTTTCTTGTTTACAGGATACTCAGAAAATATGTCTCCCTTAGAGTCCCACAGAAACGTTCTCAGTGCGATCTCTATCAAGGTATGTATTTACAAGTAAGTGGTCCCTTTAGATAATTGCCTGTGAATGACCTTTTCCTGTAATTCAGAGCTTGCGTTCTGTGGGTTTTATGATAAAGCTGTAAAACATGTCAAAATGGTTTTGCAAGTCTTAATCGTTGAAGGCAGCAAGAAGTGGATTTAGAGCCTGTTCTTGAGCAGACAAAGGGAAAAAGTGTGACTTTGATGCTGAACTTGTCATTTTTCATTTGACTTGTCTTGCATTATTTAAGAGTAGAGAGAACTAGAAAAAGAGAGAAATCGAATTGGTTCTTGAGCACTCCTCAAATGCTCACCATGATCCAGTGTAGAGCCGAAGGGAAGGGTGATGGAACAGAGCTCTGAGCTTTAGAAGGAAATAAATTTAAAGCTGACCTCCGCACAGAGTCTCACTAACTTCTGTGGTTTTAAAATACAAGATAAGTTTAGGAAGTGTTGGAAGTTAGTGTTTTGGGAAAGAAATGGCAGTTCCACAGAACATTCCATTGAACAGAGGCTCTGGGAACGATTTACGTTGTAAGTGCTGTCACTGCAGTCAGTTGGTGGTTCAGCCTTGAAACGTGCACTTGGCCTTCTGTAAAGCACTGTTTTGTTTGCCTTTCAGTGCTATGAGTCTTGATCAATTGGAGAAGAGCCCAAGAGAAATTTTTCATCCCTTGATATAAAAGGTAGGAAGTGACTTTTTTTGGTTTGGTTCTTTTTCTTTATTATTTTCTGGAAATGAAAGTAATTAAGTATAGGTACTACTGGTTTGTTTCTTCCAGTAGCAGGTGATAACAATAGTAGTAGTACTAGTAAAAATCATAATAGAAATAATAACAATAGTAATGTAATACTACTTAAACTGTCTTTATCCATTGGACTGGCCATTTCAAATCAAAACTTCTAAACACAAATCAAACCATCATCCTTGTAGAATCTTTCACAGCAGTGGGCTAAAGATCCTGGTTTTGTTGACAGCATTTATTGGTTCTGGAAGAACAAGAGGGAAGTACAAGCCTAACTACTTCTAGCTCACAGACCCGTCCAGTGAAGCCAGCTTTGTGTTTTGGTGGGCTTGTGATGACTTTGAAATCAATTGCTCATTCCAGTAAAAAAAATTCATGTTTTTTTGAACGTGACAGCAGAAATAACTTTAGGCACCAACTGAATAATGATAGATCACCAGTTTAAGTTAAAAATTCATGCTATACTATCAGAATTTAAAGGTAAATTATTATGTATTAGGTGATGGTATAAAGTGTATGTTCTAATGTGTAATGCAAAGATACATACGTACCTGAAAGTCCTTAGAGGAAACAAATTTTTATGTCTGCTGTTTGATTGTTTACCATACGATATTTGGTTTCATTTCCCAGGGATCGGTGAATTTTAACTTTGGAGTCCCCTATGCTAAGGATGCTCAGCTTACAGGTGATGAAATGTTCAGTAATGGTGAGTTTTTCACCTTCTCTTTAATTGCTATGCTGATCTGAATAAGAAAAAAAAAACAAAAGCAAGAGAAAAAAAAGGATGGTTTATTATTTTTTACGCTGTTATGTTTGTTTCCTCAGTATTTGCTGCAGCTCTGCTTACCCAAGCTTTGGGTTCCTTCTGTCCCACTGGGAGTTGCCCAATTTGGTTGCATCTGGTGAAATTCACCCTGAGACCTTACAGAACCAGCTCCAACTACGTGAGAGCCATTTGCAGTTCTCTCCAGACGCCTGGAGAATGGGCGACGTTTCTGAGGATCCGGCGAGCGTGCTTCTGTCAAAACTCAGTCTGTGAAATTCCTGGGGAAAACCCTTCTGTGTCCTGAGGGGTTCAAACTCTGGTGAGGATCCAGTTATCAGGTGCTCACCTGGATGGTTCCGGCTCCCAAAGGTAACACTTGTACTCTTGCCCTGTAGTTTACATCTATTGTATTTTTGTTATTTTGCAAGATTTTTTGTCTTTGCAAAATATTGTGCATTTCACTCTTTGGAACCTCTCAGATGGTTCTTTGGTGCAGCACCACCCCAGGGGACACTTGGCTGCTGTCCTGAAGGGGTTGGTGGCTAGAATTGTAAATCCTGGAGAGTTTGTGAGTCTTCTGTCCCCAGGGAGGTGTCGTGCTTTGTTTACTTTTGTTCTGTTGGTTAGGCGCTGCTTCTCGTTGCAAGTATGAATTTCAAACTGCCCTGTTCTTATTTTAGCTGTTTTCCTGGTTCTCTCCCTACGGTAGGGAAAGACTCTCGTGTCCTTGTCGTCGGGCTCAGTGCTGTCCAAGAAGATACGGGGACTAAAAAAATCATAAGAAGCAAAATAGGACTGCAGGGAAAAGAAGCTGGAGAGAACAGAAGGTGATATTGTTATCCTTACCCTGTATTAGAGACATCCGCTGTGCTTTGATGCTGGCAGCTGCCAGGGGCTTGTTAGCTCTTTGTAGGCAGGTGTAGGTGTTCACTTGTAGTTTTTTTCTCTGGACAAGTCAATTCAAACTTTGCTAAGCTTATATTTGCAGATTACTCTCTAGCACAGTCCAGCATGACATTTTTGAATGTTGTAAAAATACCATGTTACTTGGAAATTGCTAATGAAGAGAAGCTTTAGGGGAAAATAAGATTTCAGGGTTGGAAGTTGTGAGAAGAATTTTGTGGGGATGTTAGACTGAAGTAAAGCACACTTGCAGCTGGACTGGCGCGCTGGCAGGTCCCCTATTAAACAGTAGTGCTGAGATGAGCCTGGGGGTTGCCCATTGTTTCTGTAGAAATCAATGTTTCCTGGTCTTCAGCGGGAAGCTGCTTTGAAAAGCTGGAAGGTGCAGCATGCTGACAATCCCCGTGCTTTGGATTAAAAGTAGATTTCAGAAGGGCCCTAAGCTTTTGTCTTTTCCTAGAAGTCAATGTAATCCTATCGAGGAGTTTTTAATTCTGTGTTGCCACGTCATCCGTCAGAGCCCCGTTGTACTAATCTTCATACAAGTACAAAACAAAAAATCAGACCCTGTCCCAAGCACTTAGAGGCCAGAACACGATTTCCTCGGGCTGCCATTTGTGTGCCATCGGTACTCCCCACGAATTGAGCCCTCTGGCTCTGACAGAGCCCCTGGATGCTGACGGAAGGGGGCTGGTCACAGACCCTGGAGGTGCCTGTCCCCCAGGGAGGGAGAGGCCGAGGCAGTGTGGCCTGCAGGGAGGGTGTCGTCCCCAGAGAGCAGCCGGCGACTCCATGCCTGCCCGGGGCTGCGGGTGCCCCCTCGGGGTGGACGCCTGCCCTCAGGTTTCCCTCTGGGCACCCGGGGAGGGAACCAGGTCCATCCGTGTGGCAGCTGCAGGGCCTGCAGGCTCTGGGCCCTGGAGCCGAGTGAGCCTGAGCTGCTGCATGCTTGCTGTGAGCTTTGGGGTGAGCGTGCATCACTGCAGGCCTGGGATGGATTGAAATGCGCTGAGGAAAGCAGAGGGAGGGAGGGAGGGAGGGAAATGCTCTGTTAACATGTGCCAATTCTTCTGTCAGACTCATCACGGCGGGACAGCGTGAAGACTGAAAGTGTAAGAAGATGTGGAGGGAAAGAGAGAATCTGACAGGAGCATCGGACGGACGAGTGCACGAATTTTGCTTTTTTGCTTGGATGTAAACTCAGGCGTTGAAAGGAATTTGGGAGTGAGAAGGGACATTTCAGAAGGAGAAGAAGCAAAAGAAGTTGTTGTTGTTGTTACAGTCCTGGCAAAATCTTTTGTTCTAGCTAATAAAAGAAGTTAGTTTAAAAAGAAAAAGGAAAAAATGTAGTGGTTTTTTTTTTCCTTCACTATGATATTCATTGGTGGTATATGGTGTGTTGTTTCATTTCTTGGTATTATTAACTCTGTGTAAATTGTTTTTTGAGGGAAGCTGACTTTCTGGATGGGTTGGTTTGTATTTGAAGCAGGATTAATTTCAATAGGATTCTTTCCTAGATTTCTGATGGGTATTACTGGGATTTTGGTTTTGTTTACTGTATGTATGAACCTAGAGCTTTGGTAGGGCCAGCTGGGCTGCTGGAGTTTTGGGTGTGAATTTATTAGATGGCTTTTGTTAAATGCAGTTTTTAATTTTTGAAATGTTTTTCAATGTAGTGGTCTTAAGGTGGTTTTTAAGAATTCATTGTATTGTTTTCTGTTGTTTGTAGTTGGTGTATGATGAGGGATGTGGTGTGACTTCTTGAACGCTATGGTTTTGGTGTTCCTAAGTTCTGATTTCTTTCTGGTTTGACAGTTATTTTATTTTTATTTTTTGGGACAGGGGCATTTATATGGTGGGTTTTTATAGGCAATACGTTTTTTAATTTAGGTAGTGATGTTTTTTAGTATTTTAATGGTTTAGGTTTTTTATTTTCATGGTGGTTTTTTTTTAATTTTTTCAAAGAACTTTTATAGATTATAGGTTATTATTTGTGCATTAGCAAAAAGGTAGAGCTTTGGGGACTTTTTTTAGTAACGTTTAGGGTCAGTTGTACAGTTTTGAGTCTAGTGAGTTGGTTTGATTTAATTTTTATTGGGTGTTTGTTTTTATTAGCAGTTGTGTCATTTTCAAGGTGTATTTGAGTTTTTTGGGGTTTTTGAGATACTGGTTTAGGAGGAAGTTTATGATGAGCATGTGCGGAGGTTTTGGGCTACTTTATAGTGGGATTTAAAATTTGTTTACAGTTAGGTTTATTTGAGTTTTTATTAGGGTTCAGTGTTGTGGGATGTTTGTTCCGTTAGTAATAGAAATAGGTTTTGTTTTGAGGTGCTGCGGTGGGATGGGCGTGTGCTGCGTGCCGGCGCTGACAAAGGTACAGTATTGTTGTGGCTCTGGTGCGTCGGGTTAATGAACTGACATGGTTTAATGTAGAGATGAAAATAGAAATAAATATAAATTTAAAAATAAATATAAAATTAGAGTGGTAAACATAAATATAGATAACAGATACATACATAGAACTATAATATATGGTATATAATTGGAACATATTATCGTATAGGTAAATGATAGTCTGTTTTATATATATATATATACACAAAGATATATAAATATAGATTGTAGATATAAAAATATTTAAATGGAGTTAAAGTAAATTGGGGGTTTTTTTAGGTTATAGGCTGGGGTTTTTAAATAAATGATAGAAATACAATATAAATTCAGATATACAAATATATATAGAAATACAAATATCTATACATATTTAATTTAAATAAATATAAGTAAAAAATATATATATAATACAGAAAATATATATCTATGATTATATTAGAAGGTATTCTCTCTAATATATATAATAGCTATGAATAGAATAAATAAAACTATCCATATAAATATCATTATAATTTTGAAAAATAAATTTACTTCCTAAATTTTAAATCTGGTTCAAATAAAGGGGTGTCCTTGGTTTTTATTTGGTTAGAGGCAGGAGTTTTATTTTAAATAATATAAGTAATATTGAAATGTGGATCTTAAGATAGAAAGATATAATAAATATATAAAGAGAAATTGCTAAACTATGCCTATAAATTTAAATATAAATATATGTAAGTAATATGAAGAGTTGTAGTATAGAATATAAATAACATTATATGGCAATATAAATTATAAATGGGAATATAAATATAAAAATATGTAAATATAGTTTAAGAGAAAGGGAATGTTTTGGCTTTTATTTAAGTAGAGGCAGGGTTTTTATTTTGAATATTATAAGTGTTCCAGAAGTAAAAATCTTGACGCAGAAATATTTAATCAATATAAAAAATATGAATAAAAATATATAAAAAATATAAATACCTACTCGCATCAGATGTAATATAGAATATAAATTTATTTATAAATTGACATTGGTAAAGATAAATGCATAAGTAAGCAATATACATTAGTATACATTATAAGTACAAATATGAATATAAAAATTGAACAGGAGGATAAAATCTATTTAAATATTGTTTAAAACAAAGGTTGGGCTTTTTTATTCTTGTGTTAGAGGCAGGGTTTTTATTTTAAATCATATGAATGTAGTTATTATTGTTATATATTTCTAAATATTGAGATATACAATCAAGATATAAATATATTATATAACCACAAAATCTAAATAAATACAAATAATAGGAAGAGATGTAATGAAAAATACAAATAACAGTATACATAAGTATACATTTTAAATGTAAATGTGAATATGAACCTGAAAAATAGAATTTAAAAAAATATTTAAGTAGAGTTTTGAAGAAAGGGGTTCTTTTTGGCTTTAATGTGGATGGAGGCAAAGGTTTTATTTTAAATAATCCAAGTGTTACAGAAGTAAAAATAGTAACAGAAATACATACTTACTATGTAAAAATAATTATAAAAATATACAAATAAATTAAAGTTTTAGGGATATATGCAATATGGAATAGAAATGTATTTATAAAAAGAAATGTATAAATGGACAGTGTACATCAATATACATTGTAAATAGAAATGTGAATATTAATATGAAAAAATATTTTAAAAAATATTTAATTTTTTTTTTAATTTTTTTTTTTTTTTTGGTGTTGTGTTTTGTTTGGTTTTGTTTTCTCTTTTATCCTATTAGATTAGAGGCAGAAGTTTTTTTTCCCTCTTCCCGGTTGTTTTGGGGCATTTATTTCAGAGCAGTTTTCGGCGGGGGTCGCCCCTGTTCTTTTTTGCCGCCTTCGCTGCCGCAGCCCCGAGGCGCGCTGCGCCCCCGGCTGGGGCGGGCGGCAGTGCTGCCGCCTTGTGGGCAGAGCGCGGTACTGCAGGCGTGCAGCGAGAGGCCGCCAGCTTGGGAGTGGCGCGTGGGCGATGTCGCGGAGTTTTGGTTGACCTTCTCAAGATGGCGGCGAAAAGGGCGGGAAAGTGGAGGACCGGGTGGGTGTTTAACTGCACTGCCTGCACGGAATACCGACGTCATGGCGGCCCCGACGGATTTTTCTGTGGCGTTTCATGTGTACCCGAGACATGCTGTGGGCTCAGCGGCGCCGCGGGCGGGCGTATTTTGGCGGGTTTGTGAGAGGCATCTGGGTAAACGCCTCGCTGTGCCGGGGTCCTCTCACGTCGGCTTTCCCGCCCTGAGGGAGCCGAGCCGGGCCGAATAGTTCCGAAGAGCCGAAGAGCCGAGTGTGGCCGGAAACAGCCGAGTTTCCCCGAAGAGCCGAGTGTGGCCGGAAACAGCCGAGTTTCCCCGAAGAGCCGAGTGTGGCCGGAAACAGCCGAGTTTCCCCGAAGAGCCGAGTGTGGCCGCAAAGAGCCGAGTTTCACCGAAGAGCCCAGTGTGGCCGCAAACAGCCGACTGCAACCCAAGAGCCCAGTGCGGCCGAAAACAGCCCAGTTTACACCAAGAGCCGATCATAGCCGACTGCAACCGATAGCCGACTGTAGCCGACTTGAGCCGCATTTAGACAATGTGCCGAATACGACCGAGTTTAGCCGAACCGTGCGCAGTTCAGCCGAAGAGCCGAACTGAAACGAGTTTAGACCAAGAGCCGAAGCAAGCCCAATTCAGCCGAGTTTCATTCAACAGAACCGAACGACGCCGCGGCGCTCTGCATGCAGTGCGCCTGTGCAGACGACAGGGGGCGCTGTGCCTGCAGTGCGCCGGTGCAGACGGCAGGGATCGCTGTGCCTGCAGTGCGCCGGTGCACACGGCAGGGGGCGCTGTATAAGTATAAAATATCAACTATCGATAAGAAGGGATAAAAGCTCTCTGTCAAGTGCAGCTGTAGAAAATTTCAGGCTCCCAGGGAATAAATCGTTTTCTTTAAATCATTTTCGTTTTGGAGTTTTTTTTACTCCCAGGTAGCCTGAAAGTTACTACTGCTGCTTTTTTATTCTAAAGCTAGAAAGGAAAACCAAGATTAGAAATGCAGGGAAAGAAAGAAAGTAAGAAAAAGAAAAAAAGAAAATAAGGAAAGGAAATGAAAGGAAGAAAGATGGAAGGACAGGAAGGAAGGGAGGAAAGAAGGAAGACAGACAAAAAAAACCCAAAAACCAAGAGGGCAAGGAGAAACCTAGGGAAAAAAATAAAAAGAAAAGAAAAAAGAAACCAACAAAAAACAAAGCCACAGAAAATACCTCGGGATGGGCGAGAAACACCCCCCCTCCCTGAAAAATCCAAGATGGGCAAGAAAAATCCCAGAAATACCACAGAAAAAAAAAAACAGGGAAAAAAAAAATAAACTGAAAAAAAAAAAAAAAACCAAGGGGGGGCAAGGAAAAACCAGAAAAAACACCAAGATGGGCAAGAAGAAACGAAGAAAAAAACCCAAGAAGTGCCAGAAAAAAAATCAAGAAACAAGGCAAGAAAGAGAGGCAATAAAGGCCACAAAAAATTCAAGAAAAAACCCAAGAAATGCCAGAAAAAGGTACGAAAATGGTTCTGCCAGGTGCGATCAAGGTGAGCGGGTTCAGATTCAGGTCCAGGAGATGAACAAGTGTCAGATTAGTTTGGGGCACTGCTGTGCAATGCAGCCGTGACAGGATTTATGTTTAAATATAGTTTAAATAAATTGGGGATTGTTTGGCTTTTATTGGGGTATAGGCTGGAGATTTCATAAAAAATATAAAACTAGAAATCCAAATATATCATCTATATGTCGATATCAATAAATATTTAATATATATAAATATCAGTAAAAGAAATCTATTGTGTCAAAAGAATATACCTATTATTAAATAAAAAGGTATTCTCTCCAATATATATAATATCTATAAATATAACAAATGAAAATTACAAATATAGATGTGAATAGAATTATGACAAACAAAATTATTTTTAAAATTTTAAATGTGTTTTAAATAAAGGGGTGTCTTTGCTTTTTATATGGTTAGAGGCAGGGGTTTTATTTTAAATAATATAAGTACTATAGAAATGTAAATAGACATACAGAAATATGTAATAAATATATAGAGATATAAAGATATAATACCAAACTATGAATAGAAATAGAAATCTATGTAAGTAACATGAAGAGATGCAATATATAATATAATTTTTATTATACAGTAATATAAATTCTAAATATAAATGCGAATATAAATATGAAAAATATATGATGGGGGCTCGGAGCAGCCCAGGTGTGAGTGTGAGGATGATGAGGGCTCGGAGCAGCCCAGGTGTGAGTGTGAGGATGATGAGGGGCCGGCTCCTGCCGGGGCGCGGCTGTTTTAGGGGGAGGCTTTGTCTCAGCTCCCTTTTGCATGGAGCTGCTGAGTGGAGGGGTTTATGGGGCGCTCCCGGCGCTGTCTCATGGAAGGACTGCGAGAGCTTCCCACAGGGTCGGGGGCAACGCCTGGATCCGCGCTTGGGTACGTGGAGCATCGCTTAAAGGAGGCGCCGAGGGACGAATCTTTGTGCCGGGGAGCAGCAGCCGAACAGGTGAGCCCGTGTGGGTTCGGAGCAGGGAATTTTCTCCTTCCCCTTTGCAATTTCATCTTGCCAGTCCCTCTCCGGTTCCCCAGGAACAAAAATGGAGCTTATGAAGACAAAAGGAATTAAGGAGAAGGAAGCAGCTCCTCTTCTTTTATTGTCTGCGTTTGACCTGAGGGGATCCCTCTTGACTTGTGGTTTTAAGGGTGTTGATTGCAGGAAAAGCTGCCTTTTCCAGGCTGTTAGGGGTATCCCGGGGGTGACAGGGAATCCCTGCGTTCTATTCTAAGGGGAATGGGAAAAGTATTCTTGTGGTATTCTGGGTTTGATTTGAAGGCAGCCACCCCATTTTCACCACCCTCGGGTTTAAATGGAGGGGGCAGCCCTTGTGTCCCTCCTTTTGAAGGGTTTGAATGGAGAAATCGCCCTTCGAAATCGCCCTTTCCCATCAGTCGAAGGCTTTCATTTGGGGAGCGCCCCTTCTTTTCTGCTCTCCTAGGGGGTGAAATTGGAGGGGAGAACACATTTCTTTGCCCTTGTTGAAGTGAGGTGAGCCCCGTCTGCGGTTTCGGGGCTGGCTTGCGGGAAGCCGCAGCTCCGGCAGCGTTTGCAGGGCTGCAATGGGGCTGTGCCGCTGCATTGGAGGGCGCTGCCCATGCCCGCGGCCCGGCGCGGAACGTTCCCGCTCGGGAGCGCTGCTGGCACGGCCCGGGCAGCTGCCGGGGCGCACGGGGGATTCGGCGCGGCCGGGCCGGCCGAGGGCGGCAGTGGCGGAGCCGCGCCGGTGCGAGCCGTGCGGAGCCGAGCGGAGCCGGGCCGGGCCGGCCGAGGGCGGCAGAGGCGGCGCGGGCGCTGCTGCGCCGGCCCGGGCGGTGCCGGCCGCTCCGTCCGCTCCGGGCGCGGGGCTCGGGCGCCGCCGGTAGCCCCGGGCCCGGTGCCGGCCCCGCCGGGCAGGGGCAGCGGGCGGGGCTCCCCGGGACGGCGCCGGCCCCGCGCGCCGGAGCGGCCGCCGCAGGAGCCGCTTTCCTGCCGGGAGCCGCGCTCCGTCCGGGGCCGGCAGCGAGCGCGGGGTTCGGCCGCTCCACGTTCGGCGGTGCCGTGGCTCGGAGGCGCTTTGGAGGCGGTGATGGCATCGCTGGGTTCGGTTTGCAGCGGGTGTCCGCTAAGGGATACGGTGTTCTTCATGAGTGGGCACGGTTCTCGGTGCCGGTAGGGATGATAATGGTTTGTTTTGGATTGGGTTTTGTAGTCGGATTTTATTTATTTTTTTTTTTTTCCGGGTATTATGTTTAGAAGGGCGCGCAATGGTTTTTACGGGTCGTAGCGCGAAGCAGCGGTTCGGATTTTAATTCTGTTGCGGTGGCTTTTATTAGCGTGAGTGTGTAGTGTTTGTTTCGGGGGGCTTGAGGTAGCGTCCTGTCGTTCATAGCAGCGGGTTTTTAATCTTTATAATTGCATGTGTGTTTATCGTCTTCCAGGGCTTTTATTTGTTTGGTTTATTTGATTGTAGTGTATGTTTTATGGTTCCGGGTAATTTGGGGGACATTGTTTATGGTTACGTTTGTCTTTAGTCTTTGTGTTTGTTTCTAGGTGGTATTTTTATTTTGATAGCTTGAGGCACTATGGGTTTATTCAGTTGGGAATAATTTTTTGGTTGCAGATTTAAGTTTATCTGGTTTTTGGTATTATTCTTGTTGTTGGTTTCTTTATTTTCTTCTTGTTGTTGTCTTTTAATGTATTTGAGTATTGTTTATCAGGGTTTTTTTTTGGGAACATGGGTATTTATATGGTGGGTTTTTAAAGTATTTATTTATTTGGGTAGTTAATTTCTTAGTTTTTAGTGGTTGAGATGTTTTTCCATTTTGTTAATTAGTTCAGGTTTTAAAGTTATTTTTACAGAGGATTGTTTATTCCTTGAGTTAGTGTAGAGGTAGAATTTTGTTGGGTTTTTTTTTAGTAACGTCGTTCAGGGTGAGTGGCACTGGCTTGAGTTTAGTAGATTGGTTTGACTTTTTTTTAGTACTTTTTGTAATTTGCTGTGTGTGTTTCTATAGGATTTTCTTTTATTTTGGTTCCATTTTTCTGTCCTGATGAGAATTGTTATTGAAAAGAGTGTTCTTTGTTTTTTCGCTGACACTTGTTTGGCTGTTGGAGGTATCTTGATGTTTTTGGAAGACATTGGTGGGAATTTGATGCTGTTTGTTTCGTCATTTCATTTAGGAATTGGATTTTAAATATGCAATTATGACTCTAACTATATTGAAACAAAAGAAATAGATGTGTAGCAATGGGAATGAGCCAATTTTATTTTTATATATTCGGTCAATTTTTAAAATTTAACATGTAACATAAGTCATTATATGTTACAATAAGTTATTCTAATTTTAATAGAGTATTGTGTATGTTTTTAGATTTATGAATAGAGAATACAAATGTAAATACAACCCAAACAAAAATACAAGTATATAAATGTATTGCAACTATATGCAGATATCTAAAAAATTAATATTAAATTGTAAATGTAAAATAACATAAATTGATACAATATATAATACAAGTGATACTGCATATATTTTATGAAAAATATTATAGGAAATGGATATAAAATAGATATAAATACGGATGTGATCTATCTATCTATCTATATCTATCATTTGTTGTATATTATGATAAATACAAATATAAAAAAACATTTAGGTAGTTTAAAATAATGGATGGTTTTGTTTTTTCTTTGCCAAAGCAGGGGTTTTCGTGTAAAAATTACAAATACAAATAATATAAAGGTAGAAATATGAGTATAGAAGTATATCATAAACACATTAAAGATTTATATAAAAATTAGAAATATAAGGAAAAATAAGTTGTAGCAGTAGATATGGTAAATAATTTAAAAAATATTTCCCGTATATTTTTTGAATAAGGTGCATACTATATATAGTTATTAATATAATACATCAATATAAACGATAAATATATATAAAATATCAACTATCTATAAGAAGGAATAAAAGCTCTATGTCACGTGCAGCAGTAGAAAATGTCAGGCTCCCAGGGAATAAATAGTTTTCTTTAAATCATTTTCGTTATGGAGTTTTTTTTTTTCCTCTCGGGTAGCCTGCAAGTTTCTACTGCTGTTTTTTGTATTCTAAAGGTGGAAAGGTAAACCAAGATTAGAAATACAAGAAAGGGGAAGGGAAGGGAAAGGAAAGGAAAGGGAAAAGGAAAAGGGAAGGGAAGTGGTGAAAAACAGAGTGAAAAAAGTAAAAAGAGTTGGAGGGAAAAAGAGAGGGCATTGGGGAGGAGCGGTGCTGCCTCAGGTCCTTCCCCGCCCGGGGGCGAAGGACCCGTTTGATGCCCAGGAGGGACTGCAGCTGCCGGTGGCGGGGGACGGAGCGGTGGCTGTCAGCCCGAGACTACAACTCCCGGCAGGCCATGCTGCCGGCGCGGCGTGTGACGCAACGGCTGACGCGGCACATGAGTGGCTGGCGTGCCAGGCGGCCGCGCGGGGCTGTGCGCGCGCAGCTGCCGGCGCCTCTCCCGCGCGGGACAGCGACGCTGGAGGGGCGCAGCCTCCGTCTGGCCGCCCGCGCGGAGCTGAGCAGCGCGGAAGGAGCGTCCGCCCGGTTCCTCGGCCTCCCTCAGCGGTGCCGGGGGCGGGGGCGCTGCCGCCCGCCGATGGCGGAGGGCGAGGCGGTGCTTTGCTGCCGCGGGCCGGGAGCTGCGGGAGCCGCCCCGGGCGAGCGGCGCCGGGCGCTGCCGCGGTCCCGGTGGGGCGGCCGCCCTCGGGCTGGCGGAGGCGCCGGAGGAGCCCCCGAGCTGCAGCCGTCTCCCTCGGGCTGCTGCCGGTGCTGCGGGCGGAGGCGGCTCCGCCGCGTGTTGGGCGCTGCGAGCAGGGAGCGCTGCGGTATCGCCGGCATGGCGGGGCTGCTGCCTGCGTTAGTGCCCGTGGCTCTTTGTGCCGTGACAGCGGATGGAGCGGCGCTGGGCGGTAAAGCCAGAGATGGCCGGGAGAATGCCCAGCGCAGGGAGCGGGCGGGCTGTGTGCTTCGGATGGCACAGGTGCGAGCTGCAAAGCCACCCCCCCTTCCGCCCCTGCCCTCCCGAGCCCCAGGGAAAATGCTTTCCAGCATTGTCGAGCTTCTGAAAGACAAAACTTGTGATTTGACACTTGCATCCAGAAAAGGTTTCTGTCTAGATTAGCCTAAATGCCTCAATTGTTCTTGGTTACATCCCATGACCAGTTTCAGGCAGCGACTTTATAATGCTTTTAGGATTTTCTTGTACAATGGTGAGAAAATAGGCAGGTCTGATAGTGGTTTCACTTTTTTTTCTACTTCACGTTCCGTAAGATTCTTTTATGCAAGCACTTGTTTTAAAATTCTACTGTAAGCGTTTATGGTTCACTTTTTTTTTCTTTGCAGCACCCGTGACTTTTTTTTCCCTCTAAATCGGGAGTAAATATAGCTGAGTAAAATTACCTTGATTTTCTTCCTTCTTTTTTAACTGAATTGTTTTTATTAAAAATCCTATTTGAATATGTAGAAAAAGCGGGGATGTCTTGTAATATATCCTAGCTTTTCTTGTTTACAGGATACTCAGAAAATATGTCTCCCTTAGAGTCCCACAGAAACGTTCTCAGTGCGATCTCTATCAAGGTATGTATTTACAAGTAAGTGGTCCCTTTAGATAATTGCCTGTGAATGACCTTTTCCTGTAATTCAGAGCTTGCGTTCTGTGGGTTTTATGATAAAGCTGTAAAACATGTCAAAATGGTTTTGCAAGTCTTAATCGTTGAAGGCAGCAAGAAGTGGATTTAGAGCCTGTTCTTGAGCAGACAAAGGGAAAAAGTGTGACTTTGATGCTGAACTTGTCATTTTTCATTTGACTTGTCTTGCATTATTTAAGAGTAGAGAGAACTAGAAAAAGAGAGAAATCGAATTGGTTCTTGAGCACTCCTCAAATGCTCACCATGATCCAGTGTAGAGCCGAAGGGAAGGGTGATGGAACAGAGCTCTGAGCTTTAGAAGGAAATAAATTTAAAGCTGACCTCCGCACAGAGTCTCACTAACTTCTGTGGTTTTAAAATACAAGATAAGTTTAGGAAGTGTTGGAAGTTAGTGTTTTGGGAAAGAAATGGCAGTTCCACAGAACATTCCATTGAACAGAGGCTCTGGGAACGATTTACGTTGTAAGTGCTGTCACTGCAGTCAGTTGGTGGTTCAGCCTTGAAACGTGCACTTGGCCTTCTGTAAAGCACTGTTTTGTTTGCCTTTCAGTGCTATGAGTCTTGATCAATTGGAGAAGAGCCCAAGAGAAATTTTTCATCCCTTGATATAAAAGGTAGGAAGTGACTTTTTTTGGTTTGGTTCTTTTTCTTTATTATTTTCTGGAAATGAAAGTAATTAAGTATAGGTACTACTGGTTTGTTTCTTCCAGTAGCAGGTGATAACAATAGTAGTAGTACTAGTAAAAATCATAATAGAAATAATAACAATAGTAATGTAATACTACTTAAACTGTCTTTATCCATTGGACTGGCCATTTCAAATCAAAACTTCTAAACACAAATCAAACCATCATCCTTGTAGAATCTTTCACAGCAGTGGGCTAAAGATCCTGGTTTTGTTGACAGCATTTATTGGTTCTGGAAGAACAAGAGGGAAGTACAAGCCTAACTACTTCTAGCTCACAGACCCGTCCAGTGAAGCCAGCTTTGTGTTTTGGTGGGCTTGTGATGACTTTGAAATCAATTGCTCATTCCAGTAAAAAAAATTCATGTTTTTTTGAACGTGACAGCAGAAATAACTTTAGGCACCAACTGAATAATAAGAGATGACCAGTTTAAGTTAAAAATTCATGCTATACTATCAGAATTTAAAGGTAAATTATTATGTATTAGGTGATGGTATAAAGTGTATGTTCTAATGTGTAATGCAAAGATACATACGTACCTGAAAGTCCTTAGAGGAAACAAATTTTTATGTCTGCTGTTTGATTGTTTACCATACGATATTTGGTTTCATTTCCAGGGATCGGTGAATTTTAACTTTGGAGTCCCCTATGCTAAGGATGCTCAGCTTACAGGTGATGAAATGTTCAGTAATGGTGAGTTTTTCACCTTCTCTTTAATTGCTATGCTGATCTGAATAAGAAAAAAAAAACAAAAGCAAGAGAAAAAAAAGGATGGTTTATTATTTTTTACGCTGTTATGTTTGTTTCCTCAGTATTTGCTGCAGCTCTGCTTACCCAAGCTTTGGGTTCCTTCTGTCCCACTGGGAGTTGCCCAATTTGGTTGCATCTGGTGAAATTCACCCTGAGACCTTACAGAACCAGCTCCAACTACGTGAGAGCCATTTGCAGTTCTCTCCAGACGCCTGGAGAATGGGCGACGTTTCTGAGGATCCGGCGAGCGTGCTTCTGTCAAAACTCAGTCTGTGAAATTCCTGGGGAAAACCCTTCTGTGTCCTGAGGGGTTCAAACTCTGGTGAGGATCCAGTTATCAGGTGCTCACCTGGATGGTTCCGGCTCCCAAAGGTAACACTTGTACTCTTGCCCTGTAGTTTACATCTATTGTATTTTTGTTATTTTGCAAGATTTTTTGTCTTTGCAAAATATTGTGCATTTCACTCTTTGGAACCTCTCAGATGGTTCTTTGGTGCAGCACCACCCCAGGGGACACTTGGCTGCTGTCCTGAAGGGGTTGGTGGCTAGAATTGTAAATCCTGGAGAGTTTGTGAGTCTTCTGTCCCCAGGGAGGTGTCGTGCTTTGTTTACTTTTGTTCTGTTGGTTAGGCGCTGCTTCTCGTTGCAAGTATGAATTTCAAACTGCCCTGTTCTTATTTTAGCTGTTTTCCTGGTTCTCTCCCTACGGTAGGGAAAGACTCTCGTGTCCTTGTCGTCGGGCTCAGTGCTGTCCAAGAAGATACGGGGACTAAAAAAATCATAAGAAGCAAAATAGGACTGCAGGGAAAAGAAGCTGGAGAGAACAGAAGGTGATATTGTTATCCTTACCCTGTATTAGAGACATCCGCTGTGCTTTGATGCTGGCAGCTGCCAGGGGCTTGTTAGCTCTTTGTAGGCAGGTGTAGGTGTTCACTTGTAGTTTTTTTCTCTGGACAAGTCAATTCAAACTTTGCTAAGCTTATATTTGCAGATTACTCTCTAGCACAGTCCAGCATGACATTTTTGAATGTTGTAAAAATACCATGTTACTTGGAAATTGCTAATGAAGAGAAGCTTTAGGGGAAAATAAGATTTCAGGGTTGGAAGTTGTGAGAAGAATTTTGTGGGGATGTTAGACTGAAGTAAAGCACACTTGCAGCTGGACTGGCGCGCTGGCAGGTCCCCTATTAAACAGTAGTGCTGAGATGAGCCTGGGGGTTGCCCATTGTTTCTGTAGAAATCAATGTTTCCTGGTCTTCAGCGGGAAGCTGCTTTGAAAAGCTGGAAGGTGCAGCATGCTGACAATCCCCGTGCTTTGGATTAAAAGTAGATTTCAGAAGGGCCCTAAGCTTTTGTCTTTTCCTAGAAGTCAATGTAATCCTATCGAGGAGTTTTTAATTCTGTGTTGCCACGTCATCCGTCAGAGCCCCGTTGTACTAATCTTCATACAAGTACAAAACAAAAAATCAGACCCTGTCCCAAGCACTTAGAGGCCAGAACACGATTTCCTCGGGCTGCCATTTGTGTGCCATCGGTACTCCCCACGAATTGAGCCCTCTGGCTCTGACAGAGCCCCTGGATGCTGACGGAAGGGGGCTGGTCACAGACCCTGGAGGTGCCTGTCCCCCAGGGAGGGAGAGGCCGAGGCAGTGTGGCCTGCAGGGAGGGTGTCGTCCCCAGAGAGCAGCCGGCGACTCCATGCCTGCCCGGGGCTGCGGGTGCCCCCTCGGGGTGGACGCCTGCCCTCAGGTTTCCCTCTGGGCACCCGGGGAGGGAACCAGGTCCATCCGTGTGGCAGCTGCAGGGCCTGCAGGCTCTGGGCCCTGGAGCCGAGTGAGCCTGAGCTGCTGCATGCTTGCTGTGAGCTTTGGGGTGAGCGTGCATCACTGCAGGCCTGGGATGGATTGAAATGCGCTGAGGAAAGCAGAGGGAGGGAGGGAGGGAGGGAAATGCTCTGTTAACATGTGCCAATTCTTCTGTCAGACTCATCACGGCGGGACAGCGTGAAGACTGAAAGTGTAAGAAGATGTGGAGGGAAAGAGAGAATCTGACAGGAGCATCGGACGGACGAGTGCACGAATTTTGCTTTTTTGCTTGGATGTAAACTCAGGCGTTGAAAGGAATTTGGGAGTGAGAAGGGACATTTCAGAAGGAGAAGAAGCAAAAGAAGTTGTTGTTGTTGTTACAGTCCTGGCAAAATCTTTTGTTCTAGCTAATAAAAGAAGTTAGTTTAAAAAGAAAAAGGAAAAAATGTAGTGGTTTTTTTTTTCCTTCACTATGATATTCATTGGTGGTATATGGTGTGTTGTTTCATTTCTTGGTATTATTAACTCTGTGTAAATTGTTTTTTGAGGGAAGCTGACTTTCTGGATGGGTTGGTTTGTATTTGAAGCAGGATTAATTTCAATAGGATTCTTTCCTAGATTTCTGATGGGTATTACTGGGATTTTGGTTTTGTTTACTGTATGTATGAACCTAGAGCTTTGGTAGGGCCAGCTGGGCTGCTGGAGTTTTGGGTGTGAATTTATTAGATGGCTTTTGTTAAATGCAGTTTTTAATTTTTGAAATGTTTTTCAATGTAGTGGTCTTAAGGTGGTTTTTAAGAATTCATTGTATTGTTTTCTGTTGTTTGTAGTTGGTGTATGATGAGGGATGTGGTGTGACTTCTTGAACGCTATGGTTTTGGTGTTCCTAAGTTCTGATTTCTTTCTGGTTTGACAGTTATTTTATTTTTATTTTTTGGGACAGGGGCATTTATATGGTGGGTTTTTATAGGCAATACGTTTTTTAATTTAGGTAGTGATGTTTTTTAGTATTTTAATGGTTTAGGTTTTTTATTTTCATGGTGGTTTTTTTTTAATTTTTTCAAAGAACTTTTATAGATTATAGGTTATTATTTGTGCATTAGCAAAAAGGTAGAGCTTTGGGGACTTTTTTTAGTAACGTTTAGGGTCAGTTGTACAGTTTTGAGTCTAGTGAGTTGGTTTGATTTAATTTTTATTGGGTGTTTGTTTTTATTAGCAGTTGTGTCATTTTCAAGGTGTATTTGAGTTTTTTGGGGTTTTTGAGATACTGGTTTAGGAGGAAGTTTATGATGAGCATGTGCGGAGGTTTTGGGCTACTTTATAGTGGGATTTAAAATTTGTTTACAGTTAGGTTTATTTGAGTTTTTATTAGGGTTCAGTGTTGTGGGATGTTTGTTCCGTTAGTAATAGAAATAGGTTTTGTTTTGAGGTGCTGCGGTGGGATGGGCGTGTGCTGCGTGCCGGCGCTGACAAAGGTACAGTATTGTTGTGGCTCTGGTGCGTCGGGTTAATGAACTGACATGGTTTAATGTAGAGATGAAAATAGAAATAAATATAAATTTAAAAATAAATATAAAATTAGAGTGGTAAACATAAATATAGATAACAGATACATACATAGAACTATAATATATGGTATATAATTGGAACATATTATCGTATAGGTAAATGATAGTCTGTTTTATATATATATATATACACAAAGATATATAAATATAGATTGTAGATATAAAAATATTTAAATGGAGTTAAAGTAAATTGGGGGTTTTTTTAGGTTATAGGCTGGGGTTTTTAAATAAATGATAGAAATACAATATAAATTCAGATATACAAATATATATAGAAATACAAATATCTATACATATTTAATTTAAATAAATATAAGTAAAAAATATATATATAATACAGAAAATATATATCTATGATTATATTAGAAGGTATTCTCTCTAATATATATAATAGCTATGAATAGAATAAATAAAACTATCCATATAAATATCATTATAATTTTGAAAAATAAATTTACTTCCTAAATTTTAAATCTGGTTCAAATAAAGGGGTGTCCTTGGTTTTTATTTGGTTAGAGGCAGGAGTTTTATTTTAAATAATATAAGTAATATTGAAATGTGGATCTTAAGATAGAAAGATATAATAAATATATAAAGAGAAATTGCTAAACTATGCCTATAAATTTAAATATAAATATATGTAAGTAATATGAAGAGTTGTAGTATAGAATATAAATAACATTATATGGCAATATAAATTATAAATGGGAATATAAATATAAAAATATGTAAATATAGTTTAAGAGAAAGGGAATGTTTTGGCTTTTATTTAAGTAGAGGCAGGGTTTTTATTTTGAATATTATAAGTGTTCCAGAAGTAAAAATCTTGACGCAGAAATATTTAATCAATATAAAAAATATGAATAAAAATATATAAAAAATATAAATACCTACTCGCATCAGATGTAATATAGAATATAAATTTATTTATAAATTGACATTGGTAAAGATAAATGCATAAGTAAGCAATATACATTAGTATACATTATAAGTACAAATATGAATATAAAAATTGAACAGGAGGATAAAATCTATTTAAATATTGTTTAAAACAAAGGTTGGGCTTTTTTATTCTTGTGTTAGAGGCAGGGTTTTTATTTTAAATCATATGAATGTAGTTATTATTGTTATATATTTCTAAATATTGAGATATACAATCAAGATATAAATATATTATATAACCACAAAATCTAAATAAATACAAATAATAGGAAGAGATGTAATGAAAAATACAAATAACAGTATACATAAGTATACATTTTAAATGTAAATGTGAATATGAACCTGAAAAATAGAATTTAAAAAAATATTTAAGTAGAGTTTTGAAGAAAGGGGTTCTTTTTGGCTTTAATGTGGATGGAGGCAAAGGTTTTATTTTAAATAATCCAAGTGTTACAGAAGTAAAAATAGTAACAGAAATACATACTTACTATGTAAAAATAATTATAAAAATATACAAATAAATTAAAGTTTTAGGGATATATGCAATATGGAATAGAAATGTATTTATAAAAAGAAATGTATAAATGGACAGTGTACATCAATATACATTGTAAATAGAAATGTGAATATTAATATGAAAAAATATTTTAAAAAATATTTAATTTTTTTTTTAATTTTTTTTTTTTTTTGGTGTTGTGTTTTGTTTGGTTTTGTTTTGTCTTTTATCCTATTAGATTAGAGGCAGAAGTTTTTTTTCCCTCTTCCCGGTTGTTTTGGGGCATTTATTTCAGAGCAGTTTTCGGCGGGGGTCGCCCCTGTTCTTTTTTGCCGCCTTCGCTGCCGCAGCCCCGAGGCGCGCTGCGCCCCCGGCTGGGGCGGGCGGCAGTGCTGCCGCCTTGTGGGCAGAGCGCGGTACTGCAGGCGTGCAGCGAGAGGCCGCCAGCTTGGGAGTGGCGCGTGGGCGATGTCGCGGAGTTTTGGTTGACCTTCTCAAGATGGCGGCGAAAAGGGCGGGAAAGTGGAGGACCGGGTGGGTGTTTAACTGCACTGCCTGCACGGAATACCGACGTCATGGCGGCCCCGACGGATTTTTCTGTGGCGTTTCATGTGTACCCGAGACATGCTGTGGGCTCAGCGGCGCCGCGGGCGGGCGTATTTTGGCGGGTTTGTGAGAGGCATCTGGGTAAACGCCTCGCTGTGCCGGGGTCCTCTCACGTCGGCTTTCCCGCCCTGAGGGAGCCGAGCCGGGCCGAATAGTTCCGAAGAGCCGAAGAGCCGAGTGTGGCCGGAAACAGCCGAGTTTCCCCGAAGAGCCGAGTGTGGCCGGAAACAGCCGAGTTTCCCCGAAGAGCCGAGTGTGGCCGGAAACAGCCGAGTTTCCCCGAAGAGCCGAGTGTGGCCGCAAAGAGCCGAGTTTCACCGAAGAGCCCAGTGTGGCCGCAAACAGCCGACTGCAACCCAAGAGCCCAGTGCGGCCGAAAACAGCCCAGTTTACACCAAGAGCCGATCATAGCCGACTGCAACCGATAGCCGACTGTAGCCGACTTGAGCCGCATTTAGACAATGTGCCGAATACGACCGAGTTTAGCCGAACCGTGCGCAGTTCAGCCGAAGAGCCGAACTGAAACGAGTTTAGACCAAGAGCCGAAGCAAGCCCAATTCAGCCGAGTTTCATTCAACAGAACCGAACGACGCCGCGGCGCTCTGCATGCAGTGCGCCTGTGCAGACGACAGGGGGCGCTGTGCCTGCAGTGCGCCGGTGCAGACGGCAGGGATCGCTGTGCCTGCAGTGCGCCGGTGCACACGGCAGGGGGCGCTGTATAAGTATAAAATATCAACTATCGATAAGAAGGGATAAAAGCTCTCTGTCAAGTGCAGCTGTAGAAAATTTCAGGCTCCCAGGGAATAAATCGTTTTCTTTAAATCATTTTCGTTTTGGAGTTTTTTTTACTCCCAGGTAGCCTGAAAGTTACTACTGCTGCTTTTTTATTCTAAAGCTAGAAAGGAAAACCAAGATTAGAAATGCAGGGAAAGAAAGAAAGTAAGAAAAAGAAAAAAAGAAAATAAGGAAAGGAAATGAAAGGAAGAAAGATGGAAGGACAGGAAGGAAGGGAGGAAAGAAGGAAGACAGACAAAAAAAACCCAAAAACCAAGAGGGCAAGGAGAAACCTAGGGAAAAAAATAAAAAGAAAAGAAAAAAGAAACCAACAAAAAACAAAGCCACAGAAAATACCTCGGGATGGGCGAGAAACACCCCCCCTCCCTGAAAAATCCAAGATGGGCAAGAAAAATCCCAGAAATACCACAGAAAAAAAAAAACAGGGAAAAAAAAAATAAACTGAAAAAAAAAAAAAAAACCAAGGGGGGGCAAGGAAAAACCAGAAAAAACACCAAGATGGGCAAGAAGAAACGAAGAAAAAAACCCAAGAAGTGCCAGAAAAAAAATCAAGAAACAAGGCAAGAAAGAGAGGCAATAAAGGCCACAAAAAATTCAAGAAAAAACCCAAGAAATGCCAGAAAAAGGTACGAAAATGGTTCTGCCAGGTGCGATCAAGGTGAGCGGGTTCAGATTCAGGTCCAGGAGATGAACAAGTGTCAGATTAGTTTGGGGCACTGCTGTGCAATGCAGCCGTGACAGGATTTATGTTTAAATATAGTTTAAATAAATTGGGGATTGTTTGGCTTTTATTGGGGTATAGGCTGGAGATTTCATAAAAAATATAAAACTAGAAATCCAAATATATCATCTATATGTCGATATCAATAAATATTTAATATATATAAATATCAGTAAAAGAAATCTATTGTGTCAAAAGAATATACCTATTATTAAATAAAAAGGTATTCTCTCCAATATATATAATATCTATAAATATAACAAATGAAAATTACAAATATAGATGTGAATAGAATTATGACAAACAAAATTATTTTTAAAATTTTAAATGTGTTTTAAATAAAGGGGTGTCTTTGCTTTTTATATGGTTAGAGGCAGGGGTTTTATTTTAAATAATATAAGTACTATAGAAATGTAAATAGACATACAGAAATATGTAATAAATATATAGAGATATAAAGATATAATACCAAACTATGAATAGAAATAGAAATCTATGTAAGTAACATGAAGAGATGCAATATATAATATAATTTTTATTATACAGTAATATAAATTCTAAATATAAATGCGAATATAAATATGAAAAATATATGATGGGGGCTCGGAGCAGCCCAGGTGTGAGTGTGAGGATGATGAGGGCTCGGAGCAGCCCAGGTGTGAGTGTGAGGATGATGAGGGGCCGGCTCCTGCCGGGGCGCGGCTGTTTTAGGGGGAGGCTTTGTCTCAGCTCCCTTTTGCATGGAGCTGCTGAGTGGAGGGGTTTATGGGGCGCTCCCGGCGCTGTCTCATGGAAGGACTGCGAGAGCTTCCCACAGGGTCGGGGGCAACGCCTGGATCCGCGCTTGGGTACGTGGAGCATCGCTTAAAGGAGGCGCCGAGGGACGAATCTTTGTGCCGGGGAGCAGCAGCCGAACAGGTGAGCCCGTGTGGGTTCGGAGCAGGGAATTTTCTCCTTCCCCTTTGCAATTTCATCTTGCCAGTCCCTCTCCGGTTCCCCAGGAACAAAAATGGAGCTTATGAAGACAAAAGGAATTAAGGAGAAGGAAGCAGCTCCTCTTCTTTTATTGTCTGCGTTTGACCTGAGGGGATCCCTCTTGACTTGTGGTTTTAAGGGTGTTGATTGCAGGAAAAGCTGCCTTTTCCAGGCTGTTAGGGGTATCCCGGGGGTGACAGGGAATCCCTGCGTTCTATTCTAAGGGGAATGGGAAAAGTATTCTTGTGGTATTCTGGGTTTGATTTGAAGGCAGCCACCCCATTTTCACCACCCTCGGGTTTAAATGGAGGGGGCAGCCCTTGTGTCCCTCCTTTTGAAGGGTTTGAATGGAGAAATCGCCCTTCGAAATCGCCCTTTCCCATCAGTCGAAGGCTTTCATTTGGGGAGCGCCCCTTCTTTTCTGCTCTCCTAGGGGGTGAAATTGGAGGGGAGAACACATTTCTTTGCCCTTGTTGAAGTGAGGTGAGCCCCGTCTGCGGTTTCGGGGCTGGCTTGCGGGAAGCCGCAGCTCCGGCAGCGTTTGCAGGGCTGCAATGGGGCTGTGCCGCTGCATTGGAGGGCGCTGCCCATGCCCGCGGCCCGGCGCGGAACGTTCCCGCTCGGGAGCGCTGCTGGCACGGCCCGGGCAGCTGCCGGGGCGCACGGGGGATTCGGCGCGGCCGGGCCGGCCGAGGGCGGCAGTGGCGGAGCCGCGCCGGTGCGAGCCGTGCGGAGCCGAGCGGAGCCGGGCCGGGCCGGCCGAGGGCGGCAGAGGCGGCGCGGGCGCTGCTGCGCCGGCCCGGGCGGTGCCGGCCGCTCCGTCCGCTCCGGGCGCGGGGCTCGGGCGCCGCCGGTAGCCCCGGGCCCGGTGCCGGCCCCGCCGGGCAGGGGCAGCGGGCGGGGCTCCCCGGGACGGCGCCGGCCCCGCGTGCCGGAGCGGCCGCCGCAGGAGCCGCTTTCCTGCCGGGAGCCGCGCTCCGTCCGGGGCCGGCAGCGAGCGCGGGGTTCGGCCGCTCCACGTTCGGCGGTGCCGTGGCTCGGAGGCGCTTTGGAGGCGGTGATGGCGCATCGCTGGGTTCGGTTTGCAGCGGGTGTCCGCTAAGGATACGGTGTTCTTCATGAGTGGGCACGGTTCTCGGTGCCGGTAGGGATGATAATGGTTTGTTTTGGATTGGGTTTTGTAGTCGGATTTTATTTATTTTTTTTTTTTTCCGGGTATTATGTTTAGAAGGGCGCGCAATGGTTTTTACGGGTCGTAGCGCGAAGCAGCGGTTCGGATTTTAATTCTGTTGCGGTGGCTTTTATTAGCGTGAGTGTGTAGTGTTTGTTTCGGGGGGCTTGAGGTAGCGTCCTGTCGTTCATAGCAGCGGGTTTTTAATCTTTATAATTGCATGTGTGTTTATCGTCTTCCAGGGCTTTTATTTGTTTGGTTTATTTGATTGTAGTGTATGTTTTATGGTTCCGGGTAATTTGGGGGACATTGTTTATGGTTACGTTTGTCTTTAGTCTTTGTGTTTGTTTCTAGGTGGTATTTTTATTTTGATAGCTTGAGGCACTATGGGTTTATTCAGTTGGGAATAATTTTTTGGTTGCAGATTTAAGTTTATCTGGTTTTTGGTATTATTCTTGTTGTTGGTTTCTTTATTTCTTCTTGTTGTTGTCTTTTAATGTATTTGAGTATTGTTTATCAGGGTTTTTTTTGGGAACATGGGTATTTATATGGTGGGTTTTTAAAGTATTTATTTATTTGGGTAGTTAATTTCTTAGTTTTTAGTGGTTGAGATGTTTTTCCATTTTGTTAATTAGTTCAGGTTTTAAAGTTATTTTTACAGAGGATTGTTTATTCCTTGAGTTAGTGTAGAGGTAGAATTTTGTTGGGTTTTTTTTTAGTAACGTCGTTCAGGGTGAGTGCACTGGCTTGAGTTTAGTAGATTGGTTTGACTTTTTTTTAGTACTTTTTGTAATTTGCTGTGTGTGTTTCTATAGGATTTTCTTTTATTTTGGTTCCATTTTTCTGTCCTGATGAGAATTGTTATTGAAAAGAGTGTTCTTTGTTTTTTCGCTGACACTTGTTTGGCTGTTGGAGGTATCTTGATGTTTTTGGAAGACATTGGTGGGAATTTGATGCTGTTTGTTTCGTCATTTCATTTAGGAATTGGATTTTAAATATGCAATTATGACTCTAACTATATTGAAACAAAAGAAATAGATGTGTAGCAATGGGAATGAGCCAATTTTATTTTTATATATTCGGTCAATTTTTAAAATTTAACATGTAACATAAGTCATTATATGTTACAATAAGTTATTCTAATTTTAATAGAGTATTGTGTATGTTTTTAGATTTATGAATAGAGAATACAAATGTAAATACAACCCAAACAAAAAATACAAGTATATAAATGTATTGCAACTATATGCAGATATCTAAAAAATTAATATTAAATTGTAAATGTAAAATAACATAAATTGATACAATATATAATACAAGTGATACTGCATATATTTTATGAAAAATATTATAGGAAATGGATATAAAATAGATATAAATACGGATGTGATCTATCTATCTATCTATATCTATCATTTGTTGTATATTATGATAAATACAAATATAAAAAAACATTTAGGTAGTTTAAAATAATGGATGGTTTTGTTTTTTCTTTGCCAAAGCAGGGGTTTTCGTGTAAAAATTACAATACAAATAATATAAAGGTAGAAATATGAGTATAGAAGTATATCATAAACACATTAAAGATTTATATAAAAATTAGAAATATAAGGAAAAATAAGTTGTAGCAGTAGATATGGTAAATAATTTAAAAAATATTTCCCGTATATTTTTTGAATAAGGTGCATACTATATATAGTTATTAATATAATACATCAATATAAACGATAAATATATATAAAATATCAACTATCTATAAGAAGGAATAAAAGCTCTATGTCACGTGCAGCAGTAGAAAATGTCAGGCTCCCAGGGAATAAATAGTTTTCTTTAAATCATTTTCGTTATGGAGTTTTTTTTTTTTCCTCTCGGGTAGCCTGCAAGTTTCTACTGCTGTTTTTTGTATTCTAAAGGTGGAAAGGTAAACCAAGATTAGAAATACAAGAAAGGGGAAGGGAAGGGAAAGGAAAGGAAAGGGAAAAGGAAAAGGGAAGGGAAGTGGTGAAAAACAGAGTGAAAAAAGTAAAAAGAGTTGGAGGGAAAAAGAGAGGGCATTGGGGAGGAGCGGTGCTGCCTCAGGTCCTTCCCCGCCCGGGGGCGAAGGACCCGTTTGATGCCCAGGAGGGACTGCAGCTGCCGGTGGCGGGGGGACGGAGCGGTGGCTGTCAGCCCGAGACTACAACTCCCGGCAGGCCATGCTGCCGGCGCGGCGGGTGTGACCGCAACGGCTGACGCGGCACATGAGTGGCTGGCGTGCCAGGCGGCCGCGCGGGGCTGTGCGCGCGCAGCTGCCGGCGCCTCCTCCCGCGCGGGGACAGCGACGCTGGAGGGGCGCAGCCTCCGTCTGGCCGCCCCGCGCGGAGCTGAGCAGCGCGGAAGGAGCGTCCGCCCGGTTCCTCGGCCTCCCTCAGCGGTGCCGGGGAGGCGGGGGCGCTGCCGCCCGCCGATGGCGGAGGGCGAGGCGGTGCTTTGCTGCCGCGGGCCGGGAGCTGCGGGAGCCGCCCCGGGCGAGCGGCGCCGGGCGCTGCCGCGGTCCGGTGGGGCGGCCGCCCTCGGGCTGGCGGAGGCGCCGGAGGAGCCCCCCGAGCTGCAGCCGTCTCCCTCGGGGCTGCTGCCGGTGCTGCGGGCGGAGGCGGCTCCGCCGCGTGTTGGGCGCTGCGAGCAGGGAGCGCTGCGGTATCGCCGGCATGGCGGGGCTGCTGCCTGCGTTAGTGCCCGTGGCTCTTTGGTGCCGTGACAGCGGATGGAGCGGCGCTGGGCGGTAAAGCCAGAGATGGCCGGGAGAATGCCCAGCGCAGGGAGCGGGCGGGCTGTGTGCTTCGGATGCACAGGTGCGAGCTGCAAAGCCACCCCCCCTTCCGCCCCTGCCCTCCCCGGAGCCCCAGGGAAAATGCTTTCCAGCATTGTCGAGCTTCTGAAAGACAAAACTTGTGATTTGACACTTGCATCCAGAAAAGGTTTCTGTCTAGATTAGCCTAAATGCCTCAATTGTTCTTGGTTACATCCCATGACCAGTTTCAGGCAGCGACTTTATAATGCTTTTTAGGATTTTCTTGTACAATGGTGAGAAAATAGGCAGGTCTGATAGTGGTTTCACTTTTTTTTTCTACTTCACGTTCCGTAAGATTCTTTTATGCAAGCACTTGTTTTAAAATTCTACTGTAAGCGTTTATGGTTCACTTTTTTTTTTCTACTTTTTTTTCCCTCTAAATCGGGAGTAAATATAGCTGAGTAAAATTACCTTGATTTTCTTCCTTCTTTTTTAACTGAATTGTTTTTATTAAAAATCCTATTTGAATATGTAGAAAAAGCGGGGATGTCTTGTAATATATCCTAGCTTTTCTTGTTTACAGGATACTCAGAAAATATGTCTCCCTTAGAGTCCCACAGAAACGTTCTCAGTGCGATCTCTATCAAGGTATGTATTTACAAGTAAGTGGTCCCTTTAGATAATTGCCTGTGAATGACCTTTTCCTGTAATTCAGAGCTTGCGTTCTGTGGGTTTTATGATAAAGCTGTAAAACATGTCAAAATGGTTTTGCAAGTCTTAATCGTTGAAGGCAGCAAGAAGTGGATTTAGAGCCTGTTCTTGAGCAGACAAAGGGAAAAAGTGTGACTTTGATGCTGAACTTGTCATTTTTCATTTGACTTGTCTTGCATTATTTAAGAGTAGAGAGAACTAGAAAAAGAGAGAAATCGAATTGGTTCTTGAGCACTCCTCAAATGCTCACCATGATCCAGTGTAGAGCCGAAGGGAAGGGTGATGGAACAGAGCTCTGAGCTTTAGAAGGAAATAAATTTAAAGCTGACCTCCGCACAGAGTCTCACTAACTTCTGTGGTTTTAAAATACAAGATAAGTTTAGGAAGTGTTGGAAGTTAGTGTTTTGGGAAAGAAATGGCAGTTCCACAGAACATTCCATTGAACAGAGGCTCTGGGAACGATTTACGTTGTAAGTGCTGTCACTGCAGTCAGTTGGTGGTTCAGCCTTGAAACGTGCACTTGGCCTTCTGTAAAGCACTGTTTTGTTTGCCTTTCAGTGCTATGAGTCTTGATCAATTGGAGAAGAGCCCAAGAGAAATTTTTCATCCCTTGATATAAAAGGTAGGAAGTGACTTTTTTTGGTTTGGTTCTTTTTCTTTATTATTTTCTGGAAATGAAAGTAATTAAGTATAGGTACTACTGGTTTGTTTCTTCCAGTAGCAGGTGATAACAATAGTAGTAGTACTAGTAAAAATCATAATAGAAATAATAACAATAGTAATGTAATACTACTTAAACTGTCTTTATCCATTGGACTGGCCATTTCAAATCAAAACTTCTAAACACAAATCAAACCATCATCCTTGTAGAATCTTTCACAGCAGTGGGCTAAAGATCCTGGTTTTGTTGACAGCATTTATTGGTTCTGGAAGAACAAGAGGGAAGTACAAGCCTAACTACTTCTAGCTCACAGACCCGTCCAGTGAAGCCAGCTTTGTGTTTTGGTGGGCTTGTGATGACTTTGAAATCAATTGCTCATTCCAGTAAAAAAAATTCATGTTTTTTTGAACGTGACAGCAGAAATAACTTTAGGCACCAACTGAATAATAAGAGATGACCAGTTTAAGTTAAAAATTCATGCTATACTATCAGAATTTAAAGGTAAATTATTATGTATTAGGTGATGGTATAAAGTGTATGTTCTAATGTGTAATGCAAAGATACATACGTACCTGAAAGTCCTTAGAGGAAACAAATTTTTATGTCTGCTGTTTGATTGTTTACCATACGATATTTGGTTTCATTTCCCAGGGATCGGTGAATTTTAACTTTGGAGTCCCCTATGCTAAGGATGCTCAGCTTACAGGTGATGAAATGTTCAGTAATGGTGAGTTTTTCACCTTCTCTTTAATTGCTATGCTGATCTGAATAAGAAAAAAAAAACAAAAGCAAGAGAAAAAAAAGGATGGTTTATTATTTTTTACGCTGTTATGTTTGTTTCCTCAGTATTTGCTGCAGCTCTGCTTACCCAAGCTTTGGGTTCCTTCTGTCCCACTGGGAGTTGCCCAATTTGGTTGCATCTGGTGAAATTCACCCTGAGACCTTACAGAAGCAGCTCCAACTACGTGAGAGCCATTTGCAGTTCTCTCCAGACGCCTGGAGAATGGGCGACGTTTCTGAGGATCCGGCGAGCGTGCTTCTGTCAAAACTCAGTCTGTGAAATTCCTGGGGAAAACCCTTCTGTGTCCTGAGGGGTTCAAACTCTGGTGAGGATCCAGTTATCAGGTGCTCACCTGGATGGTTCCGGCTCCCAAAGGTAACACTTGTACTCTTGCCCTGTAGTTTACATCTATTGTATTTTTGTTATTTTGCAAGATTTTTTGTCTTTGCAAAATATTGTGCATTTCACTCTTTGGAACCTCTCAGATGGTTCTTTGGTGCAGCACCACCCCAGGGGACACTTGGCTGCTGTCCTGAAGGGGTTGGTGGCTAGAATTGTAAATCCTGGAGAGTTTGTGAGTCTTCTGTCCCCAGGGAGGTGTCGTGCTTTGTTTACTTTTGTTCTGTTGGTTAGGCGCTGCTTCTCGTTGCAAGTATGAATTTCAAACTGCCCTGTTCTTATTTTAGCTGTTTTCCTGGTTCTCTCCCTACGGCAGGGAAAGACTCTCGTGTCCTTGTCGTCGGGCTCAGTGCTGTCCAAGAAGATACGGGGACTAAAAAAATCATAAGAAGCAAAATAGGACTGCAGGGAAAAGAAGCTGGAGAGAACAGAAGGTGATATTGTTATCCTTACCCTGTATTAGAGACATCCGCTGTGCTTTGATGCTGGCAGCTGCCAGGGGCTTGTTAGCTCTTTGTAGGCAGGTGTAGGTGTTCACTTGTAGTTTTTTTCTCTGGACAAGTCAATTCAAACTTTGCTAAGCTTATATTTGCAGATTACTCTCTAGCACAGTCCAGCATGACATTTTTGAATGTTGTAAAAATACCATGTTACTTGGAAATTGCTAATGAAGAGAAGCTTTAGGGGAAAATAAGATTTCAGGGTTGGAAGTTGTGAGAAGAATTTTGTGGGGATGTTAGACTGAAGTAAAGCACACTTGCAGCTGGACTGGCGCGCTGGCAGGTCCCCTATTAAACAGTAGTGCTGAGATTAGCCTGGGGGTTGCCCATTGTTTCTGTAGAAATCAATGTTTCCTGGTCTTCAGCGGGAAGCTGCTTTGAAAAGCTGGAAGGTGCAGCATGCTGACAATCCCCGTGCTTTGGATTAAAAGTAGATTTCAGAAGGGCCCTAAGCTTTTGTCTTTTCCTAGAAGTCAATGTAATCCTATCGAGGAGTTTTTAATTCTGTGTTGCCACGTCATCCGTCAGAGCCCCGTTGTACTAATCTTCATACAAGTACAAAACAAAAAATCAGACCCTGTCCCAAGCACTTAGAGGCCAGAACACGATTTCCTCGGGCTGCCATTTGTGTGCCATCGGTACTCCCCACGAATTGAGCCCTCTGGCTCTGACAGAGCCCCTGGATGCTGACGGAAGGGGGCTGGTCACAGACCCTGGAGGTGCCTGTCCCCCAGGGAGGGAGAGGCCGAGGCAGTGTGGCCTGCAGGGAGGGTCTCGTCCCCAGAGAGCAGCCGGCGACTCCATGCCTGCCCGGGGCTGCGGGTGCCCCCTCGGGGTGGACGCCTGCCCTCAGGTTTCCCTCTGGGCACCCGGGGAGGGAACCAGGTCCATCCGTGTGGCAGCTGCAGGGCCTGCAGGCTCTGGGCCCTGGAGCCGAGTGAGCCTGAGCTGCTGCATGCTTGCTGTGAGCTTTGGGGTGAGCGTGCATCACTGCAGGCCTGGGATGGATTGAAATGCGCTGAGGAAAGCAGAGGGAGGGAGGGAGGGAGGGAAATGCTCTGTTAACATGTGCCAATTCTTCTGTCAGACTCATCACGGCGGGACAGCGTGAAGACTGAAAGTGTAAGAAGATGTGGAGGGAAAGAGAGAATCTGACAGGAGCATCGGACGGACGAGTGCACGAATTTTGCTTTTTTGCTTGGATGTAAACTCAGGCGTTGAAAGGAATTTGGGAGTGAGAAGGGACATTTCAGAAGGAGAAGAAGCAAAAGAAGTTGTTGTTGTTGTTACAGTCCTGGCAAAATCTTTTGTTCTAGCTAATAAAAGAAGTTAGTTTAAAAAGAAAAAGGAAAAAATGTAGTGGTTTTTTTTTTCCTTCACTATGATATTCATTGGTGGTATATGGTGTGTTGTTTCATTTCTTGGTATTATTAACTCTGTGTAAATTGTTTTTTGAGGGAAGCTGACTTTCTGGATGGGTTGGTTTGTATTTGAAGCAGGATTAATTTCAATAGGATTCTTTCCTAGATTTCTGATGGGTATTACTGGGATTTTGGTTTTGTTTACTGTATGTATGAACCTAGAGCTTTGGTAGGGCCAGCTGGGCTGCTGGAGTTTTGGGTGTGAATTTATTAGATGGCTTTTGTTAAATGCAGTTTTTAATTTTTGAAATGTTTTTCAATGTAGTGGTCTTAAGGTGGTTTTTAAGAATTCATTGTATTGTTTTCTGTTGTTTGTAGTTGGTGTATGATGAGGGATGTAGTGTGACTTCTTGAAGGCTATGGTTTTGGTGTTCCTAAGTTCTGATTTCTTTCTGGTTGGATAGTTTTTTTTATTTTTATTTTTTGGGACAGGGGCATTTATATGGTGGGTTTTTATAGGCAATACGTTTTTTAATTTAGGTAGTGATATTTTTTAGTATTTTAATGGTTTAGGTTTTTTATTTTCAAGGTTTTTTTTTTAATTTTTTCAAAGAACTTTTATAGATTATAGGTTATTATTTGTGCATTAGGAAAAAAGGTAGAGCTTTGGGGACTTTTTTTAGTAATGTTTAGGGTCAGTTGTACAGTTTTGAGTCTAGTGAGTTGGTTTGATTTAATTTTTATTGGGTGTTTGTTTTTATTAGCAGTTGTGTCATTTTCAAGGTGTATTTGAGTTTTTTGGGGTTTTTGAGATACTGGTTTAGGAGGAAGTTTATGATGAGCATGTGCGGAGGTTTTGGGCTACTTTATAGTGGGATTTAAAATTTGTTTACAGTTAGGTTTATTTGAGTTTTTATTAGGGTTCAGTGTTGTGGGATGTTTGTTCCGTTAGTAATAGAAATAGGTTTTGTTTTGAGGTGCTGCGGTGGGATGGGCGTGTGCTGCGTGCCGGCGCTGACAAAGGTACAGTATTGTTGTGGCTCTGTGCGTCGGGTTAATGAACTGACATGGTTTAATGTAGAGATGAAAATAGAAATAAATATAAATTTAAAAATAAATATAAAATTAGAGTGGTAAACATAAATATAGATAACAGATACATACATAGAACTATAATATATGGTATATAATTGGAACATATTATCGTATAGGTAAATGATAGTCTGTTTTATATATATATATATACACAAAGATATATAAATATAGATTGTAGATATAAAAATATTTAAATGGAGTTAAAGTAAATTGGGGGTTTCTTTAGGTTATAGGCTGGGATTTTTAAATAAATGATAGAAATACAATATAAATTCAGATATACAAATATATATAGAAATACAAATATCTATACATATTTAATTTAAATAAATATAAGTAAAAAATATATATATAATACAGAAAATATATATCTATGATTATATTAGAAGGTATTCTCTCTAATATATATAATAGCTATGAATAGAATAAATAAAACTATCCATATAAATATCATTATAATTTTGAAAAATAAATTTACTTCCTAAATTTTAAATCTGGTTCAAATAAAGGGGTGTCCTTGGTTTTTATTTGGTTAGAGGCAGGAGTTTTATTTTAAATAATATAAGTAATATAGAAATGTGGATCTTAAGATAGAAAGATATAATAAATATATAAAGAGAAATTGCTAAACTATGCCTATAAATTTAAATATAAATATATGTAAGTAATATGAAGAGTTGTAGTATAGAATATAAATAACATTATATGGCAATATAAATTATAAATGGGAATATAAATATAAAAATATGTAAATATAGTTTAAGAGAAAGGGAATGTTTTGGCTTTTATTTAAGTAGAGGCAGGGTTTTTATTTTGAATATTATAAGTGTTCCAGAAGTAAAAATCTTGACGCAGAAATATTTAATCAATATAAAAAACATGAATAAAAATATATGAAAAATATAAATACCTACTCGCATCGGATGTAATATAGAATATAAATTTATTTATAAATTGACATTGGTAAAGATAAATGCATAAGTAAGCAATATACATTAATATACATTATAAATACAAATATGAATATAAAAATTGAACACGAGGATAAAATCTATTTAAATATTGTTTAAAACAAAGGTTGGGCTTTTTTATTCTTGTGTTAGAGGCAGGGTTTTTATTTTAAATCATATGAATGTAGTTATTATTGTTATATATTTCTAAATATTGAGATATACAATCAAGATATAAATATATTATATAACCACAAAATCTAAATAAATACAAATAATAGGAAGAGATGTAATGAAAAATACAAATAACAGTATACATAAGTATACATTTTAAATGTAAATGTGAATATGAACCTGAAAAATAGAATTTAAAAAAATATTTAAGTACAGTTTTGAAGAAAGGGGTTCTTTTTGGCTTTAATGTGGATGGAGGCAAGGGTTTTATTTTAAATAATCCAAGTGTTACAGAAGTAAAAATAGTAACAGAAATACATACTTGCTATGTAAAAATAATTACAAAAATATACAAATAAATTAAAGTTTTAGGGATATATGCAATATGGAATAGAAATGTATTTATAAAAAGAAATGTATAAATGGACAGTGTACATCAATATACATTGTAAATAGAAATGTGAATATTAATATGAAAAAATATTTTAAAAAATATTTAATTATTTTTTTAATTTTTTTTTTTTTTTGTGTTGTGTTTTGTTTTTTGTTTTGTTTTGTCTTTTATCCTATTAGATTAGAGGCAGAAGTTTTTTTTCCCTCTTCCCGGTTGTTTTGGGGCATTTATTTCAGAGCAGGTGTCGGCGGGGGTCGCCCCTGTTCTTTTTTGCCGCCTTCGCTGCCGCAGCCCCGAGGCGCGCTGCGCCCCCGGCTGGGGCGGGCGGCAGTGCTGCCGCCTTGTGGGCAGAGCGCGGTACTGCAGGCGTCCAGCGAGAGGCCGCCAGCTTGGGAGTGGCGCGTGGGCGATGTCGCGGAGTTTTGGTTGACCTTCTCAAGATGGCGGCGAAAAGGGCGGGAAAGTGGAGGACCGGGTGGGTGTTTAACTGCACTGCCTGCACGGAATACCGACGTCATGGCGGCCCCGACGGATTTTTCTGTGGCGTTTCATGTGTACCCGAGACATGCTATGGGCTCAGCGGCGCCGCGGGCGGGCGTATTTTGGCGGGTTTGTGAGAGGCATCTGGGTAAACGCCTCGCTGTGCCGGGGTCCTCTCACGTCGGCTTTCCCGCCCTGAGGGAGCCGAGCCGGGCCGAATAGTTCCGAAGAGCCGAAGAGCCGAGTGTGGCCGGAAACAGCCGAGTTTCCCCGAAGAGCCGAGTGTGGCCGGAAACAGCCGAGTTTCCCCGAAGAGCCGAGTGTGGCCGAAAAGAGCCGAGTTTCCCCGAAGAGCCGAGTGTGGCCGCAAAGAGCCGAGTTTCACCGAAGAGCCCAGTGTGGCCGCAAACAGCCGACTGCAACCCAAGAGCCCAGTGCGGCCGAAAACAGCCCAGTTTACACCAAGAGCCGATCATAGCCGACTGCAACCGATAGCCGACTGTAGCCGACTTGAGCCGCATTTAGACAATGTGCCGAATACGACCGAGTTTAGCCGAACCGTGCGCAGTTCAGCCGAAGAGCCGAACTGAAACGAGTTTAGACCAAGAGCCGAAGCAAGCCCAATTCAGCCGAGTTTCATTCAACAGAACCTAACGACGCCGCAGCGCTCTGCATGCAGTGCGCCTGTGCAGACGACAGGGGGCGCTGTGCCTGCAGTGCGCCGGTGCACGCGGCAGGGATCGCTGTGCCTGCAGTGCGCCGGTGCACACGGCAGGGGGCGCTGTATAAAGTATAAAATATCAACTATCGATAAGAAGGGATAAAAGCTCTCTGTCAAGTGCAGCTGTAGAAAATTTCAGGCTCCCAGGGAATAAATCGTTTTCTTTAAATCATTTTCGTTTTGGAGTTTTTTTACTCCCAGGTAGCCTGAAAGTTACTACTGCTGCTTTTTTATTCTAAAGCTAGAAAGGAAAACCAAGATTAGAAATGCAGGGAAAGAAAGAAAGTAAGAAAAAGAAAAAAAGAAAATAAGGAAAGGAAATGAAAGGAAGAAAGAAGGAAGGACAGGAAGGAAGGGAGGAAAGAAGGAAGACAGACAAAAAAAACCCAAAAACCAGGAGGGTAAGGAGAAACCTAGGGGAAAAAAAAAAATAAAAAGAACAGAAAAAAGAAACCAACAAAAAACAAAGCCACAGAAAATACCTCGGGATGGGCGAGAAACACCCCCCCTCCCTGAAAAATCCAAGATGGGCAAGAAAAATCCCAGAAATACCACAGAAAAAAAAAACAGGGGAAAAAAAAAAAAACCTGAAAAAAAAAAAAAAACCAAGGGGGGCAAGGAAAAACCAGAAAAAACACCAAGATGGGCAAGAAGAAACGAAGAAAAACACCCAAGAAGTGCCAGGAAAAAAAAAATCAAGGAACAAGGCAAGAAAGAGAGGCAATAAAGGCCACAAAAAATTCAAGAAAAAACCCAAGACATGCCAGAAAAAGGTACGAAAATGGTTCTGCCAGGTGCGATCAAGGTGAGCGGGTTCAGATTCAGGTCCAGGAGATGAACAAGTGTCAGATTAGTTTGGGGCACTGCTGTGCAATGCAGCCGTGACAGGATTTATGTTTAAATATAGTTTAAATAAATTGGGGATTGTTTGGCTTTTATTGGGGTATAGGCTGGAGATTTCATAAAAAATATAAAACTAGAAATCCAAATATATCATCTATATGTCGATATCAATAAATATTTAATATATATAAATATCAGTAAAAGAAATCTATTGTGTCAAAAGAATATACCTATTATTAAATAAAAAGGTATTCTCTCCAATATATATAATATCTATAAATATAACAAATGAAAATTACAAATATAGATGTGAATAGAATTATGACAAACAAAATTATTTTTAAAATTTTAAATGTGTTTTAAATAAAGGGGTGTCTTTGCTTTTTATTTCGTTAGAGGCAGGGGTTTTATTTTAAATAATATAAGTACTATAGAAATGTAAATCGACATACAGAAATATATAATAAATATATAGAGATATAAAGATATAATACCAAACTATGAATAGAAATAGAAATCTATGTAAGTAACATGAAGAGATGCAATATATAATATAATTTTTATTATACAGTAATATAAATTCTAAATATAAATGCGAATATAAATATGAAAAATATATGATGGGGGCTCGGAGCAGCCCAGGTGTGAGTGTGAGGATGATGGGGGCTCGGAGCAGCCCAGGTGTGAGTGTGAGGATGATGAGGGCTCGGAGCAGCCCAGGTGTGAGTGTGAGGATGATGAGGGGCCGGCTCCTGCCGGGGCGCGGCTGTTTTAGGGGGAGGCTTTGTCTCAGCTCCCTTTTGCATGGAGCTGCTGAGTGGAGGGGTTTATGGGGCGCTCCCGGCGCTGTCTCATGGAAGGACTGCGAGAGCTTCCCACAGGGTCGGGGGCAACGCCTGGATCCGCGCTTGGGTACGTGGAGCATCGCTTAAAGGAGGCGCCGAGGGACGAATCTTTGTGCCGGGGAGCAGCAGCCGAACAGGTGAGCCCGTGTGGGTTCGGAGCGGGGAATTTTCTCCTTCCCCTTTGCAATTTCATCTTGCCAGTCCCTCCCCGGTTCCCCAGGAACAAAAATGGAGCTTATGAAGACAAAAGGAATTAAGGAGAAGGAAGCAGCTCCTCTTCTTTTATTGTCTGCGTTTGACCTGAGGGGATCCCTCTTGACTTGTGGTTTGAAGGGTGTTGATTGCAGGAAAAGCTGCCTTTTCCAGGCTGTTAGGGGTATCCCGGGGGTGACAGGGAATCCCTGCGTTCTATTCTAAGGGGAATGGGAAAAGTATTCTTGTGGTATTCTGGGTTTGATTTGAAGGCAGCCACCCCATTTTCACCACCCTCGGGTTTAAATGGAGGGGGCAGCCCTTGTGTCCCTCCTTTTGAAGGGTTTGAATGGAGAAATCGCCCTTCGAAATCGCCCTTTCCCATCAGTCGAAGGCTTTCATTTGGGGAGCGCCCCTTCTTTTCTGCTCTCCTAGGGGGTGAAATTGGAGGGGAGAACACATTTCTTTGCCCTTGTTGAAGTGAGGTGAGCCCCGTCTGCGGTTTCGGGGTTGACTTGCGGGAAGCCGCAGCTCCGGCAGCGTTTGCAGGGCTGCAATGGGGCTGTGCCGCTGCATTGGAGGGCGCTGCCCGTGCCCGCGGCCCGGCCCGGAACGTTCCCGCTCGGGAGCGCTGCTGGCACGGCCCGGGCAGCTGCCGGGGCGCACGGGGGATTCGGCGCGGCCGGGCCGGCCGAGGGCGGCAGTGGCGGAGCCGCGCCGGTGCGAGCCGTGCGGAGCCGTGCGGAGCCGGGCCGGGCCGGCCAAGGGCGGCAGAGGCGGCGCGGGCGCTGCTGCGCCGGCCCGGGCGGTGCCGGCCGCTCCGTCCGCTCCGGGCGCGGGGCTCGGGCGCCGCCGGTAGCCCCGGGCCCGGTGCCGGCCCCGCCGGGCAGGGGCAGCGGGCGGGGCTCCCCGGGACGGCGCCGGCCCCGCGTGCCGGAGCGGCCGCCGCAGGAGCCGCTTTCCTGCCGGGAGCCGCGCTCCGTCCGGGGCCGGCAGCGAGCGCGGGGTTCGGCCGCTCCACGTTCGGCGGTGCCGTGGCTCGGAGGCGCTTTGGAGGCGGTGATGGCATCGCTGGGTTCGGTTTGCAGCGGGTGTCCGCTAAGGGATACGGTGTTCTTCCTGAGCGGCACGGTTCTCGGTGCCGGTAGGGATGATAAAGGTTCGTTTCGGATTGGGTTTTGTAGTCGGATTTTATTTTTTTTTTTCCGGGTATTATGTTTAGAAGGGCGCGCAATGGTTTTTACGGGTCGTAGCGCGAAGCAGCGGTTCGGATTTTAATTCTGTTGCGGTGGCTTTTATTAGCGTGAGTGTGTAGTGTTTGTTTTGGGGGGCTTGAGGCAGCGTCCTGTCGTTCATAGCAGCGGGTTTTTAATCTTTATAATTGCATGTGTGTTTATCGTCTTCCAGGGCTTTTATTTGTTTGGTTTATTTGATTGTAGTGTATGTTTTATGGTTCCGGGTAATTTGGGGGACATTGTTTATGGTTACGTTTGTCTTTAGTCTTTGTGTTTGTTTCTAGGTGGTATTTTTATTTTGATAGCTTGAGGCACTATGGGTTTATTCAGTTGGGAATAATTTTTTGGTTGCAGATTTAAGTTTATCTGGTTTTTGGTATTATTCTTGTTCTTGGTTTCTTTATTTTCTTCTTGTTGTTGTTGTTGTCTTTTAATGTATTTGAGTATTGTTTATCAGGGTTTTTTTTGGGAACATGGGTATTTATATGGTGGGTTTTTAAAGTATTTATTTATTTGGGTAGTTAATTTCTTAGTTTTTAGTGGTTGAGATGTTTTTCCATTTTGTTAATTAGTTCAGGTTTTAAAGTTATTTTTACAGAGGATTGTTTATTCCTTGAGTTAGTGTAGAGGTAGAATTTTGTTGGGTTTTTTTTTAGTAAGGTCGTTCAGGGTGAGTGGCACTGGCTTGAGTTTAGTAGATTGGTTTGACTTTTTTTTAGTACTTTTTGTAATTTGCTGTGTGTGTTTCTATAGGATTTTCTTTTATTTTGGTTCCATTTTTCTGTCCTGATGAGAATTGTTATTGAAGAGTGTTCTTTGTTTTTTCGCTGACACTTGTTTGGCTGTTGGAGGTATCTTGATGTTTTTGGAAGATATTGGTGGGAATTTGATGCTGTTTGTTTCGTCATTTCATTTAGGAATTGGATTTTAAATATGCAATTATGACTCTAACTATATTGAAACAAAAGAAATAGATGTGTAGCAATGGGAATGAGCCAATTTTATTTTTATATATTCGGTCAATTTTTAAAATTTAACATGTAACATAAGTCATTATATGTTACAATAAGTTATTCTAATTTTAAAAGAGTATTGTGTATGTTTTTAGATATATGAATAGAGAATATAAATGTAAATACAACCCAAACAAAAATACAAATATATAAATGTATTGCAACTATATGCAGACAGATAAAAAATTAATATTAAATTGTAAATGTAAAATAACATAAATTGATACAATATATAATACAAGTGATACTGCATATATTTTATGAAAAATATTATAGGAAATGGATATAAAATAGATATAAATACGGATGTGATATATCTATCTATCTATATCTATCATTTGTTGTATATTATGATAAATACAAATATAAAAAAACATTTAGGTAGTTTAAAATAATGGATGGTTTTGTTTTTTCTTTGCCAAAGCAGGGGGTTTCGTGTAAAAATTACAAATACAAATAATATAAAGGTAGAAATATGAGTATAGAAGTATATCATAAACACATTAAAGATTTATATAAAAATTAGAAATATAAGGAAAAATAAGTTGTAGCAGTAGATGTGGTAAATAATTTAAAAAATATTTCCCGTATATTTTTTGAATAAGGTGCATATTATATATAGTTATTAATATAATACATCAATATAAACGATAAATATATATAAAATATCAACTATCTATAAGAAGGAATAAAAGCTCTATGTCACGTGCAGCAGTAGAAAATGTCAGGCTCCCAGGGAATAAATAGTTTTCTTTAATTCATTTTCGTTTTGGAGTTTTTTTTTTTTTCCTCTCGGGTAGTCTGCAAGTTTCTACTGCTGCTTTTTTATTCTAAAGGTGGAAAGGTAAACCAAGATTAGAAATACAAGAAAGGGGAAGGGAAGGGAAAGGAAAGGAAAGGGAAAAGGAAAAGGGAAGGGAAGTGGTGAAAAACAGAGTGAAAAAAGTAAAAAGAGTTGGAGGGAAAAAGAGAGGGCATTGGGGAGGAGCGGTGCTGCCTCAGGTCCTTCCCCGCCCGGGGGCGAAGGACCCGTTTGATGCCCAGGAGGGACTGCAGCTGCCGGTGGCTCCCGGGGGACGGAGCCGTGGCTGTCATCGCGAGACTACAACTCCCGGCAGGCCGTGCTGCCGGCGCGGCGTGTGACGCAACGGCTGACGCGGCACATGAGTGGCTGGCGTGCCAGGCGGCCGCGCGGGGCTGTGCGCGCGCAGCTGCCGGCGCCTCTCCCGCGCGGGACAGCGACGCTGGAGGGGCGCAGCCTCCGTCTGGCCGCCCGCGCGGAGCTGAGCAGCGCGGAAGGAGCGTCCGCCCGGTTCCTCGGCCTCCCTCAGCGGTGCCGGGGGCGGGGGCGCTGCCGCCCGCCGATGGCGGAGGGCGAGGCGGTGCTTTGCTGCCGCGGGCCGGGAGCTGCGGGAGCCGCCCCGGGCGAGCGGCGCCGGGCGCTGCCGCGGTCCCGGTGGGGCGGCCGCCCTCGGGCTGGCGGAGGCGCCGGAGGAGCCCCCGAGCTGCAGCCGTCTCCCTCGGGCTGCTGCCGGTGCTGCGGGCGGAGGCGGCTCCGCCGCGTGTTGGGCGCTGCGAGCAGGGAGCGCTGCGGTATCGCCGGCATGGCGGGGCTGCTGCCTGCGTTAGTGCCCGTGGCTCTTTGTGCCGTGACAGCGGATGGAGCGGCGCTGGGCGGTAAAGCCAGAGATGGCCGGGAGAATGCCCAGCGCAGGGAGCGGGCGGGCTGTGTGCTTCGGATGGCACAGGTGCGAGCTGCAAAGCCACCCCCCCTTCCGCCCCTGCCCTCCCGAGCCCCAGGGAAAATGCTTTCCAGCATTGTCGAGCTTCTGAAAGACAAAACTTGTGATTTGACACTTGCATCCAGAAAAGGTTTCTGTCTAGATTAGCAAATGCCTCAATTGTTCTTGGTTACATCCCATGACCGGTTTCAGGCAGCGACTTTATAATGCCTTTAGGATTTTCTTGTACAATGGTGAGAAAACAGGCAGGTCTGATAGTGGTTTCACTTTTTTTTCTACTTCACGTTCCATAAGATTCTTTTATGCAAGCACTTGTTTTAAAATTCTACTGTAAGCGTTTATGGTTCACTTTTTTTTTCTTTGCAGCACCCGTGACTTTTTTTTCCCTCTAAATCGGGAGTAAATATAGCTGAGTAAAATTACCTTGATTTTCTTCCTTCTTTTTTAACTGAATTGTTTTTATTAAAAATGCTATTTGAATATGTAGAAAAAGTGGGGATGTCTTGTAATATATCCTAGCTTTTCTTGTTTACAGGATACTCAGAAAATATGTCTCCCTTAGAGTCCCACAGAAACGTTCTCAGTGCGATCTCTATCAAGGTATGTATTTACAAGTAAGTGGTCCCTTTAGATAATTGCCTGTGAATGACCTTTTCCTGTAATTCAGAGCTTGCGTTCTGTGGGTTTTATGATAAAGCTGTAAAACATGTCAAAATGGTTTTGCAAGTCTTAATCGTTGAAGGCAGCAAGAAGTGGATTTAGAGCCTGTTCTTGAGCAGACAAAGGGAAAAAGTGTGACTTTGATGCTGAACTTGTCATTTTTCATTTGACTTGTCTTGCATTATTTAAGAGTAGAGAGAACTAGAAAAAGAGAGAAATCGAATTGGTTCTTGAGCACTCCTCAAATGCTCACCATGATCCAGTGTAGAGCCGAAGGGAAGGGTGATGGAACAGAGCTCTGAGCTTTAGAAGGAAATAAATTTAAAGCTGACCTCCGCACAGAGTCTCACTAACTTCTGTGGTTTTAAAATACAAGATAAGTTTAGGAAGTGTTGGAAGTTAGTGTTTTGGGAAAGAAACGGCAGTTCCACAGAACATTCCATTGAACAGAGGCTCTGGGAACGATTCACGTTGTAAGTGCTGTCACTGCAGTCAGTTGGTGGTTCAGCCTTGAAACGTGCACTTGGCCTTCTGTAAAGCACTGTTTTGTTTGCCTTTCAGTGCTATGAGTCTTGATCAATTGGAGAAGAGCCCAAGAGAAATTTTTCATCCCTTGATATAAAAGGTAGGAAGTGACTTTTTTTGGTTTGGTTCTTTTTCTTTATTATTTTCTGGAAATAAAAGTAATTAAGTATAGGTACTACTGGTTTGTTTCTTCCAGTAGCAGGTGATAACAATAGTAGTAGTACTAGTAAAAATCATAATAGAAATAATAACAATAGTAATGTAATACTACTTAAACTGTCTTTATCCATTGGACTGGCCATTTCAAATCAAAACTTCTAAACACAAATCAAACCATCATCCTTGTAGAATCTTTCACAGCAGTGGGCTAAAGATCCTGGTTTTGTTGACAGCATTTATTGGTTCTGGAAGAACAAGAGGGAAGTACAAGCCTAACTACTTCTAGCTCACAGACCCGTCCAGTGAAGCCAGCTTTGTGTTTTGGTGGGCTTGTGATGACTTTGAAATCAATTGCTCATTCCAGTAAAAAAAAATCATGTTTTTTTGAACGTGACAGCAGAAATAACTTTAGGCACCAACTGAATAATAAGAGATGACCAGTTTAAGTTAAAAATGCATGCTATACTATCAAAATTTAAAGGTAAATTATTATGTATTAGGTGATGGTATAAAGTGTATGTTCTAATGTGTAATGCAAAGATACATACGTACCTGAAAGTCCTTAGAGGAAACAAATTTTTATGTCTGCTGTTTGATTGTTTACCATACGATATTTGGTTTCATTTCCCAGGGATCGGTGAATTTTAACTTTGGAGTCCCCTATGCTAAGGATGCTCAGCTTACAGGTGATGAAATGTTCAGTAATGGTGAGTTTTTCACCTTCTCTTTAATTGCTATGCTGATCTGAATAAGAAAAAAAAAAACAAAAGCAAGAGAAAAAAAAGGATGGTTTATTATTTTTTACGCTGTTATGTTTGTTTCCTCAGTATTTGCTGCAGCTCTGCTTACCCAAGCTTTGGGTTCCTTCTGTCCCACTGGGAGTTGCCCAATTTGGTTGCATCTGGTGAAATTCACCCTGAGACCTTACAGAAGCAGCTCCAACTACGTGAGAGCCATTTGCAGTTCTCTCCAGACGCCTGGAGAATGGGTGACGTTTCTGAGGATCCGGCGAGCGTGCTTCTGTCAAAACTCAGTCTGTGAAATTCCTGGGGAAAACCCTTCTGTGTCCTGAGGGGTTCAAACTCTGGTGAGGATCCAGTTATCAGGTGCTCACCTGGATGGTTCCGGCTCCCAAAGGTAACACTTGTACTCTTGCCCTGTAGTTTACATCTATTGTATTTTTGTTATTTTGCAAGATTTTTTGTCTTTGCAAAATATTGTGCATTTCACTCTTTGGAACCTCTCAGATGGTTCTTTGGTGCAGCACCACCCCAGGGGACACTTGGCTGCTGTCCTGAAGGGGTTGGTGGCTAGAATTGTAAATCCTGGAGAGTTTGTGAGTCTTCTGTCCCCAGGGAGGTGTCGTGCTTTGTTTACTTTTGTTCTGTTGGTTAGGCGCTGCTTCTCGTTGCAAGTATGAATTTCAAACTGCCCTGTTCTTATTTTAGCTGTTTTCCTGGTTCTCTCCCTACGGCAGGGAAAGACTCTCGTGTCCTTGTCGTCGGGCTCAGTGCTGTCCAAGAAGATACGGGGACTAAAAAAATCATAAGAAGCAAAATAGGACTGCAGGGAAAAGAAGCTGGAGAGAACAGAAGGTGATATTGTTATCCTTACCCTGTATTAGAGACATCCGCTGTGCTTTGATGCTGGCAGCTGCCAGGGGCTTGTTAGCTCTTTGTAGGCAGGTGTAGGTGTTCACTTGTAGTTTTTTTCTCTGGACAAGTCAATTCAAACTTTGCTAAGCTTATATTTGCAGATTACTCTCTAGCACAGTCCAGCATGACATTTTTGAATGTTGTAAAAATACCATGTTACTTGGAAATTGCTAATGAAGAGAAGCTTTAGGGGAAAATAAGATTTCAGGGTTGGAAGTTGTGAGAAGAATTTTGTGGGGATGTTAGACTGAAGTAAAGCACACTTGCAGCTGGACTGGCGCGCTGGCAGGTCCCCTATTAAACAGTAGTGCTGAGATTAGCCTGGGGGTTGCCCATTGTTTCTGTAGAAATCAATGTTTCCTGGTCTTCAGCGGGAAGCTGCTTTGAAAAGCTGGAAGGTGCAGCATGCTGACAATCCCCGTGCTTTGGATTAAAAGTAGATTTCAGAAGGGCCCTAAGCTTTTGTCTTTTCCTAGAAGTCAATGTAATCCTATCGAGGAGTTTTTAATTCTGTGTTGCCACGTCATCCGTCAGAGCCCCGTTGTACTAATCTTCATACAAGTACAAAACAAAAAATCAGACCCTGTCCCAAGCACTTAGAGGCCAGAACACGATTTCCTCGGGCTGCCATTTGTGTGCCATCGGTACTCCCCACGAATTGAGCCCTCTGGCTCTGACAGAGCCCCTGGATGCTGACGGAAGGGGGCTGGTCACAGACCCTGGAGGTGCCTGTCCCCCAGGGAGGGAGAGGCCGAGGCAGTGTGGCCTGCAGGGAGGGTCTCGTCCCCAGAGAGCAGCCGGCGACTCCATGCCTGCCCGGGGCTGCGGGTGCCCCCTCGGGGTGGACGCCTGCCCTCAGGTTTCCCTCTGGGCACCCGGGGAGGGAACCAGGTCCATCCGTGTGGCAGCTGCAGGGCCTGCAGGCTCTGGGCCCTGGAGCCGAGTGAGCCTGAGCTGCTGCATGCTTGCTGTGAGCTTTGGGGTGAGCGTGCATCACTGCAGGCCTGGGATGGATTGAAATGCGCTGAGGAAAGCAGAGGGAGGGAGGGAGGGAGGGAAATGCTCTGTTAACATGTGCCAATTCTTCTGTCAGACTCATCACGGCGGGACAGCGTGAAGACTGAAAGTGTAAGAAGATGTGGAGGGAAAGAGAGAATCTGACAGGAGCATCGGACGGACGAGTGCACGAATTTTGCTTTTTTGCTTGGATGTAAACTCAGGCGTTGAAAGGAATTTGGGAGTGAGAAGGGACATTTCAGAAGGAGAAGAAGCAAAAGAAGTTGTTGTTGTTGTTACAGTCCTGGCAAAATCTTTTGTTCTAGCTAATAAAAGAAGTTAGTTTAAAAAGAAAAAGGAAAAAATGTAGTGGTTTTTTTTTTCCTTCACTATGATATTCATTGGTGGTATATGGTGTGTTGTTTCATTTCTTGGTATTATTAACTCTGTGTAAATTGTTTTTTGAGGGAAGCTGACTTTCTGGATGGGTTGGTTTGTATTTGAAGCAGGATTAATTTCAATAGGATTCTTTCCTAGATTTCTGATGGGTATTACTGGGATTTTGGTTTTGTTTACTGTATGTATGAACCTAGAGCTTTGGTAGGGCCAGCTGGGCTGCTGGAGTTTTGGGTGTGAATTTATTAGATGGCTTTTGTTAAATGCAGTTTTTAATTTTTGAAATGTTTTTCAATGTAGTGGTCTTAAGGTGGTTTTTAAGAATTCATTGTATTGTTTTCTGTTGTTTGTAGTTGGTGTATGATGAGGGATGTAGTGTGACTTCTTGAAGGCTATGGTTTTGGTGTTCCTAAGTTCTGATTTCTTTCTGGTTGGATAGTTTTTTTTATTTTTATTTTTTGGGACAGGGGCATTTATATGGTGGGTTTTTATAGGCAATACGTTTTTTAATTTAGGTAGTGATATTTTTTAGTATTTTAATGGTTTAGGTTTTTTATTTTCAAGGTTTTTTTTTTAATTTTTTCAAAGAACTTTTATAGATTATAGGTTATTATTTGTGCATTAGGAAAAAAGGTAGAGCTTTGGGGACTTTTTTTAGTAATGTTTAGGGTCAGTTGTACAGTTTTGAGTCTAGTGAGTTGGTTTGATTTAATTTTTATTGGGTGTTTGTTTTTATTAGCAGTTGTGTCATTTTCAAGGTGTATTTGAGTTTTTTGGGGTTTTTGAGATACTGGTTTAGGAGGAAGTTTATGATGAGCATGTGCGGAGGTTTTGGGCTACTTTATAGTGGGATTTAAAATTTGTTTACAGTTAGGTTTATTTGAGTTTTTATTAGGGTTCAGTGTTGTGGGATGTTTGTTCCGTTAGTAATAGAAATAGGTTTTGTTTTGAGGTGCTGCGGTGGGATGGGCGTGTGCTGCGTGCCGGCGCTGACAAAGGTACAGTATTGTTGTGGCTCTGTGCGTCGGGTTAATGAACTGACATGGTTTAATGTAGAGATGAAAATAGAAATAAATATAAATTTAAAAATAAATATAAAATTAGAGTGGTAAACATAAATATAGATAACAGATACATACATAGAACTATAATATATGGTATATAATTGGAACATATTATCGTATAGGTAAATGATAGTCTGTTTTATATATATATATATACACAAAGATATATAAATATAGATTGTAGATATAAAAATATTTAAATGGAGTTAAAGTAAATTGGGGGTTTTTTTAGGTTATAGGCTGGGGTTTTTAAATAAATGATAGAAATACAATATAAATTCAGATATACAAATATATATAGAAATACAAATATCTATACATATTTAATTTAAATAAATATAAGTAAAAAATATATATATAATACAGAAAATATATATCTATGATTATATTAGAAGGTATTCTCTCTAATATATATAATAGCTATGAATAGAATAAATAAAACTATCCATATAAATATCATTATAATTTTGAAAAATAAATTTACTTCCTAAATTTTAAATCTGGTTCAAATAAAGGGGTGTCCTTGGTTTTTATTTGGTTAGAGGCAGGAGTTTTATTTTAAATAATATAAGTAATATAGAAATGTGGATCTTAAGATAGAAAGATATAATAAATATATAAAGAGAAATTGCTAAACTATGCCTATAAATTTAAATATAAATATATGTAAGTAATATGAAGAGTTGTAGTATAGAATATAAATAACATTATATGGCAATATAAATTATAAATGGGAATATAAATATAAAAATATGTAAATATAGTTTAAGAGAAAGGGAATGTTTTGGCTTTTATTTAAGTAGAGGCAGGGTTTTTATTTTGAATATTATAAGTGTTCCAGAAGTAAAAATCTTGACGCAGAAATATTTAATCAATATAAAAAACATGAATAAAAATATATGAAAAATATAAATACCTACTCGCATCGGATGTAATATAGAATATAAATTTATTTATAAATTGACATTGGTAAAGATAAATGCATAAGTAAGCAATATACATTAATATACATTATAAATACAAATATGAATATAAAAATTGAACACGAGGATAAAATCTATTTAAATATTGTTTAAAACAAAGGTTGGGCTTTTTTATTCTTGTGTTAGAGGCAGGGTTTTTATTTTAAATCATATGAATGTAGTTATTATTGTTATATATTTCTAAATATTGAGATATACAATCAAGATATAAATATATTATATAACCACAAAATCTAAATAAATACAAATAATAGGAAGAGATGTAATGAAAAATACAAATAACAGTATACATAAGTATACATTTTAAATGTAAATGTGAATATGAACCTGAAAAATAGAATTTAAAAAAATATTTAAGTACAGTTTTGAAGAAAGGGGTTCTTTTTGGCTTTAATGTGGATGGAGGCAAGGGTTTTATTTTAAATAATCCAAGTGTTACAGAAGTAAAAATAGTAACAGAAATACATACTTACTATGTAAAAATAATTACAAAAATATACAAATAAATTAAAGTTTTAGGGATATATGCAATATGGAATAGAAATGTATTTATAAAAAGAAATGTATAAATGGACAGTGTACATCAATATACATTGTAAATAGAAATGTGAATATTAATATGAAAAAATATTTTAAAAAATATTTAATTATTTTTTTAATTTTTTTTTTTTTTTGTGTTGTGTTTTGTTTTTTGTTTTGTTTTGTCTTTTATCCTATTAGATTAGAGGCAGAAGTTTTTTTTCCCTCTTCCCGGTTGTTTTGGGGCATTTATTTCAGAGCAGGTGTCGGCGGGGGTCGCCCCTGTTCTTTTTTGCCGCCTTCGCTGCCGCAGCCCCGAGGCGCGCTGCGCCCCCGGCTGGGGCGGGCGGCAGTGCTGCCGCCTTGTGGGCAGAGCGCGGTACTGCAGGCGTCCAGAGAGAGGCCGCCAGCTTGGGAGTGGCGCGTGGGCGATGTCGCGGAGTTTTGGTTGACCTTCTCAAGATGGCGGCGAAAAGGGCGGGAAAGTGGAGGACCGGGTGGGTGTTTAACTGCACTGCCTGCACGGAATACCGACGTCATGGCGGCCCCGACGGATTTTTCTGTGGCGTTTCATGTGTACCCGAGACATGCTGTGGGCTCAGCGGCGCCGCGGGCGGGCGTATTTTGGCGGGTTTGTGAGAGGCATCTGGGTAAACGCCTCGCTGTGCCGGGGTCCTCTCACGTCGGCTTTCCCGCCCTGAGGGAGCCGAGCCGGGCCGAATAGTTCCGAAGAGCCGAAGAGCCGAGTGTGGCCGGAAACAGCCGAGTTTCCCCGAAGAGCCGAGTGTGGCCGGAAACAGCCGAGTTTCACCGAAGAGCCCAGTGTGGCCGCAAAGAGCCGAGTTTCACCGAAGAGCCCAGTGTGGCCGCAAACAGCCGACTGCAACCCAAGAGCCCAGTGCGGCCGAAAACAGCCCAGTTTACACCAAGAGCCGATCATAGCCGACTGCAACCGATAGCCGACTGTAGCCGACTTGAGCCGCATTTAGACAATGTGCCGAATACGACCGAGTTTAGCCGAACCGTGCGCAGTTCAGCCGAAGAGCCGAACTGAAACGAGTTTAGACCAAGAGCCGAAGCAAGCCCAATTCAGCCGAGTTTCATTCAACAGAACCTAACGACGCCGCAGCGCTCTGCATGCAGTGCGCCTGTGCAGACGACAGGGGGCGCTGTGCCTGCAGTGCGCCGGTGCACGCGGCAGGGATCGCTGTGCCTGCAGTGCGCCGGTGCACACGGCAGGGGGCGCTGTATAAAGTATAAAATATCAACTATCGATAAGAAGGGATAAAAGCTCTCTGTCAAGTGCAGCTGTAGAAAATTTCAGGCTCCCAGGGAATAAATCGTTTTCTTTAAATCATTTTCGTTTTGGAGTTTTTTTACTCCCAGGTAGCCTGAAAGTTACTACTGCTGCTTTTTTATTCTAAAGCTAGAAAGGAAAACCAAGATTAGAAATGCAGGGAAAGAAAGAAAGTAAGAAAAAGAAAAAAAGAAAATAAGGAAAGGAAATGAAAGGAAGAAAGAAGGAAGGACAGGAAGGAAGGGAGGAAAGAAGGAAGACAGACAAAAAAAAACCAAAAACCAGGAGGGTAAGGAGAAACCTAGGGGAAAAAAAAAATAAAAAGAACAGAAAAAAGAAACCAACAAAAAACAAAGCCACAGAAAATACCTCGGGATGGGCGAGAAACACCCCCCCTCCCTGAAAAATCCAAGATGGGCAAGAAAAATCCCAGAAATACCACAGAAAAAAAAAAACAGGGGAAAAAAAAAAAAAACCTGAAAAAAAAAAAAAAAACAAGGGGGGCAAGGAAAAACCAGAAAAAACACCAAGATGGGCAAGAAGAAACGAAGAAAAACACCCAAGAAGTGCCAGGAAAAAAAAAATCAAGGAACAAGGCAAGAAAGAGAGGCAATAAAGGCCACAAAAAATTCAAGAAAAAACCCAAGACATGCCAGAAAAAGGTACGAAAATGGTTCTGCCAGGTGCGATCAAGGTGAGCGGGTTCAGATTCAGGTCCAGGAGATGAACAAGTGTCAGATTAGTTTGGGGCACTGCTGTGCAATGCAGCCGTGACAGGATTTATGTTTAAATATAGTTTAAATAAATTGGGGATTGTTTGGCTTTTATTGGGGTATAGGCTGGAGATTTCATAAAAAATATAAAACTAGAAATCCAAATATATCATCTATATGTCGATATCAATAAATATTTAATATATATAAATATCAGTAAAAGAAATCTATTGTGTCAAAAGAATATACCTATTATTAAATAAAAAGGTATTCTCTCCAATATATATAATATCTATAAATATAACAAATGAAAATTACAAATATAGATGTGAATAGAATTATGACAAACAAAATTATTTTTAAAATTTTAAATGTGTTTTAAATAAAGGGGTGTCTTTGCTTTTTATTTCGTTAGAGGCAGGGGTTTTATTTTAAATAATATAAGTACTATAGAAATGTAAATCGACATACAGAAATATATAATAAATATATAGAGATATAAAGATATAATACCAAACTATGAATAGAAATAGAAATCTATGTAAGTAACATGAAGAGATGCAATATATAATATAATTTTTATTATACAGTAATATAAATTCTAAATATAAATGCGAATATAAATATGAAAAATATATGATGGGGGCTCGGAGCAGCCCAGGTGTGAGTGTGAGGATGATGGGGGCTCGGAGCAGCCCAGGTGTGAGTGTGAGGATGATGAGGGCTCGGAGCAGCCCAGGTGTGAGTGTGAGGATGATGAGGGGCCGGCTCCTGCCGGGGCGCGGCTGTTTTAGGGGGAGGCTTTGTCTCAGCTCCCTTT